>NW_027184615.1:5869370-6178285 GCF_032405125.1 Capricornis sumatraensis | reverse complement strand
CATGGGGACTGGCCTCTCCTGAGGCCACCAGGGCGGTTCCCTGAGGTCCCCGTCGTAACTCGAGAACACCTGCCGCAACTCGAGAAAATCCAGGAAGTTCTCCCTTGCAGGCGAGATGAGGCCTATTTCCGATGAGGCGTCTGGAGACTAATGACACCTAACCTCTGGAACTTCGAAAGGGTCTTTCACACCCTTGCTGCAACTCAAGAAGTTCACCGCCATACCCGTCTCCACTCGAGAGGAAGCACGATGGTCCCGCCCACATCCATAGGAGCCCCGTTTCCCCCTCGTAGCTCGAGATGAGGGATCCTTTCACTGCTTTCAACGGGAAAGAATTCCCGGCGTTCCCGTCGCATCTCAAGAGGAGGCACTCTCAACAGGAAAGGCGAGAGGAACTCCATGGTCGTACCACCATTCCAAGAGTCCCCCAGATGTCTCAGTCCATTCCAGAGGAACCTCTTTGCCCTGCACTGGCTCATCTTTCACGCCGAGGATCGACTCACACCACGGTGGCACGTGGGACAGCCCTGTGGGAAAGCCTCGAGGGAAAGCCTCGAGGGAAAACCACAGATCCTTTGATCCACGCGACGGGAAGCGTGATATTGCTGCTACAGCCTGGAAGGAAAGCGCACGTGCATGCCCCCACTCGAGACGAGGCCTGACTCCCCTGGGGAGACTCCAGAAGTACCCAAAGATCCATGTCAGCCCCTGAGAGGAATCCTCGGTTCCGGGCCTGACTCCACACAAGGTTTTTGGCCCCGGTATCGACGGGAGAGGAATCCCGAGAGGCCCCCTAGCAAATTGCATGGGGACTGGCCTCTCCTGAGGACACCAGGGCGGTTCCCTGAGGTCCCCGTCGTAACTCGAGAACACCTGCCGCAACTCGAGAAAATCCAGGAAGTTCTCCCTTCCAGGCGACATGTGGCCTATTTCCGATGAGGCGTCTGGAGACTAATGACACCTAACCTCTGGAACTTCGAAAGGGTCTTTCACACCCTTGCTGCAACTCAAGAAGTTCACCGCCATACCCGTCTCCACTCGAGAGGAAGCACGATGGTCCCGCCCACATCCAGAGGAGCCCCGTTTCCCCCTCGTAGCTCGAGATGAGGGATCCTTTCCCTGCTTTCAACGGGAAAGAATTCCCAGTGTTCCCGTCGCATCTCAAGAGGAGGTATTCTCAACAGGAAAGGCGAGAGGAACTCCATGGTCGTACCACCATTCCAGGATTGCCCAGATGTCTCAGTCCATTCCAGAGGAACCTCTTTGCCCTGCACTGGCTCATCTTTCACGCCGAGGATCGACTCACACCACGGTGGCACGTGGGACAGCCCTGTGGGAAAGCCTCGAATGAAAGCCTCGAGGGAAAACCACAGATCCTTTGATCCACGCGACGGGAAGCGTGACATTGCTGCTACAGCCTGGAAGGAAAGCGCACGTGCATGCCCCCACTCGAGACGAGGCCTGACTCCCCTTTGGAGACTCCAGAAGTACCCAAAGGTACATGTCACCCCTGAGAGGAATCCTCGGTTCCGGCCCTGACTCCACACAAGGTTTTTGTCCCCTGTATCGACGGGAGAGGAATCCCGAGAGGCCCCCTATCAACTCGCATGGGGACTGGCCTCTCCTGAGGCCACCAGGGCGGGTCCCTGAGGTCCCCGTCGTAACTCGAGAACACCTGCCGCAACTCGAGAAAATCCAGGAAGTTCTCCCTTGCAGGCGAGATGAGGCCTATTTCCGATGAGGCGTCTGGAGCCTAATGACACCTAACCTCTGGAACTTCGAAAGGGTCTTTCACACCCTTGCTGCAACTCAAGAAGTTCACCGCCATACCCGTCTCCACTCGAGAGGAAGCACGATGGTCCCGCCCACATCCAGAGGAGCCCCGTTTCCCCCTCGTAGCTCGAGATGAGGGATCCTTTCCCTGCTTTCAACGGGAAAGAATTCCCGGCGTTCCTGTCGCATCTCAAGAAGAGGCACTCTCAACAGGAAAGGCGAGAGGAACTCCATGGTCGTACCACCATTCCTAGAGTCCCCTAGATGTCTCAGTCCATTCCAGAGGAACCTCTTTGACCTGCACTGGCTCATCTTTCACGCCGAGGATCGATTCACACCACGGTGGCACGTGGGACAGCCCTGTGGGAAAGCCTCGAGGGAAAGACTCGAGGGAAAGCCACAGACCCTTTGACAAATGCGACGGGAATCGTGACATTGCTGCTACAGCCTGGAAGGAAAGCGCACGTGCATGCCCCCACTCGAGACGAGACCTGACTCCCCTTTGGAGACTCCAGAAGTACTCACAGATACATGTCACCCCTGAGAGGAATCCTCGGTTCCGGCCCTGACTCCACACAAGGTTTTTGGCCCCGGTATCGACGGGAGAGGAATCCCGAGAGGCCCCCTATCAACTCGCATGGGGACTGGCCTCTCCTGAGGCAACCAGGGCGGGTCCCTGAGGTCCCCGTCGTAACTCGAGAACACCTGCCGCAACTCGAGAAAATCCAGGAAGTTCTCCCTTGCAGGCGAGATGAGGCCTATTTCCGATGAGGCGTCTGGAGACTAATGACACCTAACTTCTGGAACTTCGAAAGGGTCTTTCACACCCTTGCTGCAACTCAAGAAGTTCACCGCCATACCCGTCTCCACTCGAGAGGAAGCACGATGGTCCCGCCCACATCCAGAGGAGCCCCGTTTCCCCCACGTAGCTCGAGATGAGGGATCCCTTCCCTGCTTTCAACGGGAAAGTATTCCCGGCGTTCCCGTCGCATCTCAAGAGGAGGCACTCTCAACAGGAAAGGCGAGAGGAACTCCATGGTCGTACCACCATTCCAAGAGTCCCCCAGATGTCTAAGTCCATTCCAGAGGACCCTTTTGCCCTGCACTGGCTCATCTTTCACGCCGAGGATCGACTCACACCACGGTGGCACGTGGGAAAGCCTTGTGGGAAAGCCTCGAGGGAAAGCCTCGAGGGAAAACCACAGATCCTTTGATCCACGCGACGGGAAGCGTGACATTGCTGCTGCAGCCTGGAAGGAAAGCGCACGTGCATGCCCCCACTCTAGACGAGTCCTGACTCCCCTGGGGAGACTCCAGAAGTACCCAAAGATACATGTCACCCCTGAGAGTAATCCTCGGTTCCGGCCCTGACTCCACACAAGGTTTTTGGCCCCGGTATCGACGGGAGAGGAATCCCGAGAGGCCCCCTAGCAACTCGCATGGGGACTGGCCTCTCCTGAGGCAACCAGGGCGGGTCCCTGAGGTCCCCGTCGTAACTCGAGAACACCTGCCGCAACTCGAGAAAATCCAGGAAGTTCTCCCTTGCAGGCGAGATGAGGCCTATTTCCGATGAGGCGTCTGGAGACTAATGACACCTAACCTCTGGAACTTCGAAAGGGTCTTTCACACCCTTGCTGCAACTCAAGAAGTTCACCGCCATACCCGTCTCCACTCGAGAGGAAGCACGATGGTCCCGCCCACATCCAGAGGAGCCCCGTTTCCCCCTCGTAGCTCGAGATGAGGGATCCTTTCCCTGCTTTCAACGGGAAAGAATTCCCGGCGTTCCCGTCGCATCTCAAGAGGAGGCACTCTCAACAGGAAAGGCGAGAGGAACTCCATGGTCGTACCACCATTCCAAGAGTCCCCCAGATGTCTCAGTCCATTCCAGAGGAACCTCTTTGCCCTGCACTGGCTCATCTTTCACGCCGAGGATCGACTCACACCACGGTGGCACGTGGGACAGCCCTGTGGGAAAGCCTCGAGGGAAAGCCTCGAGGGAAAACCACAGATCCTTTGATCCACGCGACGGGAAGCGTGATATTGCTGCTACAGCCTGGAAGGAAAGCGCACGTGCATGCCCCCACTCGAGACGAGGCCTGACTCCCCTGGGGAGACTCCAGAAGTACCCAAAGATCCATGTCAGCCCCTGAGAGGAATCCTCGGTTCCGGGCCTGACTCCACACAAGGTTTTTGGCCCAGGTATCGACGGGAGAGGAATCCCGAGAGGCCCCCTAGCAAATTGCATGGGGACTGGCCTCTCCTGAGGCCACCAGGGCGGTTCCCTGAGGTCCCCGTCGTAACTCGAGAACACCTGCCGCAACTCGAGAAAATCCAGGAAGTTCTCCCTTCCAGGCGACATGTGGCCTATTTCCGATGAGGCGTCTGGAGACTAATGACACCTAACCTCTGGAACTTCGAAAGGGTCTTTCACACCCTTGCTGCAACTCAAGAAGTTCACCGCCATACCCGTCTCCACTCGAGAGGAAGCACGATGGTCCCGCCCACATCCAGAGGAGCCCCGTTTCCCCCTCGTAGCTCGAGATGAGGGATCCTTTCCCTGCTTTCAACGGGAAAGAATTCCCAGTGTTCCCGTCGCATCTCAAGAGGAGGCATTCTCAACAGGAAAGGCGAGAGGAACTCCATGGTCGTACCACCATTCCAGGATTGCCCAGATGTCTCAGTCCATTCCAGAGGAACCTCTTTGCCCTGCACTGGCTCATCTTTCACGCCGAGGATCGACTCACACCACGGTGGCACGTGGGACAGCCCTGTGGGAAAGCCTCGAATGAAAGCCTCGAGGGAAAACCACAGATCCTTTGATCCACGCGACGGGAAGCGTGACATTGCTGCTACAGCCTGGAAGGAAAGCGCACGTGCATGCCCCCACTCGAGACGAGGCCTGACTCCCCTTTGGAGACTCCAGAAGTACCCAAAGGTACATGTCACCCCTGAGAGGAATCCTCGGTTCCGGCCCTGACTCCACACAAGGTTTTTGTCCCCTGTATCGACGGGAGAGGAATCCCGAGAGGCCCCCTATCAACTCGCATGGGGACTGGCCTCTCCTGAGGCCACCAGGGCGGGTCCCTGAGGTCCCCGTCGTAACTCGAGAACACCTGCCGCAACTCGAGAAAATCCAGGAAGTTCTCCCTTGCAGGCGAGATGAGGCCTATTTCCGATGAGGCGTCTGGAGACTAATGACACCTAACCTCTGGAACTTCGAAAGGGTCTTTCACACCCTTGCTGCAACTCAAGAAGTTCACCGCCATACCCGTCTCCACTCGAGAGGAAGCACGATGGTCCCGCCCACATCCAGAGGAGCCCCGTTTCCCCCTCGTAGCTCGAGATGAGGGATCCTTTCCCTGCTTTCAACGGGAAAGAATTCCCGGCGTTCCTGTCGCATCTCAAGAAGAGGCACTCTCAACAGGAAAGGCGAGAGGAACTCCATGGTCGTACCACCATTCCTAGAGTCCCCTAGATGTCTCAGTCCATTCCAGAGGAACCTCTTTGACCTGCACTGGCTCATCTTTCACGCCGAGGATCGATTCACACCACGGTGGCACGTGGGACAGCCCTGTGGGAAAGCCTCGAGGGAAAGACTCGAGGGAAAGCCACAGACCCTTTGACTAATGCGACGGGAATCGTGACATTGCTGCTACAGCCTGGAAGGAAAGCGCACGTGCATGCCCCCACTCGAGACGAGACCTGACTCCCCTTTGGAGACTCCAGAAGTACTCAAAGATACATGTCACCCCTGAGAGGAATCCTCGGTTCCGGCCCTGACTCCACACAAGGTTTTTGGCCCCGGTATCGACGGGAGAGGAATCCCGAGAGGCCCCCTATCAACTCGCATGGGGACTGGCCTCTCCTGAGGCAACCAGGGCGGGTCCCTGAGGTCCCCGTCGTAACTCGAGAACACCTGCCACAACTCGAGAAAATCCAGGAAGTTCTCCCTTGCAGGCGAGATGAGGCCTATTTCCGATGAGGCGTCTGGAGACTAATGACACCTAACCTCTGGAACTTCGAAAGGGTCTTTCACACCCTTGCTGCAACTCAAGAAGTTCACCGCCATACCCGTCTCCACTCGAGAGGAAGCACGATGGTCCCGCCCACATCCAGAGGAGCCCCGTTTCCCCCTCGTAGCTCGAGATGAGGGATCCCTTCCCTGCTTTCAACGGGAAAGTATTCCCGGCGTTCCCGTCGCATCTCAAGAGGAGGCACTCTCAACAGGAAAGGCGAGAGGAACTCCATGGTCGTACCACCATTCCAAGAGTCCCCCAGATGTCTCAGTCCATTCCAGAGGACCCTTTTGCCCTGCACTGGCTCATCTTTCACGCCGAGGATCGACTCACACCACGGTGGCACGTGGGAAAGCCTTGTGGGAAAGCCTCGAGGGAAAGCCTCGAGGGAAAACCACAGATCCTTTGATCCACGCGACGGGAAGCGTGACATTGCTGCTGCAGCCTGGAAGGAAAGCGCACGTGCATGCCCCCACTCTAGACGAGTCCTGACTCCCCTGGGGAGACTCCAGAAGTACCCAAAGATACATGTCACCCCTGAGAGTAATCCTCGGTTCCGGCCCTGACTCCACACAAGGTTTTTGGCCCCGGTATCGACGGGAGAGGAATCCCGAGAGGCCACCTAGCAACTCGCATGGGGACTGGCCTCTCCTGAGGCAACCAGGGCGGGTCCCTGAGGTCCCCGTCGTAACTCGAGAACACCTGCCGCAACTCGAGAAAATCCAGGAAGTTCTCCCTTGCAGGCGAGATGAGGCCTATTTCCGATGAGGCGTCTGGAGACTAATGACACCTAACCTCTGGAACTTCGAAAGGGTCTTTCACACCCTTGCTGCAACTCAAGAAGTTCACCGCCATACCCGTCTCCACTCGAGAGGAAGCACGATGGTCCCGCCCACATCCAGAGGAGCCCCGTTTCCCCCTCGTAGCTCGAGATGAGGGATCCTTTCCCTGCTTTCAACGGGAAAGAATTCCCGGCGTTCCCGTCGCATCTCAAGAGGAGGCACTCTCAACAGGAAAGGCGAGAGGAACTCCATGGTCGTACCACCATTCCAAGAGTCCCCCAGATGTCTCAGTCCATTCCAGAGGAACCTCTTTGCCCTGCACTGGCTCATCTTTCACGCCGAGGATCGACTCACACCACGGTGGCACGTGGGACAGCCCTGTGGGAAAGCCTCGAGGGAAAGCCTCGAGGGAAAACCACAGATCCTTTGATCCACGCGACGGGAAGCGTGACATTGCTGCTACAGCCTGGAAGGAAAGCGCACGTGCATGCCCCCACTCGAGACGAGGCCTGACTCCCCTGGGGAGACTCCAGAAGTACCCAAAGATCCATGTCAGCCCCTGCGAGGAATCCTCGGTTCCGGCCCTGACTCCACACAAGGTTTTTGGCCCCGGTATCGACGGGAGAGGAATCCCGAGAGGCCCCCTAGCAACTCGCATGGGGACTGGCCTCTCCTGAGGCCACCAGGGCGGTTTCCTGAGGTCCCCGTCGTAACTCGAGAACACCTGCCGCAACTCGAGAAAATCCAGGAAGTTCTCCCTTCCAGGCGACATGTGGCCTATTTCCGATGAGGCGTCTGGAGACTAATGACACCTAACCTCTGGAACTTCGAAAGGGTCTTTCACACCCTTGCTGCAACTCAAGAAGTTCACCGCCATACCCGTCTCCACTCGAGAGGAAGCACGATGGTCCCGCCCACATCCAGAGGAGCCCCGTTTCCCCCTCGTAGCTCGAGATGAGGGATCCTTTCCCTGCTTTCAACGGGAAAGAATTCCCAGTGTTCCCGTCGCATCTCAAGAGGAGGCATTCTCAACAGGAAAGGCGAGAGGAACTCCATGGTCGTACCACCATTCCAGGATTGCCCAGATGTCTCAGTCCATTCCAGAGGAACCTCTTTGCCCTGCACTGGCTCATCTTTCACGCCGAGGATCGACTCACACCACGGTGGCACTTGGGACAGCCCTGTGGGAAAGCCTCGAATGAAAGCCTCGAGGGAAAACCACAGATCCTTTGATCCACGCGACGGGAAGCGTGACATTGCTGCTAAAGCCTGGAAGGAAAGCGCACGTGCATGCCCCCACTCGAGACGAGGCCTAACTCCCCTTTGGAGACTCCAGAAGTACCCAAAGATACATGTCACCCCTGAGAGGAATCCTCGGTTCCGGCCCTGACTCCACACAAGGTTTTTGTCCCCGGTATCGACGGGAGAGGAATCCCGAGAGGCCCCCTATCAACTCGCATGGGGACTGGCCTCTCCTGAGGCCACCAGGGCGGGTCCCTGAGGTCCCCGTCGTAACTCGAGAACACCTGCCGCAACTCGAGAAAATCCAGGAAGTTCTCCCTTCCAGGCGAGATGAGGCCTATTTCCGATGAGGCGTCTGGAGACTAATGACACCTAACCTCTGGAACTTCGAAAGGGTCTTTCACACCCTTGCTGCAACTCAAGAAGTTCACCGCCATACCCGTCTCCACTCGAGAGGAAGCACGATGGTCCCGCCCACATCCAGAGGAGCCCCGTTTCCCCCTCGTAGCTCGAGATGAGGGATCCTTTCCCTGCTTTCAACGGGAAAGAATTCCCGGCGTTCCTGTCGCATCTCAAGAAGAGGCACTCTCAACAGGAAAGGCGAGAGGAACTCCATGGTCGTACCACCATTCCTAGAGTCCCCTAGATGTCTCAGTCCATTCCAGAGGAACCTCTTTGACCTGCACTGGCTCATCTTTCACGCCGAGGATCGATTCACACCACGGTGGCACGTGGGACAGCCCTGTGGGAAAGCCTCGAGGGAAAGACTCGAGGGAAAGCCACAGACCCTTTGATAAATGCGACGGGAAGAATGACATTGCTGCTACAGCCTGGAAGGAAAGCGCACGTGCATGCCCCCACTCGAGATGAGGCCTGACTCCCCTGGGGAGACTCCAGAAGTACCCAAAGATCCATGTCAGCCCCTGCGAGGAATCCTCGGTTCCGGCCCTGACTCCACACAAGATTTTTGGCCCCGGTATCGACGGGAGAGGAATCCCGAGGGGCCCCCTAGCAACTAGCATGGGGACTGGCCTCTCCTGAGGCTACCAGGGCGGGTCCCTGAGGTCCCCGTCGTAACTCGAGAACACCTGCCGCAACTCGAGAAAATCCAGGAAGTTCTCCCTTGCAGGCGAGATGAGGCCTATTTCCGATGAGGCGTCTGGAGCCTAATGACACCTAACCTCTGGAACTTCGAAAGGGTCTTTCACACCCTTGCTGCAACTCAAGAAGTTCACCGCCATACCCGTCTCCACTCGAGAGGAAGCACGATGGTCCCGCCCACATCCAGAGGAGCCCCGTTTCCCCCTCGTAGCTCGAGATGAGGGATCCTTTCCCTGCTTTCAACGGGAAAGAATTCCCGGCGTTCCTGTCGCATCTCAAGAAGAGGCACTCTCAACAGGAAAGGCGAGAGGAACTCCATGGTCGTACCACCATTCCTAGAGTCCCCTAGATGTCTCAGTCCATTCCAGAGGAACCTCTTTGACCTGCACTGGCTCATCTTTCACGCCGAGGATCGATTCACACCACGGTGGCACGTGGGACAGCCCTGTGGGAAAGCCTCGAGGGAAAGACTCGAGGGAAAGCCACAGACCCTTTGACAAATGCGACGGGAATCGTGACATTGCTGCTACAGCCTGGAAGGAAAGCGCACGTGCATGCCCCCACTCGAGACGAGACCTGACTCCCCTTTGGAGACTCCAGAAGTACTCACAGATACATGTCACCCCTGAGAGGAATCCTCGGTTCCGGCCCTGACTCCACACAAGGTTTTTGGCCCCGGTATCGACGGGAGAGGAATCCCGAGAGGCCCCCTATCAACTCGCATGGGGACTGGCCTCTCCTGAGGCAACCAGGGCGGGTCCCTGAGGTCCCCGTCGTAACTCGAGAACACCTGCCGCAACTCGAGAAAATCCAGGAAGTTCTCCCTTGCAGGCGAGATGAGGCCTATTTCCGATGAGGCGTCTGGAGACTAATGACACCTAACTTCTGGAACTTCGAAAGGGTCTTTCACACCCTTGCTGCAACTCAAGAAGTTCACCGCCATACCCGTCTCCACTCGAGAGGAAGCACGATGGTCCCGCCCACATCCAGAGGAGCCCCGTTTCCCCCACGTAGCTCGAGATGAGGGATCCCTTCCCTGCTTTCAACGGGAAAGTATTCCCGGCGTTCCCGTCGCATCTCAAGAGGAGGCACTCTCAACAGGAAAGGCGAGAGGAACTCCATGGTCGTACCACCATTCCAAGAGTCCCCCAGATGTCTAAGTCCATTCCAGAGGACCCTTTTGCCCTGCACTGGCTCATCTTTCACGCCGAGGATCGACTCACACCACGGTGGCACGTGGGAAAGCCTTGTGGGAAAGCCTCGAGGGAAAGCCTCGAGGGAAAACCACAGATCCTTTGATCCACGCGACGGGAAGCGTGACATTGCTGCTGCAGCCTGGAAGGAAAGCGCACGTGCATGCCCCCACTCTAGACGAGTCCTGACTCCCCTGGGGAGACTCCAGAAGTACCCAAAGATACATGTCACCCCTGAGAGTAATCCTCGGTTCCGGCCCTGACTCCACACAAGGTTTTTGGCCCCGGTATCGACGGGAGAGGAATCCCGAGAGGCCCCCTAGCAACTCGCATGGGGACTGGCCTCTCCTGAGGCAACCAGGGCGGGTCCCTGAGGTCCCCGTCGTAACTCGAGAACACCTGCCGCAACTCGAGAAAATCCAGGAAGTTCTCCCTTGCAGGCGAGATGAGGCCTATTTCCGATGAGGCGTCTGGAGACTAATGACACCTAACCTCTGGAACTTCGAAAGGGTCTTTCACACCCTTGCTGCAACTCAAGAAGTTCACCGCCATACCCGTCTCCACTCGAGAGGAAGCACGATGGTCCCGCCCACATCCAGAGGAGCCCCGTTTCCCCCTCGTAGCTCGAGATGAGGGATCCTTTCCCTGCTTTCAACGGGAAAGAATTCCCGGCGTTCCCGTCGCATCTCAAGAGGAGGCACTCTCAACAGGAAAGGCGAGAGGAACTCCATGGTCGTACCACCATTCCAAGAGTCCCCCAGATGTCTCAGTCCATTCCAGAGGAACCTCTTTGCCCTGCACTGGCTCATCTTTCACGCCGAGGATCGACTCACACCACGGTGGCACGTGGGACAGCCCTGTGGGAAAGCCTCGAGGGAAAGCCTCGAGGGAAAACCACAGATCCTTTGATCCACGCGACGGGAAGCGTGATATTGCTGCTACAGCCTGGAAGGAAAGCGCACGTGCATGCCCCCACTCGAGACGAGGCCTGACTCCCCTGGGGAGACTCCAGAAGTACCCAAAGATCCATGTCAGCCCCTGAGAGGAATCCTCGGTTCCGGGCCTGACTCCACACAAGGTTTTTGGCCCAGGTATCGACGGGAGAGGAATCCCGAGAGGCCCCCTAGCAAATTGCATGGGGACTGGCCTCTCCTGAGGCCACCAGGGCGGTTCCCTGAGGTCCCCGTCGTAACTCGAGAACACCTGCCGCAACTCGAGAAAATCCAGGAAGTTCTCCCTTCCAGGCGACATGTGGCCTATTTCCGATGAGGCGTCTGGAGACTAATGACACCTAACCTCTGGAACTTCGAAAGGGTCTTTCACACCCTTGCTGCAACTCAAGAAGTTCACCGCCATACCCGTCTCCACTCGAGAGGAAGCACGATGGTCCCGCCCACATCCAGAGGAGCCCCGTTTCCCCCTCGTAGCTCGAGATGAGGGATCCTTTCCCTGCTTTCAACGGGAAAGAATTCCCAGTGTTCCCGTCGCATCTCAAGAGGAGGCATTCTCAACAGGAAAGGCGAGAGGAACTCCATGGTCGTACCACCATTCCAGGATTGCCCAGATGTCTCAGTCCATTCCAGAGGAACCTCTTTGCCCTGCACTGGCTCATCTTTCACGCCGAGGATCGACTCACACCACGGTGGCACGTGGGACAGCCCTGTGGGAAAGCCTCGAATGAAAGCCTCGAAGGGAAAACCACAGATCCTTTGATCCACGCGACGGGAAGCGTGACATTGCTGCTACAGCCTGGAAGGAAAGCGCACGTGCATGCCCCCACTCGAGACGAGGCCTGACTCCCCTTTGGAGACTCCAGAAGTACCCAAAGGTACATGTCACCCCTGAGAGGAATCCTCGGTTCCGGCCCTGACTCCACACAAGGTTTTTGTCCCCTGTATCGACGGGAGAGGAATCCCGAGAGGCCCCCTATCAACTCGCATGGGGACTGGCCTCTCCTGAGGCCACCAGGGCGGGTCCCTGAGGTCCCCGTCGTAACTCGAGAACACCTGCCGCAACTCGAGAAAATCCAGGAAGTTCTCCCTTGCAGGCGAGATGAGGCCTATTTCCGATGAGGCGTCTGGAGACTAATGACACCTAACCTCTGGAACTTCGAAAGGGTCTTTCACACCCTTGCTGCAACTCAAGAAGTTCACCGCCATACCCGTCTCCACTCGAGAGGAAGCACGATGGTCCCGCCCACATCCAGAGGAGCCCCGTTTCCCCCTCGTAGCTCGAGATGAGGGATCCTTTCCCTGCTTTCAACGGGAAAGAATTCCCGGCGTTCCTGTCGCATCTCAAGAAGAGGCACTCTCAACAGGAAAGGCGAGAGGAACTCCATGGTCGTACCACCATTCCTAGAGTCCCCTAGATGTCTCAGTCCATTCCAGAGGAACCTCTTTGACCTGCACTGGCTCATCTTTCACGCCGAGGATCGATTCACACCACGGTGGCACGTGGGACAGCCCTGTGGGAAAGCCTCGAGGGAAAGACTCGAGGGAAAGCCACAGACCCTTTGACTAATGCGACGGGAATCGTGACATTGCTGCTACAGCCTGGAAGGAAAGCGCACGTGCATGCCCCCACTCGAGACGAGACCTGACTCCCCTTTGGAGACTCCAGAAGTACTCAAAGATACATGTCACCCCTGAGAGGAATCCTCGGTTCCGGCCCTGACTCCACACAAGGTTTTTGGCCCCGGTATCGACGGGAGAGGAATCCCGAGAGGCCCCCTATCAACTCGCATGGGGACTGGCCTCTCCTGAGGCAACCAGGGCGGGTCCCTGAGGTCCCCGTCGTAACTCGAGAACACCTGCCACAACTCGAGAAAATCCAGGAAGTTCTCCCTTGCAGGCGAGATGAGGCCTATTTCCGATGAGGCGTCTGGAGACTAATGACACCTAACCTCTGGAACTTCGAAAGGGTCTTTCACACCCTTGCTGCAACTCAAGAAGTTCACCGCCATACCCGTCTCCACTCGAGAGGAAGCACGATGGTCCCGCCCACATCCAGAGGAGCCCCGTTTCCCCCTCGTAGCTCGAGATGAGGGATCCCTTCCCTGCTTTCAACGGGAAAGTATTCCCGGCGTTCCCGTCGCATCTCAAGAGGAGGCACTCTCAACAGGAAAGGCGAGAGGAACTCCATGGTCGTACCACCATTCCAAGAGTCCCCCAGATGTCTCAGTCCATTCCAGAGGACCCTTTTGCCCTGCACTGGCTCATCTTTCACGCCGAGGATCGACTCACACCACGGTGGCACGTGGGAAAGCCTTGTGGGAAAGCCTCGAGGGAAAGCCTCGAGGGAAAACCACAGATCCTTTGATCCACGCGACGGGAAGCGTGACATTGCTGCTGCAGCCTGGAAGGAAAGCGCACGTGCATGCCCCCACTCTAGACGAGTCCTGACTCCCCTGGGGAGACTCCAGAAGTACCCAAAGATACATGTCACCCCTGAGAGTAATCCTCGGTTCCGGCCCTGACTCCACACAAGGTTTTTGGCCCCGGTATCGACGGGAGAGGAATCCCGAGAGGCCACCTAGCAACTCGCATGGGGACTGGCCTCTCCTGAGGCAACCAGGGCGGGTCCCTGAGGTCCCCGTCGTAACTCGAGAACACCTGCCGCAACTCGAGAAAATCCAGGAAGTTCTCCCTTGCAGGCGAGATGAGGCCTATTTCCGATGAGGCGTCTGGAGACTAATGACACCTAACCTCTGGAACTTCGAAAGGGTCTTTCACACCCTTGCTGCAACTCAAGAAGTTCACCGCCATACCCGTCTCCACTCGAGAGGAAGCACGATGGTCCCGCCCACATCCAGAGGAGCCCCGTTTCCCCCTCGTAGCTCGAGATGAGGGATCCTTTCCCTGCTTTCAACGGGAAAGAATTCCCGGCGTTCCCGTCGCATCTCAAGAGGAGGCACTCTCAACAGGAAAGGCGAGAGGAACTCCATGGTCGTACCACCATTCCAAGAGTCCCCCAGATGTCTCAGTCCATTCCAGAGGAACCTCTTTGCCCTGCACTGGCTCATCTTTCACGCCGAGGATCGACTCACACCACGGTGGCACGTGGGACAGCCCTGTGGGAAAGCCTCGAGGGAAAGCCTCGAGGGAAAACCACAGATCCTTTGATCCACGCGACGGGAAGCGTGACATTGCTGCTACAGCCTGGAAGGAAAGCGCACGTGCATGCCCCCACTCGAGACGAGGCCTGACTCCCCTGGGGAGACTCCAGAAGTACCCAAAGATCCATGTCAGCCCCTGCGAGGAATCCTCGGTTCCGGCCCTGACTCCACACAAGGTTTTTGGCCCCGGTATCGACGGGAGAGGAATCCCGAGAGGCCCCCTAGCAACTCGCATGGGGACTGGCCTCTCCTGAGGCCACCAGGGCGGTTTCCTGAGGTCCCCGTCGTAACTCGAGAACACCTGCCGCAACTCGAGAAAATCCAGGAAGTTCTCCCTTCCAGGCGACATGTGGCCTATTTCCGATGAGGCGTCTGGAGACTAATGACACCTAACCTCTGGAACTTCGAAAGGGTCTTTCACACCCTTGCTGCAACTCAAGAAGTTCACCGCCATACCCGTCTCCACTCGAGAGGAAGCACGATGGTCCCGCCCACATCCAGAGGAGCCCCGTTTCCCCCTCGTAGCTCGAGATGAGGGATCCTTTCCCTGCTTTCAACGGGAAAGAATTCCCAGTGTTCCCGTCGCATCTCAAGAGGAGGCATTCTCAACAGGAAAGGCGAGAGGAACTCCATGGTCGTACCACCATTCCAGGATTGCCCAGATGTCTCAGTCCATTCCAGAGGAACCTCTTTGCCCTGCACTGGCTCATCTTTCACGCCGAGGATCGACTCACACCACGGTGGCACTTGGGACAGCCCTGTGGGAAAGCCTCGAATGAAAGCCTCGAGGGAAAACCACAGATCCTTTGATCCACGCGACGGGAAGCGTGACATTGCTGCTAAAGCCTGGAAGGAAAGCGCACGTGCATGCCCCCACTCGAGACGAGGCCTAACTCCCCTTTGGAGACTCCAGAAGTACCCAAAGATACATGTCACCCCTGAGAGGAATCCTCGGTTCCGGCCCTGACTCCACACAAGGTTTTTGTCCCCGGTATCGACGGGAGAGGAATCCCGAGAGGCCCCCTATCAACTCGCATGGGGACTGGCCTCTCCTGAGGCCACCAGGGCGGGTCCCTGAGGTCCCCGTCGTAACTCGAGAACACCTGCCGCAACTCGAGAAAATCCAGGAAGTTCTCCCTTCCAGGCGAGATGAGGCCTATTTCCGATGAGGCGTCTGGAGACTAATGACACCTAACCTCTGGAACTTCGAAAGGGTCTTTCACACCCTTGCTGCAACTCAAGAAGTTCACCGCCATACCCGTCTCCACTCGAGAGGAAGCACGATGGTCCCGCCCACATCCAGAGGAGCCCCGTTTCCCCCTCGTAGCTCGAGATGAGGGATCCTTTCCCTGCTTTCAACGGGAAAGAATTCCCGGCGTTCCTGTCGCATCTCAAGAAGAGGCACTCTCAACAGGAAAGGCGAGAGGAACTCCATGGTCGTACCACCATTCCTAGAGTCCCCTAGATGTCTCAGTCCATTCCAGAGGAACCTCTTTGACCTGCACTGGCTCATCTTTCACGCCGAGGATCGATTCACACCACGGTGGCACGTGGGACAGCCCTGTGGGAAAGCCTCGAGGGAAAGACTCGAGGGAAAGCCACAGACCCTTTGATAAATGCGACGGGAAGAATGACATTGCTGCTACAGCCTGGAAGGAAAGCGCACGTGCATGCCCCCACTCGAGATGAGGCCTGACTCCCCTGGGGAGACTCCAGAAGTACCCAAAGATCCATGTCCGCCCCTGCGAGGAATCCTCGGTTCCGGCCCTGACTCCACACAAGATTTTTGGCCCCGGTATCGACGGGAGAGGAATCCCGAGGGGCCCCCTAGCAACTAGCATGGGGACTGGCCTCTCCTGAGGCTACCAGGGCGGGTCCCTGAGGTCCCCGTCGTAACTCGAGAACACCTGCCGCAACTCGAGCAAATCCAGGAAGTTCTCCCTTCCAGGCGAGATGAGGCCTATTTCCGATGAGGCGTCTGGAGACTAATGACACCTAACCTCAGGAACTTCGAAAGGGTCATTCACACCCTTGCTGCAACTCAAGAAGTTCACCGAAATACCCGTCTCCACTCGGGAGGAAGCACGATGGTCCCGCCCACATCCAGAGGAGCCCCGTTTCCCCCTCGGAGCTTGAGATGAGGGATCCTTTCCCTGCTTTCAACGGGAAAGATTTCCCGGCGTTCCCGTCGCATCTCAAGAGGAGGCACTCTCAACAGGAAAGGCGAGAGGAACTCCATGGTCGTACCACCATTCCAAGCTTCCCCCAGATGTCTCAGTCAATTCCAGAGGAACCTCTTTGCCCTGCACTGGCTCATCTTTCACGCCGAGGATCGACTCACACCACGGTGGCACGTGGGACAGCCCTGTGGGAAAGCCTCGAGGGGAAGTCTCGAGGGAAAGCCACAGATCCTTTGATAAATGCGACGGGAAGAATGACATTGCTGCTAGAGCCTGGAAGGAAAGCGCACGTGCATGCCCCCACTCGAGACGAGGCCTGACTCCCCTGGGGAGACTCCAGAAGTACCCAAAGATCCATGTCAGCCCCTGAGAGGAATCCTCGGTTCCGGCCCTGACTCCACAGAAGGTTTTTGGCCCCGGTATCGACGGGAGAGGAATCCCTAGGGGCCCCCTAGCAACTAGCATGGGAACTGGCCTCTCCTGAGGCCACCAGGGCGGGTCCATGAGGTCCCCGTCGTAACTCGAGAACACCTGCCGCAACTCGAGAAAATCCAGGAAGTTCTCCCTTCCAGGCGAGATGAGGCCTATTTCCGATGAGGCGTCTGGAGACTAATGACACCTAACCTCTGGAACTTCGAAAGGGTCTTTCACACCCTTGCTGCAACTCAAGAAGTTCACCGCCATACCCGTCTCCACTCGGGAGGAAGCACGATGGTCCCGCCCACATCCAGAGGAGCCCCGTTTCCCCCTCGGAGCTCGAGATGAGGGATCCTTTCCCTGCTTTCAACGGAAAAGAATTCCTGGCGTTCCCGTCGCATGTCAAGAGGAGGCACTCTCAACAGGAAAGGCGAGAGGAACACCATGGTCGTACCACCATTCCAAGAGTCCCCCAGATGTCTCAGTCCATTCCAGAGGAACCTCTTTGCCCTGCACTGGCTCATCTTTCACGCCGAGGATCGACTCACACCACAGTGGCACGTGGGCCAGCCCTGTGGGAAAGCCTTGAGGGAAAGCCTCGAGGGAAAACCACAGATCCTTTGATCCACGACACGGAAAGCGTGACATTGCTGCTACAGCCTGGAAGGAAAGCGCACGTGCATGCCCCCACTCGAGACGAGGCCTGACTCCCCTGGGGAGACTCCAGAAGTAACCAAAGATCCATGTCAGCCCCTGAGAGGAATCCTCGGTTCCGGCCCTGACTCCACACAATGTTTTTGGCCCCAGTATTGATGGGAGAGGAATCCCGAGAGGCCCCCTAGCAACTCGCATGGGGACTGGCCGTTCCTGAGGCCACCAGGGCGGGTCCCTGAGGTCCCCGTCGTAACTTGAGAACTCCTGCCGCAACTCGAGAAAATCCAGGAAGTTCTCCCTTCCAGGGGAGATGAGCCCTATTTCCGATGAGGCGTCTGGAGACTAATGACACCTAACCTCTGGAACTTCGAAAGGGTTTTTCACACCCTTGCTGCAACTCAAGAAGTTCACCGCCATACCCGTCTCCACTCGAGAGGAAGCACGATGGTCCCGCCCACATCCAGAGGAGCCCCGTTTCCCCCTCGGAGCTCGAGATGAGGGATCGTTTCCCTGCTTTCAACAGGAAAAAATTCCCAGCATTCCCGTCGCATCTCAAGAGGAGGCACTCTCAACAGGAAAGGCGAGAGGAACTCAATGGTCGTACCACCATTCCTAGAGTCCCCTAGATGTCTCAGTGCATTCCAGAGGAACCTCTTTGACCTGCACTGGCTCATCTTTCACGCCGAGGATCGACTCACACCACGGTGGCACGTGGGACAGCCCTGTGGGAAAGCCTCGAGGGAAAGCCTCGAGGGAAAGCCACAGATCCTTTGATAAATGCGACGGGAAGAATGACATTGCTGCTACAGCCTGGAAGGAAAGCGCACGTGCATGCCCCCACTCGAGACGAGGCCTGACTCCCCTGGGGAGACTCCAGAAGTACCCAAAGATCCATTCAAGCCCCTGAGAGGAATCCTCGGTTCCGGCCCTGACTCCACACAAGGTTTTTGGCCCCGGTATCGACGGGAGAGGAATCCCGAGGGGCCCCCTAGCAACTAGCATGGGGACTGGCCTCTCCTGAGGCCACCAGGGCGGGTCCCTGAGGTCCCCGTCGTAACTCGAGAACACCTGCCGCAACTCGAGCAAATCCAGGAAGTTCTCCCTTCCAGGCGAGATGAGGCCTATTTCCGATGAGGCGTCTGGAGACTAATGACACCTAACCTCAGGAACTTCGAAAGGGTCATTCACACCCTTGCTGCAACTCAAGAAGTTCACCGAAATACCCGTCTCCACTCGGGAGGAAGCACGATGGTCCCGCCCACATCCAGAGGAGCCCCGTTTCCCCCTCGGAGCTTGAGATGAGGGATCCTTTCCCTGCTTTCAACGGGAAAGATTTCCCGGCGTTCCCGTCGCATCTCAAGAGGAGGCACTCTCAACAGGAAAGGCGAGAGGAACTCCATGGTCGTACCACCATTCCAAGCTTCCCCCAGATGTCTCAGTCAATTCCAGAGGAACCTCTTTGCCCTGCACTGGCTCATCTTTCACGCCGAGGATCGACTCACACCACGGTGGCACGTGGGACAGCCCTGTGGGAAAGCCTCGAGGGGAAGTCTCGAGGGAAAGCCACAGATCCTTTGATAAATGCGACGGGAAGAATGACATTGCTGCTACAGCCTGGAAGGAAAGCGCACGTGCATGCCCCCACTCGAGACGAGGCCTGACTCCCCTGGGGAGACTCCAGAAGTACCCAAAGATCCATGTCAGCCCCTGAGAGGAATCCTCGGTTCCGGCCCTGACTCCACACAATGTTTTTGGCCCCGGTATCGAAGGGACAGGAATCCCGAGGGGCCCCCTAGCAACTAGCATGGGGACTGGCCTCTCCTGAGGCCACCAGGGCGGGTCCCTGAGGTCCCCGTCGTAACTCGAGATCACCTGCCGCAACTCGAGCAAATCCAGGAAGTTCTACCTTCCAGGCCAGATGAGGCCTATTTCCGATGAGGCGTCTGGAGACTAATGACACCTAACCTCTGGAACTTCGAAAGGGTCATTCACACCCTTGCTGCAACTCAAGAAGTTCACCGCCATACCCGTCTCCACTCGGGAGGAAGCACGATGGTCCCGCCCACATCCAGAGGAGCCCCGTTTCCCCCTCGTATCTCGAGATGAGGGATCCTTTCCCTGCTTTCAACGGGAAAGAATTCCCGGCGTTCCCGTCGCATCTCAAGAGGAGGCACTCTCAACAGGAAAGGCGAGAGGAACTCCATGGTCGTACCACCATTCCAAGAGTCCCCCAGATGTCTCAGTCCATTCCAGAGGAACCTCTTTGCCCTGCACTGGCTCATCTTTCACGCCGAGGATCGACTCACACCACGGTGGCACGTGGGTCAGCCCTGTGGGAAAGCCTCGAATGAAAGCTTCGAGGGAAAACCACAGATCCTTTGATCCACGCGACGGGAAGCGTGACATTGCTGCTACAGCCTGGAAGGAAAGCGCACGTGCATGCCCCCACTCGAGACGAGGCCTGACTCCCCTTTGGAGACTCCAGAAGTACCCAAAGATACATGTCACCCCTGAGAGGAATCCTCGGTTCCGGCCCTGACTCCACACAAGGTTTTTGTACCCTGTATCGACGGGAGAGGAATCCCGAGAGGCCCCCTATCAACTCGCATGGGGACTGGCCTCTCCTGAGGCCACCAGGGCGGGTCCCTGAGGTCCCCGTCGTAACTCGAGAACACCTGCCGCAACTCGAGAAAATCCAGGAAGTTCTCCCTTGCAGGCGAGATGAGGCCTATTTCCGATGAGGCGTCTGGAGACTAATGACACCTAACCTCTGGAACTTCGAAAGGGTCTTTCACACCCTTGCTGCAACTCAAGAAGTTCACCGGCATACCCGTCTCCACTCGAGAGGAAGCACGATGGTCCCGCCCACATCCAGAGGAGCCCCGTTTCCCCCTCGTAGCTCGAGATGAGGGATCCTTTCCCTGCTTTCAACGGGAAAGAATTCCCGGCGTTCCTGTCGCATCTCAAGAAGAGGAACTCTCAACAGGAAAGGCGAGAGGAACTCCATGGTCGTACCACCATTCCTAGAGTCCCCTAGATGTCTCAGTCCATTCCAGAGGAACCTCTTTGACCTGCACTGGCTCATCTTTCACGCCGAGGATCGATTCACACCACGGTGGCACGTGGGACAGCCCTGTGGGAAAGCCTCGAGGGAAAGACTCGAGGGAAAGCCACAGACCCTTTGATAAATGCGACGGGAATCGTGACATTGCTGCTATAGCCTGGAAGGAAAGCGCACGTGCATGCCCCCACTCGAGACGAGGCCTGACTCCCCTTTGGAGACTCCAGAAGTACCCAAAGATACATGTCACCCCTGAGAGGAATCCTCGGTTCCGGCCCTGACTCCACACAAGGTTTTTGTCCCCGGTATCGACGGGAGAGGAATCCCGAGAGGCCCCCTATCAACTCGCATGGGGACTGGCCTCTCCTGAGGCCACCAGGGCGGGTCCCTGAGGTCCCCGTCGTAACTCGAGAACACCTGCCGCAACTCGAGAAAATCCAGGAAGTTCTCCCTTGCAGGCGAGATGAGGCCTATTTCCGATGAGGCGTCTGGAGACTAATGACACCTAACCTCTGGAACTTCGAAAGGGTCTTTCACACCCTTGCTGCAACTCAAGAAGTTCACCGCCATACCCGTCTCCACTCGAGAGGAAGCACGATGGTCCCGCCCACATCCAGAGGAGCCCCGTTTCCCCCTCGTAGCTCGAGATGAGGGATCCCTTCCCTGCTTTCAACGGGAAAGAATTCCCGGCGTTCCCGTCGCATCTCAAGAGGAGGCACTCTCAACAGGAAAGGCGAGAGGAACTCCATGGTCGTACCACCATTCCAAGAGTCCCCCAGATGTCTCAGTCCATTCCAGAGGAACCTCTTTGCCCTGCACTGGCTCATCTTTCACGCCGAGGATCGACTCACACCACGGTGGCACGTGGGCCAGCCCTGTGGGAAAGCCTCGAGGGAAAGCCTCGAGGGAAAACCACAGATCCTTTGATCCACCCGACGGGAAGCGTGACATTGCTGCTGCAGCCTGGAAGGAAAGCGCACGTGCATGCCCCCACTCGAGACGAGGCCTGACTCCCGTGGGGAGACTCCAGAAGTACCCAAAGATCCATGTCAGCCCCTGAGACGAATCCTCGGTCCCGGCCCTGACTCCACACAAGGTTTTTGGCCCCGGTATCGACGGGAGAGGAATCCCGAGAGGCCCCCTAGCAACTCGCATGGGGACTGGCCTCTCCTGAGGCCACCAGGGCGGGTCCCTGAGGTCCCCGTCGTAACTCGAGAACACCTGCCGCAACTCGAGAAAATCCAGGAAGTTCTCCCTTCCAGGCGAGATGAGGCCTATTTCCGATGAGGCGTCTGGAGACTAATGACACCTAAACTCTGGAACTTCGAAAGGGTCTTTCACACCCTTGCTGCAACTCAAGAAGTTCACCGCCATACCCGTCTCCACTCGAGAGGAAGCACGATGGTCCCGCCCACATCCAGAGGAGCCCCGTTTCCCCCTCGTAGCTCGAGATGAGGGATCCTTTCCCTGCTTTCAACGGGAAAGAAATCCCAGCGTTCCCGTCGCATCTCAAGAGGAGGCACTCTCAACAGGAAAGGCGAGAGGAACTCCATGGTCGTACCACCATTCCAAGAGTCCCCCAGATGTCTCAGTCCATTCCAGAGGAACCTTTTGCCCTGCACTGGCTCATCTTTCACGCCGAGGATCGACTCACACCACGGTGGCACGTGGGAAAGCCTTGTGGGAAAGCCTCGAGGGAAAGCCTCGAGGGAAAACCACAGATTCTTTGATCCACGCGACGGGAAGCGTGACATTGCTGCTACAGCCTGGAAGGAAAGCGCACGTGCATGCCCCCACTCGAGACGAGGCCTGACTCCCCTTTGGAGACTCCAGAAGTACCCAAAGATACATGTCACCCCTGAGAGGAATCCTCGGTTCCGGCCCTGACTCCACACAAGGTTTTTGTACCCTGTATCGACGGGAGAGGAATCCCGAGAGGCCCCCTATCAACTCGCATGGGGACTGGCCTCTCCTGAGGCCACCAGGGCGGGTCCCTGAGGTCCCCGTCGTAACTCGAGAACACCTGCCGCAACTCGAGAAAATCCAGGAAGTTCTCCCTTGCAGGCGAGATGAGGCCTATTTCCGATGAGGCGTCTGGAGACTAATGACACCTAACCTCTGGAACTTCGAAAGGGTCTTTCACACCCTTGCTGCAACTCAAGAAGTTCACCGGCATACCCGTCTCCACTCGAGAGGAAGCACGATGGTCCCGCCCACATCCAGAGGAGCCCCGTTTCCCCCTCGTAGCTCGAGATGAGGGATCCTTTCCCTGCTTTCAACGGGAAAGAATTCCCGGCGTTCCTGTCGCATCTCAAGAAGAGGAACTCTCAACAGGAAAGGCGAGAGGAACTCCATGGTCGTACCACCATTCCTAGAGTCCCCTAGATGTCTCAGTCCATTCCAGAGGAACCTCTTTGACCTGCACTGGCTCATCTTTCACGCCGAGGATCGATTCACACCACGGTGGCACGTGGGACAGCCCTGTGGGAAAGCCTCGAGGGAAAGACTCGAGGGAAAGCCACAGACCCTTTGATAAATGCGACGGGAATCGTGACATTGCTGCTATAGCCTGGAAGGAAAGCGCACGTGCATGCCCCCACTCGAGACGAGGCCTGACTCCCCTTTGGAGACTCCAGAAGTACCCAAAGATACATGTCACCCCTGAGAGGAATCCTCGGTTCCGGCCCTGACTCCACACAAGGTTTTTGTCCCCGGTATCGACGGGAGAGGAATCCCGAGAGGCCCCCTATCAACTCGCATGGGGACTGGCCTCTCCTGAGGCCACCAGGGCGGGTCCCTGAGGTCCCCGTCGTAACTCGAGAACACCTGCCGCAACTCGAGAAAATCCAGGAAGTTCTCCCTTGCAGGCGAGATGAGGCCTATTTCCGATGAGGCGTCTGGAGACTAATGACACCTAACCTCTGGAACTTCGAAAGGGTCTTTCACACCCTTGCTGCAACTCAAGAAGTTCACCGCCATACCCGTCTCCACTCGAGAGGAAGCACGATGGTCCCGCCCACATCCAGAGGAGCCCCGTTTCCCCCTCGTAGCTCGAGATGAGGGATCCCTTCCCTGCTTTCAACGGGAAAGAATTCCCGGCGTTCCCGTCGCATCTCAAGAGGAGGCACTCTCAACAGGAAAGGCGAGAGGAACTCCATGGTCGTACCACCATTCCAAGAGTCCCCCAGATGTCTCAGTCCATTCCAGAGGAACCTCTTTGCCCTGCACTGGCTCATCTTTCACGCCGAGGATCGACTCACACCACGGTGGCACGTGGGCCAGCCCTGTGGGAAAGCCTCGAGGGAAAGCCTCGAGGGAAAACCACAGATCCTTTGATCCACCCGACGGGAAGCGTGACATTGCTGCTGCAGCCTGGAAGGAAAGCGCACGTGCATGCCCCCACTCGAGACGAGGCCTGACTCCCGTGGGGAGACTCCAGAAGTACCCAAAGATCCATGTCAGCCCCTGAGACGAATCCTCGGTCCCGGCCCTGACTCCACACAAGGTTTTTGGCCCCGGTATCGACGGGAGAGGAATCCCGAGAGGCCCCCTAGCAACTCGCATGGGGACTGGCCTCTCCTGAGGCCACCAGGGCGGGTCCCTGAGGTCCCCGTCGTAAATCGAGAACACCTGCCGCAACTCGAGAAAATCCAGGAAGTTCTCCCTTCCAGGCGAGATGAGGCCTATTTCCGATGAGGCGTCTGGAGACTAATGACACCTAAACTCTGGAACTTCGAAAGGGTCTTTCACACCCTTGCTGCAACTCAAGAAGTTCACCGCCATACCCGTCTCCACTCGAGAGGAAGCACGATGGTCCCGCCCACATCCAGAGGAGCCCCGTTTCCCCCTCGTAGCTCGAGATGAGGGATCCTTTCCCTGCTTTCAACGGGAAAGAATTCCCAGCGTTCCCGTCGCATCTCAAGAGGAGGCACTCTCAACAGGAAAGGCGAGAGGAACTCCATGGTCGTACCACCATTCCAAGAGTCCCCCAGATGTCTCAGTCCATTCCAGAGGAACCTTTTGCCCTGCACTGGCTCATCTTTCACGCCGAGGATCGACTCACACCACGGTGGCACGTGGGAAAGCCTTGTGGGAAAGCCTCGAGGAAAAGCCTCGAGGGAAAACCACAGATCCTTTGATCCACGCGACGGGAAGCGTGACATTGCTGCTACAGCCTGGAAGGAAAGCGCACGTGCATGCCCCCACTCGAGACGAGGCCTGACTCCCCTTTGGAGACTCCAGAAGTACCCAAAGGTACATGTCACCCCTGAGAGGAATCCTCGGTTCCGGCCCTGACTCCACACAAGGTTTTTGTCCCCTGTATTGACGGGAGAGGAATCCCGAGAGGCCCCCTATCAACTCGCATGGGGACTGGCCTCTCCTGAGGCCACCAGGGCGGGTCCCTGAGGTCCCCGTCGTAACTCGAGAACACCTGCCGCAACTCGAGAAAATCCAGGAAGTTCTCCCTTGCAGGCGAGATGAGGCCTATTTCCGATGAGGCGTCTGGAGACTAATGACACCTAACCTCTGGAACTTCGAAAGGGTCTTTCACACCCTTGCTGCAACTCAAGAAGTTCACCGGCATACCCGTCTCCACTCGAGAGGAAGCACGATGGTCCCGCCCACATCCAGAGGAGCCCCGTTTCCCCCTCGTAGCTCGAGATGAGGGATCCTTTCCCTGCTTTCAACGCGAAAGAATTCCCGGCGTTCCTGTCGCATCTCAAGAAGAGGAACTCTCAACAGGAAAGGCGAGAGGAACTCCATGGTCGTACCACCATTCCTAGAGTCCCCTAGATGTCTCAGTCCATTCCAGAGGAACCTCTTTGACCTGCACTGGCTCATCTTTCACGCCGAGGATCGATTCACACCACGGTGGCACGTGGGACAGCCCTGTGGGAAAGCCTCGAGGGAAAGACTCGAGGGAAAGCCACAGACCCTTTGATAAATGCGACGGGAATCGTGACATTGCTGCTATAGCCTGGAAGGAAAGCGCACGTGCATGCCCCCACTCGAGACGAGGCCTGACTCCCCTTTGGAGACTCCAGAAGTACCCAAAGATACATGTCACCCCTGAGAGGAATCCTCGGTTCCGGCCCTGACTCCACACAAGGTTTTTGTCCCCGGTATCGACGGGAGAGGAATCCCGAGAGGCCCCCTATCAACTCGCATGGGGACTGGCCTCTCCTGAGGCCACCAGGGCGGGTCCCTGAGGTCCCCGTCGTAACTCGAGAACACCTGCCGCAACTCGAGAAAATCCAGGAAGTTCTCCCTTGCAGGCGAGATGAGGCCTATTTCCGATGAGGCGTCTGGAGACTAATGACACCTAACCTCTGGAACTTCGAAAGGGTCTTTCACACCCTTGCTGCAACTCAAGAAGTTCACCGCCATACCCGTCTCCACTCGAGAGGAAGCACGATGGTCCCGCCCACATCCAGAGGAGCCCCGTTTCCCCCTCGTAGCTCGAGATGAGGGATCCCTTCCCTGCTTTCAACGGGAAAGAATTCCCGGCGTTCCCGTCGCATCTCAAGAGGAGGCACTCTCAACAGGAAAGGCGAGAGGAACTCCATGGTCGTACCACCATTCCAAGAGTCCCCCAGATGTCTCAGTCCATTCCAGAGGAACCTCTTTGCCCTGCACTGGCTCATCTTTCACGCCGAGGATCGACTCACACCACGGTGGCACGTGGGCCAGCCCTGTGGGAAAGCCTCGAGGGAAAGCCTCGAGGGAAAACCACAGATCCTTTGATCCACCCGACGGGAAGCGTGACATTGCTGCTGCAGCCTGGAAGGAAAGCGCACGTGCATGCCCCCACTCGAGACGAGGCCTGACTCCCGTGGGGAGACTCCAGAAGTACCCAAAGATCCATGTCAGCCCCTGAGACGAATCCTCGGTCCCGGCCCTGACTCCACACAAGGTTTTTGGCCCCGGTATCGACGGGAGAGGAATCCCGAGAGGCCCCCTAGCAACTCGCATGGGGACTGGCCTCTCCTGAGGCCACCAGGGCGGGTCCCTGAGGTCCCCGTCGTAACTCGAGAACACCTGCCGCAACTCGAGAAAATCCAGGAAGTTCTCCCTTCCAGGCGAGATGAGGCCTATTTCCGATGAGGCGTCTGGAGACTAATGACACCTAAACTCTGGAACTTCGAAAGGGTCTTTCACACCCTTGCTGCAACTCAAGAAGTTCACCGCCATACCCGTCTCCACTCGAGAGGAAGCACGATGGTCCCGCCCACATCCAGAGGAGCCCCGTTTCCCCCTCGTAGCTCGAGATGAGGGATCCTTTCCCTGCTTTCAACGGGAAAGAATTCCCAGCGTTCCCGTCGCATCTCAAGAGGAGGCACTCTCAACAGGAAAGGCGAGAGGAACTCCATGGTCGTACCACCATTCCAAGAGTCCCCCAGATGTCTCAGTCCATTCCAGAGGAACCTTTTGCCCTGCACTGGCTCATCTTTCACGCCGAGGATCGACTCACACCACGGTGGCACGTGGGAAAGCCTTGTGGGAAAGCCTCGAGGGAAAGCCTCGAGGGAAAACCACAGATCCTTTGATCCACGCGACGGGAAGCGTGACATTGCTGCTACAGCCTGGAAGGAAAGCGCACGTGCATGCCCCCACTCGAGACGAGGCCTGACTCCCCTTTGGAGACTCCAGAAGTACCCAAAGATACATGTCACCCCTGAGAGGAATCCTCGGTTCCGGCCCTGACTCCACACAAGGTTTTTGTACCCTGTATCGACGGGAGAGGAATCCCGAGAGGCCCCCTATCAACTCGCATGGGGACTGGCCTCTCCTGAGGCCACCAGGGCGGGTCCCTGAGGTCCCCGTCGTAACTCGAGAACACCTGCCGCAACTCGAGAAAATCCAGGAAGTTCTCCCTTGCAGGCGAGATGAGGCCTATTTCCGATGAGGCGTCTGGAGACTAATGACACCTAACCTCTGGAACTTCGAAAGGGTCTTTCACACCCTTGCTGCAACTCAAGAAGTTCACCGGCATACCCGTCTCCACTCGAGAGGAAGCACGATGGTCCCGCCCACATCCAGAGGAGCCCCGTTTCCCCCTCGTAGCTCGAGATGAGGGATCCTTTCCCTGCTTTCAACGGGAAAGAATTCCCGGCGTTCCTGTCGCATCTCAAGAAGAGGAACTCTCAACAGGAAAGGCGAGAGGAACTCCATGGTCGTACCACCATTCCTAGAGTCCCCTAGATGTCTCAGTCCATTCCAGAGGAACCTCTTTGACCTGCACTGGCTCATCTTTCACGCCGAGGATCGATTCACACCACGGTGGCACGTGGGACAGCCCTGTGGGAAAGCCTCGAGGGAAAGACTCGAGGGAAAGCCACAGACCCTTTGATAAATGCGACGGGAATCGTGACATTGCTGCTATAGCCTGGAAGGAAAGCGCACGTGCATGCCCCCACTCGAGACGAGGCCTGACTCCCCTTTGGAGACTCCAGAAGTACCCAAAGATACATGTCACCCCTGAGAGGAATCCTCGGTTCCGGCCCTGACTCCACACAAGGTTTTTGTCCCCGGTATCGACGGGAGAGGAATCCCGAGAGGCCCCCTATCAACTCGCATGGGGACTGGCCTCTCCTGAGGCCACCAGGGCGGGTCCCTGAGGTCCCCGTCGTAACTCGAGAACACCTGCCGCAACTCGAGAAAATCCAGGAAGTTCTCCCTTGCAGGCGAGATGAGGCCTATTTCCGATGAGGCGTCTGGAGACTAATGACACCTAACCTCTGGAACTTCGAAAGGGTCTTTCACACCCTTGCTGCAACTCAAGAAGTTCACCGCCATACCCGTCTCCACTCGAGAGGAAGCACGATGGTCCCACCCACATCCAGAGGAGCCCCGTTTCCCCCTCGTAGCTCGAGATGAGGGATCCCTTCCCTGCTTTCAACGGGAAAGAATTCCCGGCGTTCCCGTCGCATCTCAAGAGGAGGCACTCTCAACAGGAAAGGCGAGAGGAACTCCATGGTCGTACCACCATTCCAAGAGTCCCCCAGATGTCTCAGTCCATTCCAGAGGAACCTCTTTGCCCTGCACTGGCTCATCTTTCACGCCGAGGATCGACTCACACCACGGTGGCACGTGGGCCAGCCCTGTGGGAAAGCCTCGAGGGAAAGCCTCGAGGGAAAACCACAGATCCTTTGATCCACCCGACGGGAAGCGTGACATTGCTGCTGCAGCCTGGAAGGAAAGCGCACGTGCATGCCCCCACTCGAGACGAGGCCTGACTCCCGTGGGGAGACTCCAGAAGTACCCAAAGATCCATGTCAGCCCCTGAGACGAATCCTCGGTCCCGGCCCTGACTCCACACAAGGTTTTTGGCCCCGGTATCGACGGGAGAGGAATCCCGAGAGGCCCCCTAGCAACTCGCATGGGGACTGGCCTCTCCTGAGGCCACCAGGGCGGGTCCCTGAGGTC
Source organism: Capricornis sumatraensis (assembly GCF_032405125.1). Lineage (NCBI taxonomy): Eukaryota > Metazoa > Chordata > Mammalia > Artiodactyla > Bovidae > Capricornis > Capricornis sumatraensis. Next base: position 6,149,325 of record NW_027184615.1, on the reverse strand, counting down.
CCCGTCGTAACTCGAGAACACCTGCCGCAACTCGAGAAAATCCAGGAAGTTCTCCCTTCCAGGCGAGATGAGGCCTATTTCCGATGAGGCGTCTGGAGACTAATGACACCTAAACTCTGGAACTTCGAAAGGGTCTTTCACACCCTTGCTGCAACTCAAGAAGTTCACCGCCATACCCGTCTCCACTCGAGAGGAAGCACGATGGTCCCGCCCACATCCAGAGGAGCCCCGTTTCCCCCTCGTAGCTCGAGATGAGGGATCCTTTCCCTGCTTTCAACGGGAAAGAATTCCCAGCGTTCCCGTCGCATCTCAAGAGGAGGCACTCTCAACAGGAAAGGCGAGAGGAACTCCATGGTCGTACCACCATTCCAAGAGTCCCCCAGATGTCTCAGTCCATTCCAGAGGAACCTTTTGCCCTGCACTGGCTCATCTTTCACGCCGAGGATCGACTCACACCACGGTGGCACGTGGGAAAGCCTTGTGGGAAAGCCTCGAGGGAAAGCCTCGAGGGAAAACCACAGATCCTTTGATCCACGCGACGGGAAGCGTGACATTGCTGTTGCAGCCTGGAAGGAAAGCGCACGTGCATGCCCCCACTCGAAACGAGGCCTGACTCCAGTGGGGAGACTCCAGAAGTACCCAAAGATCCATGTCAGCCCCTGAGACGAACCCTCGGTTCCGGCCCTGACTCCAAACAAGGTTTTTGGCCCCGGTATCGACAGGAGAGGAATCCTGAGAGGCCCCCTAGCAACTCGCATGGGGACTGGCTTTTCCTGAGGCCACCAGGGCGGTTCCCTGAGGTCCCCGTCGTAACTCGAGAACACCTGCCGCAACTCGAGAAAATCCAGGATGTTCTCCCTTCCAGGCGAGATGAGGCCTATTTCCAATGAGGCGTCTGGAGACTAATGACACCTAACCTCTGGAACTTCGAAAGGGTCTTTCACACCCTTGCTGCAACACAAGAAGTTCACCGCCATACCCGTCTCCACTCGAGAGGAAGCACGATGGTCCCGCCCACATCCAGAGGAGCCCCGTTTCCCCTCGTAGCTCGAGATGAGGGATCCTTTCCCTGCTTTTAACGGGAAAGAATTCCCGGCATTTCCGTCGCATCTCAAGAGGAGGCACTCTCAACAGGAAAGGTGAGAAGAACTCCATGGTCGTACCACCATTCCAACAGTCCCCCAGATGTCTCAGTCCATTCCAAAGGAACCTCTTTGCCCTGCACTGGCTCATCTTTCACGCCGAGGATCGACTCACAACACGGTGGCACGTGGGACAGCCCTGTGGGAAAGCCTCGAGGGAAAGCCTCGAGGGAAAGCCACAGATCCTTTGATAAATGCGACGGGAATCGTGACATTGCTGCTACAGCCTGGAAGGAAAGCGCACGTGCATGGCCCCACTCGAGACGAGGCCTGACTCCCGTGGGGAGACTCCAGAAGTAACCAAAGATCCATGTCTGCCCCTGAGAGGAATCCTCGGTCCCGGCCCTGACTCCACACAAGGTTTTTGGCCCCGGTATCGACGGGAGAGGAATCCCGAGAGGCCCCCTAGCAACTCGCATGGGGACTGGCCTCTCCTGAGGCCACCAGGGCGGGTCCCTGAGGTCCCCGTCGTAACTCGAGAACACCTGCCGCAACTCGAGAAAATCCAGGAAGTTCTCCCTTCCAGGCGAGATGAGGCCTATTTCCGATGAGGCGTCTGGAGACTAATGACACCTAAACTCTGGAACTTCGAAAGGGTCTTTCACACCCTTGCTGCTACTCAAGAAGTTCACCGCCATACCCGTCTCCACTCGAGAGGAAGCACGATGGTCCCGCCCACATCCAGAGGAGCCCCGATTCCCCCTCGTAGCTCGAGATGAGGGATCCTTTCCCTGCTTTCAACGGGAAAGAATTCCCAGCGTTCCCGTCGCATCTCAAGAGGAGGCACTCTCAACAGGAAAGGCGAGAGGAACTCCATGGTCGTACCACCATTCCAAGAGTCCCCCAGATGTCTCAGTCCATTCCAGAGGAACCTTTTGCCCTGCACTGGCTCATCTTTCACGCCGAGGATCGACTCACACCACGGTGGCACGTGGGAAAGCCTTGTGGGAAAGCCTCGAGGGAAAGCCTCAAGGGAAAACCACAGATCCTTTGATCCACGCGACGGGAAGCGTGACATTGCTGCTGCAGCCTGGAAGGAAAGCGCACGTGCATGCCCCCACTCGAGACGAGTCCTGACTCCCCTGGGGAGACTCCAGAAGTACCCAAAGATACATGTCACCCCTGAGAGTAATCCTCGGTTCCGGCCCTGACTCCACACAAAGTTTTTGGCCCCGGTATCGACGGGAGAGGAATCCCGAGAGGCCCCCTAGCAACTCGCATGGGGACTGGCCTCTCCTGAGGCAACCAGGGCGGGTCCCTGAGGTCCCCGTCGTAACTCGAGAACACCTGCCGCAACTCGAGAATATCCAGGAAGTTCTCCCTTGCAGGCGAGATGAGGCCTATTTCCGATGAGGCGTCTGGAGACTAATGACACCTAACCTCTGGAATTTCGAAAGGGTCTTTCACACCCTTGCTGCAACTCAAGAAGTTCACCGCCATACCCGTCTCCACTCGAGAGGAAGCATGATGGTCCCGCCCACATCCAGAGGAGCCCCGTTTCCCCCTCGTAGCTCGAGATGAGGGATCCTTTCCCTGCTTTCAACGGGAAAGAATTCCCGGCGTTCCCGTCGCATCTCAAGGGGAGGCACTCTCAACAGGAAAGGCGAGAGGAACTCCATGGTCGTACCACCATTCCAAGAGTCCCCCAGATGTCTCAGTCCATTCCAGAGGAACCTCTTTGCCCTGCACTGGCTCATCTTTCACGCCGAGGATCGACTCACACCACGGTGGCACGTGGGACAGCCCTGTGGGAAAGCCTCGAGGGAAAGCCTCGAGGGAAAACCACAGATCCTTTGATACACGCGACGGGAAGCGTGACATTGCTGCTACAGCCTGGAAGGAAAGCGCACGTGCATGCCCCCACTCGAGACGAGGCCTGACTCCCCTGGGGAGACTCCAGAAGTACCCAAAGATCCATGTCAGCCCCTGAGAGGAATCCTCGGTTCCGGCCCTGACTCCACACAAGGTTTTTGGCCCCGGTATAGACGGGAGAGGAATCCCGAGAGGCCCCCTAGCAAATTGCATGGGGACTGGCCTCTCCTGAGGCCACCAGGGCGGGTCCCTGAGGTCCCCGTCGTAACTCGAGAACACCTGCCGCAACTCGAGAAAATCCAGGAAATTCTCCCTTCCAGGCGACATGTGGCCTATTTCCGATGAGGCGTCTGGAGACTAATGACACCTAACCTCTGGAACTTCGAAAGGGTCTTTCACACCCTTGCTGCAACTCAAGAAGTTCACCGCCATACCCGTCTCCACTCGAGAGGAAGCACGATGGTCCCGCCCACATCCAGAGGAGCCCCGTTTCCCCCTCGTAGCTCGAGATGAGGGATCCTTTCCCTGCTTTCAACGGGAAAGAATTCCCAGTGTTCCCGTCGCATCTCAAGAGGAGGCATTCTCAACAGGAAAGGCGAGAGGAACTCCATGGTCGTACCACCATTCCAGGATTGCCCAGATGTCTCAGTCCATTCCAGAGGAACCTCTTTGCCCTGCACTGGCTCATCTTTCACGCCGAGGATCGACTCACACCACGGTGGCACGTGGGACAGCCCTGTGGGAAAGCCTCGAATGAAAGCCTCGAGGGAAAACCACAGATCCTTTGATCCACGCGACGGGAAGCGTGACATTGCTGCTACAGCCTGGAAGGAAAGCGCACGTGCATGCCCCCACTCGAGACGAGGCCTGACTCCCCTTTGGAGACTCCAGAAGTACCCAAAGATACATGTCACCCCTGAGAGGAATCCTCGGTTCCGGCCCTGACTCCACACAAGGTTTTTGTCCCCGGTATCGACGGGAGAGGAATCCCGAGAGGCCCCCTATCAACTCGCATGGGGACTGGCCTCTCCTGAGGCAACCAGGGCGGGTCCCTGAGGTCCCCGTCGTAACTCGAGAACACCTGCCGCAACTCGAGAAAATCCAGGAAGTTCTCCCTTGCAGGCGAGATGAGGCCTATTTCCGATGAGGCGTCTGGAGACTAATGACACCTAACCTCTGGAACTTCGAAAGGGTCTTTCACACCCTTGCTGCAACTCAAGAAGTTCACCGCCATACCCGTCTCCACTCGAGAGGAAGCACGATGGTCCCGCCCACATCCAGAGGAGCCCCGTTTCCCCCTCGTAGCTCGAGATGAGGGATCCTTTCCCTGCTTTCAACGGGAAAGAATTCCCGGCGTTCCTGTCGCATCTCAAGAAGAGGCACTCTCAACAAGAAAGGCGAGAGGAACTCCATGGTCGTACCACCATTCCTAGAGTCCCCTAGATGTCTCAGTCCATTCCAGAGGAACCTCTTTGACCTGCACTGGCTCATCTTTCACGCCGAGGATCGATTCACACCACGGTGGCACGTGGGACAGCCCTGTGGGAAAGCCTCGAGGGAAAGACTCGAGGGAAAGCCACAGACCCTTTGATAAATGCGACGGGAATCGTGACATTGCTGCTACAGCCTGGAAGGAAAGCGCACGTGCATGCCCCCACTCGAGACGAGGCCTGACTCCCCTTTGGAGACTCCAGAAGTACCCAAAGGTACATGTCACCCCTGAGAGGAATCCTCGGTTCCGGCCCTGACTCCACACAAGGTTTTTGTCCCCGGTATCGACGGGAGAGGAATTGCGAGAGGCCCCCTATCAACTCGCATGGGGACTGGCCTCTCCTGAGGCAACCAGGGCGGGTCCCTGAGGTCCCCGTCGTAACTCGAGAACACCTGCCGCAACTCGAGAAAATCCAGGAAGTTCTCCCTTGCAGGCGAGATGAGGCCTATTTCCGATGAGGCGTCTGGAGACTAATGACACCTAAACTCTGGAACTTCGAAAGGGTCTTTCACACCCTTGCTGCAACTCAAGAAGTTCACCGCCATACCCGTCTCCACTCGAGAGGAAGCACGATGGTCCCGCCCACATCCAGAGGAGCCCCGTTTCCCCCTCGTAGCTCGAGATGTGGGATCCCTTCCCTGCTTTCAACGGGAAAGAATTCCCGGCGTTCCCGTCGCATCTCAAGAGGAGGCACTCTCAACAGGAAAGGCGAGAGGAACTCCATGGTCGTACCACCATTCCAAGAGTCCCCCAGATGTCTCAGTCCATTCCAGAGGAACCTCTTTGCCCTGCACTGGCTCATCTTTCACGCCGAGGATGGACTCACAACACGGTGGCACGTGGGACAGCCCTGTGGGAAAGCCTCGAGGGAAAGCCTCGAGGGAAAACCACAGATCCTTTGATCCACCCGACGGGAAGCGTGACATTGCTGCTACAGCCTGGAAGGAAAGCGCAAGTTCATGCCACCACTCGAGACCAGGCCTGACTCCCCTGGGGAGACTCCAGAAGTACCCAAAGATCCATGTCAGCCCCTGAGAGGAATCCTCGGTTCCGGGCCTGACTCCACACAAGGTTTTTGGCCCCGGTATCGACGGGAGAGGAATCCCGAGAGGCCGCCTAGCAACTCGCACGGGGAGTGGCCTCTCCTGAGGCCACCAGGGCGGGTCCCTGACGTCCCCGTCGTAACTCGAGAACACCTGCCTCAACTCGAGAAAATCCAGGAAGTTCTCCCTTCCAGGCGAGATGAGGCCTATTTCCGATGAGGCGTCTGGAGTCTAATGACACCTAACCTCTGGAACTTCGAAAGGGTCTTTCACACCCTTGCTGCAACTCAAGAAGTTCACCGCCATACCCGTCTCCACTCGAGAGGAAGCACGATGGTCCCGCCCACATCCAGAGGAGCCCTGTTTCCCCCTCGTAGCTCGAGATGAGGGATCCTTTCCCTGCTTTCAACGGGAAAGAATTCCCGGCGTTCCCATCGCATCTCAAGAGGAGGCACTCTCAACAGGAAAGGTGAGAGGAACTCCATGGTCGTACCACCATTCCAAGACTCCCCCAGATGTCTCAGTCCATTCCAGAGGAAACTCTTTGCCCTGCACTGGCTCATCTTTCACGCCCAGGATCGACTCACAACACGGTGGCACGTGGGACAGCCCTGTGGGAAAGCCTGGAGGGAAAGCCACAGATCCTTTGATAAATGCGACGGGAATCGTGACATTGCTGCTACAGCCTGGAAGGAAAGCGCACGTGCATGCCCCCACTCGAGACGAGGCCTGACTCCCGTGGGGAGACTCCAGAAGTACCCAAAGATCCATGTCAGCCCCTGAGAGGAATCCTCGGTCCCGGCCCTGACTCCACACAAGGTTTTTGGCCCCGGTATCGACGGGAGAGGAATCCCGAGAGGCCCCCTAGCAACTCGCATGGGGACTGGCCTCTCCTGAGGCCACCAGGGCGGGTCCCTGAGGTCCCCGTCGTAACTCGAGAACACCTGCCGCAACTCGAGAAAATCCAGGAAGTTCTCCCTTCCAGGCGAGATGAGGCCTATTTCCGATGAGGCGTCTGGAGACTAATGACACCTAAACTCTGGAACTTCGAAAGGGTCTTTCACACCCTTGCTGCAACTCAAGAAGTTCACCGCCATACCCGTCTCCACTCGAGAGGAAGCAAGATGGTCCCGCCCACATCCAGAGGAGCCCCGTTTCCCCCTCGTAGCTCGAGATGACGGATCCTTTCCCTGCTTTCAACGGGAAAGAATTCCCAGCGTTCCCGTCGCATCTCAAGAGGAGGCACTCTCAACAGGAAAGGCGAGAAGAACTCCATGGTCGTACCACCATTCCAAGAGTCCCCCAGATGTCTCAGTCCATTCCAGAGGAACCTTTTGCCCTGCACTGGCTCATCTTTCACGCCGAGGATCGACTCACACCACGGTGGCACGTGGGAAAGCCTTGTGGGAAAGCCTCGAGGGAAAGCCTCGAGGGAAAACCACAGATCCTTTGATCCACGCGACGGGAAGCGTGACATTGCTGTTGCAGCCTGGAAGGAAAGCGCACGTGCATGCCCCCACTCGAAACGAGGCCTGACTCCAGTGGGGAGACTCCAGAAGTACCCAAAGATCCATGTCAGCCCCTGAGACGAACCCTCGGTTCCGGCCCTGACTCCAAACAAGGTTTTTGGCCCCGGTATCGACAGGAGAGGAATCCTGAGAGGCCCCCTAGCAACTCGCATGGGGACTGGCTTTTCCTGAGGCCACCTGGGCGGTTCCCTGAGGTCCCCGTCGTAACTCGAGAACACCTGCCGCAACTCGAGAAAATCCAGGATGTTCTCCCTTCCAGGCGAGATGAGGCCTATTTCCAATGAGGCGTCTGGAGACTAATGACACCTAACCTCTGGAACTTCGAAAGGGTCTTTCACACCCTTGCTGCAACACAAGAAGTTCACCGCCATACCCGTCTCCACTCGAGAGGAAGCACGATGGTCCCGCCCACATCCAGAGGAGCCCCGTTTCCCCTCGTAGCTCGAGATGAGGGATCCTTTCCCTGCTTTTAACGGGAAAGAATTCCCGGCATTTCCGTCGCATCTCAAGAGGAGGCACTCTCAACAGGAAAGGTGAGAAGAACTCCATGGTCGTACCACCATTCCAACAGTCCCCCAGATGTCTCAGTCCATTCCAAAGGAACCTCTTTGCCCTGCACTGGCTCATCTTTCATGCCGAGGATCGACTCACACCACGGCGGCACGTGGGACAACCCTGTGGGAAAGCCTCGAGGCAAAGCCTCGAGGGAAAACCACAGATCCTTTGATCCACGCGACGAGAAGCGTGACATTGCTGCTACAGCCTGGAAGGAAAGCGCACGTGCATGCCCCCACTCGAGACGAGGCCTCACTCCCCTGGGGAGACTCCAGAAGTACCCAAAGAACCATGTCACCCCTGAGAGGAATCCTCGGTTCCGGCCCTGACTCCACACAAGGTTTTTGGCCCCGGTATCGACGGGAGAGGAATCCCGAGAGGCCCCCTAGCAACTCGCATGGGGACTGGCCGTTCCTGAGGCCACCAGGGCGGGTCCCTGAGGTCCCCGTCGTAACGCGAGAACACCTGCCGCATCTCGAGAAAATCCAGGAAGTTCTCCCTTCCAGGCGAGATGAAGCCTATTTCCGATGAGGCATCTGGAGACTAATGACACCTAACCTCTGGAACTTCGAAAGGGTCTTTCACACCCTTGCTGCAACTCAAGAAGTTCACCGCCATACCCGTCTCCACTCGAGAGGAAGCACGATGGTCCCGCCCACATCCAGAGGAGCCCCGTTTCCCCCTCGTAGCTCGAGATGAGGGATCCTTTCCCTGCTTTCAACGGGAAAGAATTCCCGGAGTTCCCGTCCCATCTCAAGAGGAGGCACTCTCAACAGAAAAGGCGATAGGAACTCCATGGTCGTACCACCATTCCAAGAGTCCCCCAGATGTCTCAGTCCATTCCAGAGGAACCTCTTTGCCCTGCACTGGCTCATCTTTCACGCCGAGGATCGACTCACACCACGGTGGCACGTGGGACAGCCCTGTGGGAAAGCCTCGAGGGAAAGCCTCGAGGGAAAACCACAGATCCTTTGATCCACGCGACGGGAAGTGTGACATTGCTGCTACAGCCTGGAAGGAAAGCGCACGTGCATGCCCCCACTCGAAACGAGGCCTGACTCCCCTGGGGAGACTCCAGAAGTACACAAAGATCCATGTCAGCCCCTGAGAGGAATCCCCGGTTCCGGCCCTGACTTCACACAAGGTTTTTGGCCCCGGTATCGACGGGAGAGGAATCCTGAGAGGCCCCCTAGCAACTCGCATGGGGACTGGCCATTCCTGAGGCCACCAGGGCGGGTCCCTGAGGTCCCCGTCGTAACTCGAGAACACCTGCCGCAACTCGAGAAAATCCAGCAAGTTCTCCCTTCCAGGCGAGATGAGGCCTATTTCCAATGAGGCGTCTGGAGACTAATGACACCTAACCTCTGGAAGTTCAAAAGGGACTTTCACACCCTTGCTGCAACTCAAGAAGTTCACCGCCATACCCGTCTCCACTCGAGAGGAAGCACGATGGTCCCGGCCATTTCCAGAGGAGCCCCGTTTCCCCCTCGTAGCTCGAGATGTGGGATCCTTTCCCTGCTTTCAACGGGAAAGAATTCCCGGCATTCCCCTCGCATCTCAAGAGGAGGCACTCTCAACAGGAAAGGCGAGAGGAACTCTATGGTCGTACCACCATTCCAAGAATCCCCCAGATGTCTCAGTCCATTCCAGAGGATCCTCTTTGCCCTGCACTGGCTCATCTTTCACGCCGAGGATCGACTCACACCACGGTGGCAAGTGGGACAGCCCTGTGGGAAAGCCTCGAGGGAAAGCCTCGAGGGAAAACCACAGATCCTTTGATCCACGCGAAGGTAAGCGTGACATTGCTGCTACAGCCTGGAAGAAAAGCGCTCGTGCAAGCCCCCACTCGAAACGAGGCCTGACTCCAGTGGGGAGACTCCAGAAGTACCCAAAGATCCATGTCAGCCCCTGAGACGAATCCTCGGTTCCGGCCCTGACTCCACACAAGGTTTTTGGCCCCGGTATCGACAGGAGTGGAATACTGAGAGGCCCCCTAGCAACTCGCATGGGGACTGGCCTCTCCGGAGGCCACCAGGGCGGGTCCCTGAGGTCCCCGTCGTAACTCGAGAACACCTGACGCAACTCGCGAAAATCCAGGATGTTCTCCCTTCCAGGCGAGATGAGGCCTATTTCCAATGAGGCGTCTGGAGACTAATGACACCTAACCTCTGGAATTTCGAAAGGGTCTTTCACACCCTTGCTGCAACTCAAGAAGTTCACCGCCATACCCGTCTCCACTCGAGAGGAAGCACGATGGTCCCGCCCACATCCAGAGGAGCCCCGTTTCCCCCTCGGAGCTCGAGATGAGGGATCCTTTCCCTGCTTTCAACGGGAAAGAATTCCCGGCGTTCCCGTCGCATCTCAAGAGGAGGCACTCTCAACAGGAAAGGCGAGAGGAACTCCATGGTCGTACCACCATTCCAAGAGTCCCCCAGATGTCTCAGTCCATTCCAGAGGAACCTCTTTGCCCTGCACTGGCTCATCTTTCACGCCGAGGATCGACTCACACCACGGTGGCACGTGGGACAGCCCTGTGGGAAAGCCTCGAGGGAAAGCCTCGAGGGAAAACCACAAATCCTTTGATCCACGCGACGGGAAGTATGACATTGCTGCTACAGTCTGGAAGGAAAGCGCACGTGCATCCCCCCACTCGAGACGAGGCCTGACTCCCCTGGGGAGACTCCAGAAGTACTCAAAGATCCATGTCAGCCCCTGAGAGGAATCCTCGGTTCAGGCCCTGACTCCACACAAGGTTATTGGCCCCGGTATCGACGGGAGAGGAATCCCGAGAGGCCCCCTAGCAACTCGCATGGGGACTGGCCTCTCCTGAGGCCACCAGGGCGGGTCCCTGAGGTCCCCGTCGTAACTCGAGAACACCTGCCGCAACTCGAGAAAATCCAGGAAGTTCTCCCTTCCAGGTGAGATGAGGCCTATTTCCGATGAGGCGTCTGGAGACTAATGACACCTAACCTCTGGAATTTCGAAAGGGTCTTTCTCACCCTTGCTGCAACTCAAGAAGTACACCGCCATACCCGTCTCCACTCGAGAGGAAGCACGATGGTCCCGCCCACATCCAGAGGAGCCCCGTTTCCCCCTCGTAGCTCGAGATGAGGGATCCTTTCCCTGCTTGCAACGGGAAAGAATTCCCAGCGTTCCCGTCGCATCTCAAGAGGAGGCACTCTCAACAGGAAAGGCGAGAGGAACTCCATGGTCGTACCACCATTCCAAGAGTCCCCCAGATGTCTCAGTCCATTCCAGAGGAACCTCTTTGCCCTGCACTGGCTCATCTTTCACGCCGAGGATCGACTCACACCACGGTGGCACGTGGGACAGCCCTGTGGGAAAGCCTCGAGGGAAAGACTCGAGGGAAAACCACAGATCCTTTGATCCACGCGACGGGAAGCGTGACATTGCTGCTACAGCCTGGAAGGAAAGCGCACGTGCATGCCCCCACTCGAGACGAGGCCTGACTCCCCTGGGGAGACTCCAGAAGTACCCAAAGATCCATGTCAGCCCCTGAGAGGAATCCTCGGTTCCGGGCCTGACTCCACACAAGGTTTTTGGCCCCGGTATCGACGGGAGAGGAATCCCGAGAGGCCCCCTAGCAAATTGCATGGGGACTGGCCTCTCCTGAGGCCACCAGGGCGGTTCCCTGAGGTCCCCGTCGTAACTCGAGAACACCTGCCGCAACTCGAGAAAATCCAGGAAGTTCTCCCTTCCAGGCGACATGTGGCCTATTTCCGATGAGGCGTCTGGAGACTAATGACACGTAAACTCTGGAACTTCGAAAGGGTCTTTCACACCCTTGCTGCAACTCAAGAAGTTCACCGCCATACCCGTCTCCACTCGAGAGGAAGCACGATGGTCCCGCCCACATCCAGAGGAGCCCCGTTTCCCCCTCGTAGCTCGAGATGAGGGATCCTTTCCCTGCTTTCAACGGGAAAGAATTCCCGGCGTTCCCGTCGCATCTCAAGAGGAGGCACTCTCAACAGGAAAGGCGAGAGGAACTCCATGGTCGTACCACCATTCCAAGACTCCCCCAGATACCTCAGTCCATTCCAGAGGAAACTCTTTGCCCTGCACTGGCTCATCTTTCACGCCGAGGATGGACTCACAACACGGTGGCACGTGGGACAGCCCTGTGGGAAAGCCTCGAGGGAAAGCCTCGAGGGAAAGCCACAGATCCTTTGATAAATGCGACGGGAATCGTGACATTGCTGCTACAGCCTGGAAGGAAAGCGCACGTGCATGGCCCCACTCGAGACGAGGCCTGACTCCCGTGGGGAGACTCCAGAAGTACCCAAAGATCCATGTCTGCCCCTGAGAGGAATCCTCGGTCCCGGCCCTGACTCCACACAAGGTTTTTGGCCCCGGTATCGACGGGAGAGGAATCCCGAGAGGCCCCCTAGCAACTCGCATGGGGACTGGCCTCTCCTGAGGCCACCAGGGCGGGTCCCTGAGGTCCCCGTCGTAACTCGAGAACACCTGCCGCAACTCGAGAAAATCCAGGAAGTTCTCCCTTCCAGGCGAGATGAGGCCTATTTCCGATGAGGCGTCTGGAGACTAATGACTCCTAAACTCTGGAACTTCGAAAGGGTCTTTCACACCCTTGCTGCAACTCAAGAAGTTCACCGCCATACCCGTCTCCACTCGAGAGGAAGCACGATGGTCCCGCCCACATCCAGAGGAGCCCCGATTCCCCCTCGTAGCTCGAGATGAGGGATCCTTTCCCTGCTTTCAACGGGAAAGAATTCCCAGCGTTCCCGTCGCATCTCAAGAGGAGGCACTCTCAACAGGAAAGGCGAGAGGAACTCCATGGTCGTACCACCATTCCAAGAGTCCCCCAGATGTCTCAGTCCATTCCAGAGGAACCTTTTGCCCTGCACTGGCTCATCTTTCATGCCGAGGATCGACTCACACCACGGTGGCACGTGGGAAAGCCTTCTGGGAAAGCCTCGAGGGAAAGCCTCAAGGGAAAACCACAGATCCTTTGATCCACGCGACGGGAAGCGTGACATTGCTGCTGCAGCCTGGAAGTAAAGCGCACGTGCATGCCCCCACTCGAGACGAGTCCTGACTCCCCTGGGGAGACTCCAGAAGTACCCAAAGATACATGTCACCCCTGAGAGTAATCCTCGGTTCCGGCCCTGACTCCACACAAAGTTTTTGGCCCCGGTATCGACGGGAGAGGAATCCCGAGAGGCCCCCTAGCAACTCGCATGGGGACTGGCCTCTCCTGAGGCAACCAGGGCGGGTCCCTGAGGTCCCCGTCGTAACTCGAGAACACCTGCCGCAACTCGAGAAAATCCAGGAAGTTCTCCCTTGCAGGCGAGATGAGGCCTATTTCCGATGAGGCGTCTGGAGACTAATGACACCTAACCTCTGGAATTTCGAAAGGGTCTTTCACACCCTTGCTGCAACTCAAGAAGTTCACCGCCATACCCGTCTCCACTCGAGAGGAAGCACGATGGTCCCGCCCACATCCAGAGGAGCCCCGTTTCCACCTCGTAGCTCGAGATGAGGGATCCTTTCCCTGCTTTCAACGGGAAAGAATTCCCGGCGTTCCCGTCGCATCTCAAGGGGAGGCACTCTCAACAGGAAAGGCGAGAGGAACTCCATGGTCGTACCACCATTCCAAGAGTCCCCCAGATGTCTCAGTCCATTCCAGAGGAACCTCTATGCCCTGCACTGGCTCATCTTTCACGCCGAGGATCGACTCACACCACGGTGGCACGTGGGACAGCCCTGTGGGAAAGCCTCGAGGGAAAGCCTCGAGGGAAAACCACAGATCCTTTGATCCACGCGACGGGAAGCGTGACATTGCTGCTGCAGCCTGGAAGTAAAGCGCACGTGCATGCCCCCACTCGAGACGAGGCCTGACTCCCCTGGGGAGACTCCAGAAGTACCCAAAGATCCATGTCAGCCCCTGAGAGGAATCCTCGGTTCCGGCCCTGACTCCACACAAGGATTTTGGCCCCGGTATCGACGGGAGAGGAATCCCGAGAGGACCCCTAGCAAATTGCATGGGGACTGGCCTCTCCTGAGGCCACCAGGGCGGGTCCCTGAGGTCCCCGTCGTAACTCGAGAACACCTGCCGCAACTCGAGAAAATCCAGGAAATTCTCCCTTCCAGGCGACATGTGGCCTATTTCCGATGAGGCGTCTGGAGACTAATGACACCTAACCTCTGGAACTTCGAAAGGGTCTTTCACACCCTTGCTGCAACTCAAGAAGTTCACCGCCATACCCGTCTCCACTCGAGAGGAAGCACGATGGTCCCGCCCACATCCAGAGGAGCCCCGTTTCCCCCTCGTAGCTCGAGATGAGGGATCCTTTCCCTGCTTTCAACGGGAAAGAATTCCCAGTGTTCCCGTCGCATCTCAAGAGGAGGCATTCTCAACAGGAAAGGCGAGAGGAACTCCATGGTCGTACCACCATTCCAGGATTGCCCAGATGTCTCAGTCCATTCCAGAGGAACCTCTTTGCCCTGCACTGGCTCATCTTTCACGCCGAGGATCGACTCACACCACGGTGGCACGTGGGACAGCCCTGTGGGAAAGCCTCGAATGAAAGCCTCGAGGGAAAACCACAGATCCTTTGATCCACGCGACGGGAAGCGTGACATTCCTGCTACAGCCTGGAAGGAAAGCGCACGTGCATGCCCCCACTCGAGACGAGGCCTGACTCCCCTTTGGAGACTCCAGAAGTACCCAAAGATACATGTCACCCCTGAGAGGAATCCTCGGTTCCGGCCCTGACTCCACACAAGGTTTTTGTCCCCGGTATCGACGGGAGAGGAATCCCGAGAGGCCCCCTATCAACTCGCATGGGGACTGGCCTCTCCTGAGGCAACCAGGGCGGGTCCCTGAGGTCCCCGTCGTAACTCGAGAACACCTGCCGCAACTCGAGAAAATCCAGGAAGTTCTCCCTTGCAGGCGAGATGAGGCCTATTTCCGATGAGGCGTCTGGAGACTAATGACACCTAACCTCTGGAACTTCGAAAGGGTCTTTCACACCCTTGCTGCAACTCAAGAAGTTCACCGCCATACCCGTCTCCACTCGAGAGGAAGCACGATGGTCCCGCCCACATCCAGAGGAGCCCCGTTTTCCCCTCGTAGCTCGAGATGAGGGATCCTTTCCCTGCTTTCAACGGGAAAGAATTCCCGGCGTTCCTGTCGCATCTCAAGAAGAGGCACTCTCAACAAGAAAGGCGAGAGGAACTCCATGGTCGTACCACCATTCCTAGAGTCCCCTAGATGTCTCAGTCCATTCCAGAGGAACCTCTTTGACCTGCACTGGCTCATCTTTCACGCCGAGGATCGATTCACACCACGGTGGCACGTGGGACAGCCCTGTGGGAAAGCCTCGAGGGAAAGACTCGAGGGAAAGCCACAGACCCTTTGATAAATGCGACGGGAATCGTGACATTGCTGCTACAGCATGGAAGGAAAGCGCACGTGCATGCCCCCACTCGAGACGAGGCCTGACTCCCCTTTGGAGACTCCAGAAGTACCCAAAGATACATGTCACCCCTGAGAGGAATCCTCGGTTCCGGCCCTGATTCCACACAAGGTTTTTGTCCCCGGTATCGACGGGAGAGGAATCGCGAGAGGCCCCCTATCAACTCGCATGGGGACTGGCCTCTCCTGAGGCAACCAGGGCGGGTCCCTGAGGTCCCCGTCGTAACTCGAGAACACCTGCCGCAACTCGAGAAAATCCAGGAAGTTCTCCCTTGCAGGCGAGATGAGGCCTATTTCCGATGAGGCGTCTGGAGACTAATGACACCTAACCTCTGGAACTTCGAAAGGGTCTTTCACACCCTTGCTGCAACTCAAGAAGTTCACCGCCATACCCGTCTCCACTCGAGAGGAAGCACGATGGTCCCGCCCACATCCAGAGGAGCCCCGTTTCCCCCTCGTAGCTCGAGATGAGGGATCCCTTCCCTGCTTTCAACGGGAAAGAATTCCCAGCGTTCCCGTCGCATCTCAAGAGGAGGCACTCTCAACAGGAAAGGCGAGAGGAACTCCATGGTCGTACCACCATTCCAAGAGTCCCCCAGATGTCTCAGTCCATTCCAGAGGAACCTCTTTGCCCTGCACTGGCTCATCTTTCACGCCGAGGATCGACTCACACCACGGTGGCACGTGGGCCAGCCCTGTGGGAAAGCCTCGAGGGAAAGCCTCGAGGGAAAACCACAGATCCTTTGATCCACCCGACGGGAAGCGTGACATTGCTGCTACAGCCTGGAAGGAAAGCGCAAGTTCATGCCACCACTCGAGACGAGGCCTGACTCCCGTGGGGAGACTCCAGAAGTACCCAAAGATCCATGTCAGCCCCTGAGAGGAATCCTCGGTTCCGGGCCTGACTCCACACAAGGTTTTTGGCCCCGGTATCGACGGGAGAGGAATCCCGAGAGGCCGCCTAGCAACTCGCACGGGGAGTGGCCTCTCCTGAGGCCACCAGGGCGGGTCCCTGACGTCCCCGTCGTAACTCGAGAACACCTGCCGCAACTCGAGAAAATCCAGGAAGTTCTCCCTTCCAGGCGAGATGAGGCCTATTTCCGATGAGGCGTCTGGAGTCTAATGACACCTAACCTCTGGAACTTCGAAAGGGTCTTTCACACCCTTGCTGCAACTCAAGAAGTTCACCGCCATACCCGTCTCCACTCGAGAGGAAGCACGATGGTCCCGCCCACATCCAGAGGAGCCCTGTTTCCCCCTCGTAGCTCGAGATGAGGGATCCTTTCCCTGCTTTCAACGGGAAAGAATTCCCCGCGTTCCCGTCGCATCTCAAGAGGAGGCACTCTCAACAGGAAAGGCGAGAGGAACTCCATGGTCGTACCACCATTCCAAGACTCCCCCAGATGTCTCAGTCCATTCCAGAGGAAACTCTTTGCCCTGCACTGGCTCATCTTTCACGCCCAGGATCGACTCACAACACGGTGGCACGTGGGACAGCCCTGTGGGAAAGCCTCGAGGGAAAGCCTCGAGGGAAAGCCACAGATCCTTTGATAAATGCGACGGGAATCGTGACATTGCTGCTACAGCCTGGAAGGAAAGCGCACGTTCATGCCCCCACTCGAGACGAGGCCTGACTCCCGTGGGGAGACTCCAGAAGTACCCAAAGATCCATGTCAGCCCCTGAGAGGAATCCTCGGTCCCGGCCCTGACTCCACACAAGGTTTTTGGCCCCGGTATCGACGGGAGAGGAATCCCGAGAGGCCCCCTAGCAACTCGCATGGGGACTGGCCTCTCCTGAGGCCACCAGGGCGGGTCCCTGAGGTCCCCGTCGTAACTCGAGAACACCTGCCGCAACTCGAGAAAATCCAGGAAGTTCTCCCTTCCAGGCGAGATGAGGCCTATTTCCGATGAGGCGTCTGGAGACTAATGACACCGAACCTCTGGAACTTCGAAAGGGTCTTTCACACCCTTGCTGCAACTCAAGAAGTTCACCGCCATACCCGTCTCCACTCGAGAGGAAGCACGATGGTCCCGCCCACATCCAGAGGAGCCCCGTTTCCCCCTCGTAGCTCGAGATTAGGGATCCTTTCCCTGCTTTCAACGGGAAAGAATTCCCAGCGTTCCCGTCGCATCTCAAGAGGAGGCACTCTCAACAGGAAAGGCGAGAGGAACTCCATGGTCGTACCACCATTCCAAGAGTCCCCCAGATGTCTCAGTCCATTCCAGAGGAACCTTTTGCCCTGCACTGGCTCATCTTTCACGCCGAGGATCGACTCACACCACGGTGGCACGTGGGAAAGCCTTGTGGGAAAGCCTCGAGGGAAAGCCTCGAGGGAAAACCACAGATCATTTGATCCACGCGACGGGAAGCGTGACATTGCTGTTGCAGCCTGGAAGGAAAGCGCACGTGCATGCCCCCACTCGAAACGAGTCCTGACTCCCCTGGGGAGACTCCAGAAGTACCCAAAGATACATGTCACCCCTGAGAGTAATCCTCGGTTCCGGCCCTGACTCCACACAAGGTTTTTGGCCCCGGTATCGACGGGAGAGGAATCCCGAGAGGCCCCCTAGCAACTCGCATGGGGACTGGCCTCTCCTGAGGCAACCAGGGCGGGTCCCTGAGGTCCCCGTCGTAACTCGAGAACACCTGCCGCAACTCGAGAAAATCCAGGAAGTTCTCCCTTGCAGGCGAGATGAGGCCTATTTCCGATGAGGCGTCTGGAGACTAATGACACCTAACCTCTGGAACTTCGAAAGGGTCTTTCACACCCTTGCTGCAACTCAAGAAGTTCACCGCCATACCCGTCTCCACTCGAGAGGAAGCACGATGGTCCCGCCCACATCCAGAGGAGCCCCGTTTCCACCTCGTAGCTCGAGATGAGGGATCCTTTCCCTGCTTTCAACGGGAAAGAATTCCCGGCGTTCCCGTCGCATCTCAAGGGGAGGCACTCTCAACAGGAAAGGCGAGAGGAACTCCATGGTCGTACCACCATTCCAAGAGTCCCCCAGATGTCTCAGTCCATTCCAGAGGAACCTCTATGCCCTGCACTGGCTCATCTTTCACGCCGAGGATCGACTCACACCACGGTGGCACGTGGGACAGCCCTGTGGGAAAGCCTCGAGGGAAAGCCTCGAGGGAAAACCACAGATCCTTTGATCCACGCGACGGGAAGCGTGACATTGCTGCTGCAGCCTGGAAGTAAAGCGCACGTGCATGCCCCCACTCGAGACGAGGCCTGACTCCCCTGGGGAGACTCCAGAAGTACCCAAAGATCCATGTCAGCCCCTGAGAGGAATCCTCGGTTCCGGCCCTGACTCCACACAAGGATTTTGGCCCCGGTATCGACGGGAGAGGAATCCCGAGAGGACCCCTAGCAAATTGCATGGGGACTGGCCTCTCCTGAGGCCACCAGGGCGGGTCCCTGAGGTCCCCGTCGTAACTCGAGAACACCTGCCGCAACTCGAGAAAATCCAGGAAATTCTCCCTTCCAGGCGACATGTGGCCTATTTCCGATGAGGCGTCTGGAGACTAATGACACCTAACCTCTGGAACTTCGAAAGGGTCTTTCACACCCTTGCTGCAACTCAAGAAGTTCACCGCCATACCCGTCTCCACTCGAGAGGAAGCACGATGGTCCCGCCCACATCCAGAGGAGCCCCGTTTCCCCCTCGTAGCTCGAGATGAGGGATCCTTTCCCTGCTTTCAACGGGAAAGAATTCCCAGTGTTCCCGTCGCATCTCAAGAGGAGGCATTCTCAACAGGAAAGGCGAGAGGAACTCCATGGTCGTACCACCATTCCAGGATTGCCCAGATGTCTCAGTCCATTCCAGAGGAACCTCTTTGCCCTGCACTGGCTCATCTTTCACGCCGAGGATCGACTCACACCACGGTGGCACGTGGGACAGCCCTGTGGGAAAGCCTCGAATGAAAGCCTCGAGGGAAAACCACAGATCCTTTGATCCACGCGACGGGAAGCGTGACATTCCTGCTACAGCCTGGAAGGAAAGCGCACGTGCATGCCCCCACTCGAGACGAGGCCTGACTCCCCTTTGGAGACTCCAGAAGTACCCAAAGATACATGTCACCCCTGAGAGGAATCCTCGGTTCCGGCCCTGACTCCACACAAGGTTTTTGTCCCCGGTATCGACGGGAGAGGAATCCCGAGAGGCCCCCTATCAACTCGCATGGGGACTGGCCTCTCCTGAGGCAACCAGGGCGGGTCCCTGAGGTCCCCGTCGTAACTCGAGAACACCTGCCGCAACTCGAGAAAATCCAGGAAGTTCTCCCTTGCAGGCGAGATGAGGCCTATTTCCGATGAGGCGTCTGGAGACTAATGACACCTAACCTCTGGAACTTCGAAAGGGTCTTTCACACCCTTGCTGCAACTCAAGAAGTTCACCGCCATACCCGTCTCCACTCGAGAGGAAGCACGATGGTCCCGCCCACATCCAGAGGAGCCCCGTTTTCCCCTCGTAGCTCGAGATGAGGGATCCTTTCCCTGCTTTCAACGGGAAAGAATTCCCGGCGTTCCTGTCGCATCTCAAGAAGAGGCACTCTCAACAAGAAAGGCGAGAGGAACTCCATGGTCGTACCACCATTCCTAGAGTCCCCTAGATGTCTCAGTCCATTCCAGAGGAACCTCTTTGACCTGCACTGGCTCATCTTTCACGCCGAGGATCGATTCACACCACGGTGGCACGTGGGACAGCCCTGTGGGAAAGCCTCGAGGGAAAGACTCGAGGGAAAGCCACAGACCCTTTGATAAATGCGACGGGAATCGTGACATTGCTGCTACAGCCTGGAAGGAAAGCGCACGTGCATGCCCCCACTCGAGACGAGGCCTGACTCCCCTTTGGAGACTCCAGAAGTACCCAAAGATACATGTCACCCCTGAGAGGAATCCTCGGTTCCGGCCCTGATTCCACACAAGGTTTTTGTCCCCGGTATCGACGGGAGAGGAATCGCGAGAGGCCCCCTATCAACTCGCATGGGGACTGGCCTCTCCTGAGGCAACCAGGGCGGGTCCCTGAGGTCCCCGTCGTAACTCGAGAACACCTGCTGCAACTCGAGAAAATCCAGGAAGTTCTCCCTTGCAGGCGAGATGAGGCCTATTTCCGATGAGGCGTCTGGAGACTAATGACACCTAACCTCTGGAACTTCGAAAGGGTCTTTCACACCCTTGCTGCAACTCAAGAAGTTCACCGCCATACCCGTCTCCACTCGAGAGGAAGCACGATGGTCCCGCCCACATCCAGAGGAGCCCCGTTTCCCCCTCGTAGCTCGAGATGAGGGATCCCTTCCCTGCTTTCAACGGGAAAGAATTCCCAGCGTTCCCGTCGCATCTCAAGAGGAGGCACTCTCAACAGGAAAGGCGAGAGGAACTCCATGGTCGTACCACCATTCCAAGAGTCCCCCAGATGTCTCAGTCCATTCCAGACGAACCTCTTTGCCCTGCACTGGCTCATCTTTCACGCCGAGGATCGACTCACACCACGGTGGCACGTGGGCCAGCCCTGTGGGAAAGCCTCGAGGGAAAGCCTCGAGGGAAAACCACAGATCCTTTGATCCACCCGACGGGAATCGTGACATTGCTGCTACAGCCTGGAAGGAAAGCGCACGTGCATGCCCCCACTCGAGACGAGGCCTGACTCCCGTGGGGAGACTCCAGAAGTACCCAAAGATACATGTCAGCCCCTGAGAGGAATCCTCGGTCCCGGCCCTGACTCCACACAAGGTTTTTGGCCCCGGTATCGACGGGAGAGGAATCCCGAGAGGCCCCCTAGCAACTCGCATGGGGACTGGCCTCTCCTGAGGCCACCAGGGCGGGTCCCTGAGGTCCCCGTCGTAACTCGAGAACACCTGCCGCAACTCGAGAAAATCCAGGAAGTTCTCCCTTCCAGGCGAGATGAGGCCTATTTCCGATGAGGCGTCTGGAGACTAATGACACCGAACCTCTGGAACTTCGAAAGGGTCTTTCACACCCTTGCTGCAACTCAAGAAGTTCACCGCCATACCCGTCTCCACTCGAGAGGAAGCACGATGGTCCCGCCCACATCCAGAGGAGCCCCGTTTCCCCCTCGTAGCTCGAGATTAGGGATCCTTTCCCTGCTTTCAACGGGAAAGAATTCCCAGCGTTCCCGTCGCATCTCAAGAGGAGGCACTCTCAACAGGAAAGGCGAGAGGAACTCCATGGTCGTACCACCATTCCAAGAGTCCCCCAGATGTCTCAGTCCATTCCAGAGGAACCTTTTGCCCTGCACTGGCTCATCTTTCACGCCGAGGATCGACTCACACCACGGTGGCACGTGGGAAAGCCTTGTGGGAAAGCCTCGAGGGAAAGCCTCGAGGGAAAACCACAGATCCTTTGATCCACGCGACGGGAAGCGTGACATTGCTGTTGCAGCCTGGAAGGAAAGCGCACGTGCATGCCCCCACTCGAAACGAGTCCTGACTCCCCTGGGGAGACTCCAGAAGTACCCAAAGATACATGTCACCCCTGAGAGTAATCCTCGGTTCCGGCCCTGACTCCACACAAGGTTTTTGGCCCCGGTATCGACGGGAGAGGAATCCCGAGAGGCCCCCTAGCAACTCGCATGGGGACTGGCCTCTCCTGAGGCAACCAGGGCGGGTCCCTGAGGTCCCCGTCGTAACTCGAGAACACCTGCCGCAACTCGAGAAAATCCAGGAAGTTCTCCCTTGCAGGCGAGATGAGGCCTATTTCCGATGAGGCGTCTGGAGACTAATGACACCTAACCTCTGGAACTTCGAAAGGGTCTTTCACACCCTTGCTGCAACTCAAGAAGTTCACCGCCATACCCGTCTCCACTCGAGAGGAAGCACGATGGTCCCGCCCACATCCAGAGGAGCCCCGTTTCCCCCTCGTAGCTCGAGATGAGGGATCCTTTCCCTGCTTTCAACGGGAAAGAATTCCCGGCGTTCCCGTCGCATCTCAAGAGGAGGCACTCTCAACAGGAAAGGCGAGAGGAACTCCATGGTCGTACCACCATTCCAAGAGTCCCCCAGATGTCTCAGTCCATTCCAGAGGAACCTCTTTGCCCTGCACTGGCTCATCTTTCACGCCGAGGATCGACTCACACCACGGTGGCACGTGGGACAGCCCTGTGGGAAAGCCTCGAGGGAAAGCCTCGAGGGAAAACCACAGATCCTTTGATCCACGCGACGGGAAGCGTGATATTGCTGCTACAGCCTGGAAGGAAAGCGCACGTGCATGCCCCCACTCGAGACGAGGCCTGACTCCCCTGGGGAGACTCCAGAAGTACCCAAAGATCCATGTCAGCCCCTGAGAGGAATCCTCGGTTCCGGGCCTGACTCCACACAAGGTTTTTGGCCCCGGTATCGACGGGAGAGGAATCCCGAGAGGCCCCCTAGCAAATTGCATGCGGACTGGCCTCTCCTGAGGCCACCAGGGCGGTTCCCTGAGGTCCCCGTCGTAACTCGAGAACACCTGCCGCAACTCGAGAAAATCCAGGAAGTTCTCCCTTCCAGGCGAGATGAGGCCTATTTCCGATGAGGCGTCTGGAGACTAATGACACCTAACCTCTGGAACTTCGAAAGGGTCTTTCACACCCTTGCTGCAACTCAAGAAGTTCACCGCCATACCCGTCTCCACTCGAGAGGAAGCACGATGGTCCCGCCCACATCCAGAGGAGCCCCGTTTCCCCCTCGTAGCTCGAGATGAGGGATCCTTTCCCTGCTTTCAACGGGAAAGAATTCCCAGTGTTCCCGTCGCATCTCAAGAGGAGGCATTCTCAACAGGAAAGGCGAGAGGAACTCCATGGTCGTACCACCATTCCAGGATTGCCCAGATGTCTCAGTCCATTCCAGAGGAACCTCTTTGCCCTGCACTGGCTCATCTTTCACGCCGAGGATCGACTCACACCACGGTGGCACGTGGGACAGCCCTGTGGGAAAGCCTCGAATGAAAGCCTCGAGGGAAAACCACAGATCCTTTGATGCACGCGACGGGAAGCGTGACATTGCTGCTACAGCCTGGAAGGAAAGCGCACGTGCATGCCCCCACTCGAGACGAGGCCTGACTCCCCTTTGGAGACTCCAGAAGTACCCAAAGATACATGTCACCCCTGAGAGGAATCCTCGGTTCCGGCCCTGACTCCACACAAGGTTTTTGTCCCCTGTATCGACGGGAGAGGAATCCCGAGAGGCCCCCTATCAACTCGCATGGGGACTGGCCTCTCCTGAGGCCACCAGGGCGGGTCCCTGAGGTCCCCGTCGTAACTCGAGAACACCTGCCGCAACTCGAGAAAATCCAGGAAGTTCTCCCTTGCAGGCGAGATGAGGCCTATTTCCGATGAGGCGTCTGGAGACTAATGACACCTAACCTCTGGAACTTCGAAAGGGTCTTTCACACCCTTGCTGCAACTCAAGAAGTTCACCGGCATACCCGTCTCCACTCGAGAGGAAGCACGATGGTCCCGCCCACATCCAGAGGAGCCCCGTTTCCCCCTCGTAGCTCGAGATGAGGGATCCTTTCCCTGCTTTCAACGGGAAAGAATTCCCGGCGTTCCTGTCGCATCTCAAGAAGAGGCACTCTCAACAGGAAAGGCGAGAGGAACTCCATGGTCGTACCACCATTCCTAGAGTCCCCTAGATGTCTCAGTCCATTCCAGAGGAACCTCTTTGACCTGCACTGGCTCATCTTTCACGCCGAGGATCGATTCACACCACGGTGGCACGTGGGACAGCCCTGTGGGAAAGCCTCGAGGGAAAGACTCGAGGGAAAGCCACAGACCCTTTGATAAATGCGACGGGAATCGTGACATTGCTGCTACAGCCTGGAAGGAAAGCGCACGTGCATGCCCCCACTCGAGACGAAGCCTGACTCCCCTTTGGAGACTCCAGAAGTACCCAAAGATACATGTCACCCCTGAGAGGAATCCTCGGTTCCGGCCCTGACTCCACACAAGGTTTTTGTCCCCGGTATCGACGGGAGAGGAATCCCGAGAGGCCCCCTATCAACTCGCATGGGGACTGGCCTCTCCTGAGGCAACCAGGGCGGGTCCCTGAGGTCCCCGTCGTAACTCGAGAACACCTGCCGCAACTCGAGAAAATCCAGGAAGTTCTCCCTTGCAGGCGAGATGAGGCCTATTTCCGATGAGGCGTCTGGAGACTAATGACACCTAACCTCTGGAACTTCGAAAGGGTCTTTCACACCCTTGCTGCAACTCAAGAAGTTCACCGCCATACCCGTCTCCACTCGAGAGGAAGCACGATGGTCCCGCCCACATCCAGAGGAGCCCCGTTTCCCCCTCGTAGCTCGAGATGAGGGATCCCTTCCCTGCTTTCAACGGGAAAGAATTCCCGGCGTTCCCGTCGCATCTCAAGAGGAGGCACTCTCAACAGGAAAGGCGAGAGGAACTCCATGGTTGTACCACCATTCCAAGAGTCCCCCAGATGTCTCAGTCCATTCCAGAGGAACCTCTTTGCCCTGCACTGGCTCATCTTTCACGCCGAGGATCGACTCACACCACGGTGGCACGTGGGCCAGCCCTGTGGGAAAGCCTCGAGGGAAAGCCTCGAGGGAAAACCACAGATCCTTTGATCCACCCGACGGGAAGCGTGACATTGCTGCTACAGCCTGGAAGGAAAGCGCACGTGCATGCCCCCACTCGAGACGAGGCCTGACTCCCGTGGGGAGACTCCAGAAGTACCCAAAGATCCATGTCAGCCCCTGAGAGGAATCCTCGGTCCCGGCCCTGACTCCACACAAGGTTTTTGGCCCCGGTATCGACGGGAGAGGAATCCCGAGAGGCCCCCTAGCAACTCGCATGGGGACTGGCCTCTCCTGAGGCCACCAGGGCGGGTCCCTGAGGTCCCCGTCGTAACTCGAGAACACCTGCCGCAACTCGAGAAAATCCAGGAAGTTCTCCCTTCCAGGCGAGATGAGGCCTATTTCCGATGAGGCGTCTGGAGACTTATGACACCTAAACTCTGGAACTTCGAAAGGTTCTTTCACACCCTTGCTGCAACTCAAGAAGTTCACCGCCATACCCGTCTCCACTCGAGAGGAAGCACGATGGTCCCGCCCACATCCAGAGGAGCCCCGTTTCCCCCTCGTAGCTCGAGATGAGGGATCCTTTCCCTGCTTTCAACGGGAAAGAATTCCCAGCGTTCCCGTCGCATCTCAAGAGGAGGCACTCTCAACAGGAAAGGCGAGAGGAACTCCATGGTCGTACCACCATTCCAAGAGTCCCCCAGATGTCTCAGTCCATTACAGAGGAACCTTTTGCCCTGCACTGGCTCATCTTTCACGCCGAGGATCGACTCACACCACGGTGGCACGTGGGAAAGCCTTGTGGGAAAGCCTCGAGGGAAAGCCTCGAGGGAAAACCACAGATCCTTTGATCCACGCGACGGGAAGCGTGACATTGCTGTTGCAGCCTGGAAGGAAAGCGCACGTGCATGCCCCCACTCGAAACGAGTCCTGACTCCCCTGGGGAGACTCCAGAAGTACCCAAAGATCCATGTCAGCCCCTGAGAGTAATCCTCGGTTCCGGCCCTGACTCCACACAAGGTTTTTGGCCCCGGTATCGACGGGAGAGGAATCCCGAGAGGCCCCCTAGCAACTCGCATGGGGACTGGCCTCTCCTGAGGCAACCAGGGCGGGTCCCTGAGGTCCCCGTCGTAACTCGAGAACACCTGCCGCAACTCGAGAAAATCCAGGAAGTTCTCCCTTCCAGGCGAGATGAGGCCTATTTCCGATGAGGCGTCTGGAGACTAATGACACCTAACCTCTGGAACTTCGAAAGGGTCTTTCACACCCTTGCTGCAACTCAAGAAGTTCACCGCCATACCCGTCTCCACTCGAGAGGAAGCACGATGGTCCCGCCCACATCCAGAGGAGCCCCGTTTCCCCCTCGTAGCTCGAGATGAGGGATCCTTTCCCTGCTTTCAACGGGAAAGAATTCCCGGCGTTCCCGTCGCATCTCAAGAGGAGGCACTCTCAACAGGAAAGGCGAGAGGAACTCCATGGTCGTACCACCATTCCAAGAGTCCCCCAGATGTCTCAGTCCATTCCAGAGGAACCTCTTTGCCCTGCACTGGCTCATCTTTCACGCCGAGGATCGACTCACACCACGGTGGCACGTGGGACAGCCCTGTGGGAAAGCCTCGAGGGAAAGCCTCGAGGGAAAACCACAGATCCTTTGATCCACGCGACGGGAAGCGTGATATTGCTGCTACAGCCTGGAAGGAAAGCGCACGTGCATGCCCCCACTCGAGACGAGGCCTGACTCCCCTGGGGAGACTCCAGAAGTACCCAAAGATCCATGTCAGCCCCTGAGAGGAATCCTCGGTTCCGGGCCTGACTCCACACAAGGTTTTTGGCCCCGGTATCGATGGGAGAGGAATCCCGAGAGGCCCCCTAGCAAATTGCATGGGGACTGGCCTCTCCTGAGGCAACCAGGGCGGGTCCCTGAGGTCCCCGTCGTAACTCGAGAACACCTGCCGCAACTCGAGAAAATCCAGGAAGTTCTCCCTTCCAGGCGAGATGAGGCCTATTTCCGATGAGGCGTCTGGAGACTAATGACACCTAACCTCTGGAACTTCGAAAGGGTCTTTCACACCCTTGCTGCAACTCAAGAAGATCACCGCCATACCAGTCTCCACTCGAGAGGAAGCACGATGGTCCCGCCCACATCCAGAGGAGCCCCGTTTCCCCCTCGGAGCTCGAGATGAGGGATCGTTTCCCTGCTTTCAACGGGAAAAAAATTCCCAGCATTCCCGTCGCATCTCAAGAGGAGGCAATCTCAACAGGAAAGGCGAGAGGAACTCCATGGACGTACCACCATTCCTAGAGTCCCCTAGATGTCTCAGTCCATTCCAGAGGAACCTCTTTGACCTGCACTGGCTCATCTTTCACGCCGAGGATCGACTCACACCACGGTGCCACGTGGGACAGCCCTGTGGGAAAGCCTCGAGGGAAAGCCTCAAGGGAAAGCCACAGATCCTTTCATAAATGCGACGGGAAGAATGACATTGCTGCTACAGCCTGGAAGGAAAGCGCACGTGCATGCCCCCACTCGAGACGAGGCCTGACTCCCCTGGGGAGACTCCAGAAGTACCCAAAGATCCATGTCAGCCACTGAGAGGAATCCTCGGTTCCGGCCCTGACTCCACACAAGTTTTTTGGCCCCGGTATCGACGGGAGAAGAATCACGAGAGGCCACCTAGCAAGACGCATGGGGACTGTTCTCTATTGAGGCCACCAGGGCGGGTCCCTGAGGTCCCCGTCTTAACTCTAGAACACCTCCCGCAACTCGAGAAAATCCAGGAAGTTCTCCCTTCCAGGCGAGATGAAGCCTATTTCCGATGAGGGGTCTGGAGACTAATGACACCTAACCTCTGGAACTTCGAAAGGGTCTTTCACACCCTTGCTGCAACTCAAGAAGTTCACCGCCATACCCGTCTCCACTCTAGAGGAAGCACGATGGTCCCGCCCACATCCAGAGGAGCCCCGTTTCCCCCTCGTAGCTCGAGATGAGGGATCCTTTCCCTGCTTTCAACGGGAAAGAATTCCCAGCGTTCCCGTCGCATCTCAAGAGGAGGCACTCTCAACAGAAAAGGCGAGAGGAACTCCATGGTCGTACCACCATTCCAAGAGTCCCCCAGATGTCTCAGTCCATTCAAGAGGAACCTCTTTGACCTGCACTGGCTCATCTTTCACGCCGAGGATCGACTCACACCACGGTGGCACGTGGGACAGTCCTGTGGGAAAGCCTCGAGGGAAAGCCTCGAGGGAAAACCACAGATCCTTTGATCCACGCGACGGGAAGCGTGACATTGCTGCTACAGCCTGGAAGGAAAGCGCACGTGCATGCCCCCACTCGAGACGAGGCCTGACTCCCCTGGGGAGTCTCCAGAAGTACCCAAAGAACCATGTCACCCCTGAGAGGAATCCTCGGTTCCGGCCCTGACTCCACACAAGGTTTTTGGCCCCGGTATCGACGGGAGAGGAATCCCGAGAGGCCACCTAGCAACTCGCATGGGGACTGGCCTTTGCTGAGGCCACCAGGACGGGTCCCTGAGGTCCCCGTCTTAACTCGAGAACACCTCCCGCAACTCGAGAAAATCCAGGAAGTTCTCCCTTCCAGGCAAGATGAGGCCTATTTCCGATGAGGCGTCTGGAGACTAATGACACCTAACCTCTGGAACTTCGAAAGGGTCTTTCACACCCTTGCTGCAACTCAAGAAGTTCACCGCCATAACCGTCTCCACTCGAGACGAATCACGATGGTCTCGCCCACATCCAGAGGAGCCCCGTTTCCCCCTCTTGAGCTCGAGATGAGGGATCGTTTCCCTGCTTTCAACGGGAAAGAATTCCCAGCGTTCCCGTCGCATCTCAAGAGGAGGCACTCTCAACAGGAAAGGCGAGAGGAACTCCATGGTCGTACCACCATTCCAAGAGTCCCCCAGATATCTCAGTCCATTCCAGAGGAACCTCTTTGCCCTGCACTGGCTCATCTTTCACGCCGAGGATCGACTCACACCACGGTGGCACGTGGGACAGCCCTGTGGGAAAGCCTCGAGGGAATGCCTCGAGGGAAAACCACAGATCCTTTGATGCACGCGACGGGAAGCGTCACATTGCTGCTACAGCCTGGAAGGAAAGCGCACGTGCATGCCCCCGCTCGAGACGAGGCCTGACTCCCCTGGGGAGACTCCAGAAGTACCCAAAGATCCATGTCAACCCTGAGAGGAATCCTCGGTTCCGGCCCTGACTCCACACAAGATTTTTGGCCCCGGTACCGACAGGAGAGGAATCCCGAGAGGCCACCTAGCAACTCGCATGGACCTGGCCTCTCCTGAGGCCATCAGGGCGGGTCCCTGAGGTCCCCGTCGTAACTCGAGAACACCTGCCGCAACTCAGGAAAATCCAGGAAGTTCTCCCTTACAGGCCAGATGAGGCCTATTTCCGATGAGGCGTCTGGAGACTAATGACACCTAACCTCTGGAACTTCGAAAGGGTCTTTCACACCCTTGCTGCAACTCAAGAAGTTCACCGCCATACCCATCTCCACTCGAGAGGAAGCACGACGGTCCCGCCCACATCCAGAGATGCCCCGTTTCCCCCTCGTAGCTCGAGATGAGGGATCCTTTCCCTGCATTCAACGGGAAAGAATTCCCGGCGTTCCCGTCACATCTCAAGAGGAGGCACTCTCAACAGGAAAGGCGAGAGGAACTCCATGGTCGTACCACCATTCCAAGAGTCCCCCAGATGTCTCAGTCCATTCCAGACGAACCTCTTTGCCCTGCACTGGCTCATCTTTCACGCCGAGGATCGACTCACACCACGGTGGCACGTGGGACAGCCCTGTGGGAAAGCCTCGAGGGAAAGCCTCGAGGGAAAACCACAGATCCTTTGATCCACGCCACGGGAAGCGTGACATTGCTGCTACAGCCTCGAAGGAAAGCGCACGTGCATGTCCCCACTCGAGACGAGGCCTGACTCCGCTGGGGAGACTCCAGAAGTACCCAAAGATCCATGTCAGCCCCTGAGAGGAATCCTCGGTTCCGGCCCTGACTCCACACAAGTTTTTTGGCCCCGGTATCGACGGGAGAAGAATCACGAGAGGCCACCTAGCAAGACGCATGGGGACTGTTCTCTATTGAGGCCACCAGGGCGGGTCCCTGAGGTCCCCGTCTTAACTCTAGAACACCTCCCGCAACTCGAGAAAATCCAGGAAGTTCTCCCTTCCAGGCGAGATGAGGCCTATTTCCGATGAGGCGTCTGGAGACTAATGACACCTAACCTCTGGAACTTCGAAAGGGTCTTTCACACCCTTGCTGCAACTCAAGAAGTTCACCGCCATACCCGTCTCCACTCTAGAGGAAGCACGATGGTCCCGCCTACATCCAGAGGAGCCCCGTTTCCCCCTCGGAGCTCGAGATGAGGGATCCTTTCCCTGCTTTCAACGGAAAAGAATTCCTGGCGTTCCCGTCGCATCTCAAGAGGAGGCACTCTCAACAGGAAAGGCGAGAGGAACTCCATGGTCGTACCACCATTCCAAGAGTCCCCCAGATGTCTCAGTCCATTCCAGAGGAACCTCTTTGCCCTGCACTGGCTCATCTTTCACGCCGAGGATTGACTCACACCACAGTGGCACGTGGGACAGCCCTGTGGGAAAGCCTCGAGGGAAAGCCTCGAGGGAAAACCACAGATCCTTTGATCCACGCGACAGGAAACGTGACATTGCTGCTACAGCCTGGAAGGAAAGCGCACGTGCATGCCCCCACTCGAGACGAGGCCTGACTCCCCTGGGGAGACTCCAGAAGTACCCAAAGATCCATGTCAGCCCCTGAGAGGAATCCTCGGTTCCGGCCCTGACTCCACACAAGGTTTTTGGCCCCAGTATCGATGGGAGAGGAATCCCGAGAGGCCCCCTAGCAACTCGCATGGGGACTCTCCGTTCCTTAGGCCACCAGGGCGGGTCCCTGAGGTCCCCGTCGTAACTCGAGAACACCTGCCGCAACTCGAGAAAATCCAGGAAGTTCTCCCTTCCAGGCGAGATGAGGCCTATTTCCGATGAGGCGTCTGGAGACTAATGACACCTAACCTCTGGAACTTCGAAAGGGTCTTTCACACCCTTGCTGCAACTCAAGAAGTTCACCGCCATACCAGTCTCCACTCGAGAGGAAGCACGATGGTCCCGCCCACATCCAGAGGAGCCCCGTTTCCCCCTCGGAGCTCGAGATGAGGGATCGTTTCCCTGCTTTCAACGGGAAAAAATTCCCAGCATTCCCGTCGCATCTCAAGAGGAGGCAATCTCAACAGGAAAGGCGAGAGGAACTCCATGGACGTACCACCATTCCTAGAGTCCCCTAGATGTCTCAGTCCATTCCAGAGGAACCTCTTTGACCTGCACTGGCTCATCTTTCACGCCGAGGATCGACTCACACCACGGTGCCACGTGGGACAGCCCTGTGGGAAAGCCTCGAGGGAAAGCCTCGAGGGAAAGCCACAGATCCTTTCATAAATGCGACGGGAAGAATGACATTGCTGCTACAGCCTGGAAGGAAAGCGCACGTGCATGCCCCCACTCGAGACGAGGCCTGACTCCCCTGGGGAGACTCCAGAAGTACCCAAAGATCCATGTCAGCCCCTGAGAGGAATCCTCGGTTCCGGCCCTGACTCCACACAAGTTTTTTGGCCCCGGTATCGACGGGAGAAGAATCACGAGAGGCCACCTAGCAAGACGCATGGGGACTGTTCTCTATTGAGGCCACCAGGGCGGGTCCCTGAGGTCCCCGTCTTAACTCTAGAACACCTCCCGCAACTCGAGAAAATCCAGGAAGTTCTCCCTTCCAGGCGAGATGAGGCCTATTTCCGATGAGGCGTCTGGAGACTAATGACACCTAACCTCTGGAACTTCGAAAGGGTCTTTCACACCCTTGCTGCAACTCAAGAAGTTCACCGCCATACCCGTCTCCACTCTAGAGGAAGCACGATGGTCCCGCCCACATCCAGAGGAGCCCCGTTTCCCCCTCGGAGCTCGAGATGAGGGATCCTTTCCCTGCTTTCAACGGGAAAGAATTCCCAGCGTTCCCGTCGCATCTCAAGAGGAGGCACTCTCAAGAGAAAAGGCGAGAGGAACTCCATGGTCGTACCACCATTCCAAGAGTCCCCCAGATGTCTCAGTCCATTCAAGAGGAACCTCTTTGACCTGCACTGGCTCATCTTTCACGCCGAGGATCGACTCACACCACGGTGGCACGTGGGACAGTCCTGTGGGAAAGCCTCGAGGGAAAGCCTCGAGGGAAAACCACAGATCCTTTGATCCACGCGACGGGAAGCGTGACATTGCTGCTACAGCCTGGAAGGAAAGCGCACGTGCATGCCCCCACTCGAGACGAGGCCTGACTCCCCTGGGGAGTCTCCAGAAGTACCCAAAGAACCATGTCACCCCTGAGAGGAATCCTCGGTTCCGGCCCTGACTCCACACAAGGTTTTTGGCCCCGGTATCGACGGGAGAGGAATCCCGAGAGGCCCCCTAGCAACTCGCATGGGGACTGGCCTTTGCTGAGGCCACCAGGACGGGTCCCTGAGGTCCCCGTCTTAACTCGAGAACACCTCCCGCAACTCGAGAAAATCCAGGAAGTTCTCCCTTCCAGGCAAGATGAGGCCTATTTCCGATGAGGCGTCTGGAGACTAATGACACCTAACCTCTGGAACTTCGAAAGGGTCTTTCACACCCTTGCTGCAACTCAAGAAGTTCACCGCCATAACCGTCTCCACTCGAGAGGAATCACGATGGTCTCGCCCACATCCAGAGGAGCCCCGTTTCCCCCTCGGAGCTCGAGATGAGGGATCCTTTCCCTGCTTTCAACGGGAAAGAATTCCCAGCGTTCCCGTCGCATCTCAAGAGGAGGCACTCTCAACAGGAAAGGCGAGAGGAACTCCATGGTCGTACCACCATTCCAAGAGTCCCCCAGATATCTCAGTCCATTCCAGAGGAACCTCTTTGCCCTGCACTGGCTCATCTTTCACGCCGAGGATCGACTCACACCACGGTGGCACGTGGGACAGCCCTGTGGGAAAGCCTCGAGGGAATGCCTCGAGGGAAAACCACAGATCCTTTGATCCACGCGACGGGAAGCGTCACATTGCTGCTACAGCCTGGAAGGAAAGCGCACGTGCATGCCCCCGCTCGAGACGAGGCCTGACTCCCCTGGGGAGACTCCAGAAGTACCCAAAGATCCATGTCAACCCTGAGAGGAATCCTCGGTTCCGGCCCTGACTCCACACAAGATTTTTGGCCCCGGTATCGACAGGAGAGGAATCCCGAGAGGCCACCTAGCAACTCGCATGGACCTGGCCTCTCCTGAGGCCATCAGGGCGGGTCCCTGAGGTCCCCGTCGTAACTCGAGAACACCTGCCGCAACTCAAGAAAATCCAGGAAGTTCTCCCTTACAGGCCAGATGAGGCCTATTTCCGATGAGGCGTCTGGAGACTAATGACACCTAACCTCTGGAACTTCGAAAGGGTCTTTCACACCCTTGCTGCAACTCAAGAAGTTCACCGCCATACCCATCTCCACTCGAGAGGAAGCACGACGGTCCCGCCCACATCCAGAGGAGCCCCGTTTCCCCCTCGTAGCTCGAGATGAGGGATCCTTTCCCTGCATTCAACGGGAAAGAATTCCCGGCGTTCCCGTCACATCTCAAGAGGAGGCACTCTCAACAGGAAAGGTGAGAGGAACTCCATGGTCGTACCACCATTCCAAGAGTCCCCCAGATGTCTCAGTCCATTCCAGACGAAACTCTTTGCCCTGCACTGGCTCATCTTTCACGCCGAGGATCGACTCACACCACGGTGGCACGTGGGACAGCCCTGTGGGAAAGCCTCGAGGGAAAGCCTCGAGGGAAAACCACAGATCCTTTGATCCACGCCACGGGAAGCGTGACATTGCTGCTACAGCCTCGAAGGAAAGCGCACGTGCATGTCCCCACTCGAGACGAGGCCTGACTCAGCTGGGGAGACTCCAGAAGTACCCAAAGATCCATGTCAGCCCCTGAGAGGAATCCTCGGTTCCGGCCCTGACTCCACACAAGTTTTTTGGCCCCGGTATCGACGGGAGAAGAATCACGAGAGGCCACCTAGCAAGACGCATGGGGACTGTTCTCTATTGAGGCCACCAGGGCGCGTCCCTGAGGTCCCCGTCTTAACTCTAGAACACCTCCCGCAACTCGAGAAAATCCAGGAAGTTCTCCCTTCCAGGCGAGATGAGGCCTATTTCCGATGAGGCGTCTGGAGACTAATGACACCTAACCTCTGGAACTTCGAAAGGGTCTTTCACACCCTTGCTGCAACTCAAGAAGTTCACCGCCATACACGTCTCCACTCGAGAGGAAGCACGATGGTCCCGCCCACATCCAGAGGAGCCCCGTTTCCCCCTCGTAGCTCGAGATGAGGGATCCTTTCCCTGCTTTCAACGGGAAAGAATTCCCAGCGTTCCCGTCGCATCTCAAGAGGAGGCACTCTCAACAGAAAAAGCGAGAGGAACTCCATGGTCGTACCACCATTCCAAGAGTCCCCCCGATGTCTCAGTCAATTCAAGAGGAACCTCTTTGCCCTGCACTGGCTCATCTTTCACGCCGAGGATCGACTCACACCACGGTGGCACGTGGGACAGTCCTGTGGGAAAGCCTCGAGGGAAAGCCTCGAGGGAAAACCACAGATCCTTTGATCCACGCGACGGGAAGCGTGACATTGCTGCTACAGCCTGGAAGGAAAGCGCACGTGCATGCCCCCGCTCGACGAGGCCTGACTCCCCTGGGGAGACTCCAGAAGTACCCAAAGATCCATGTCACCCCTGAGAGGAATCCTCGGTACCGGCCCTGACTCCACACAAGATTTTTGGCCCCGGTATCGACAGGAGAGGAATCCCGAGAGGCCACCTAGCAACTCGCATGGACCTGGCCTCTCCTGAGGCCATCAGGGCGGGTCCCTGAGGTCCCCGTCGTAACTCGAGAACACCTGCCGCAACTCAAGAAAATCCAGGAAGTTCTCCCTTACAGGCCAGATGAGGCCTATTTCCGATGAGGCGTCTGGAGACTAATGACACCTAACCTCTGGAACTTCGAAAGGGTCTTTCACACCCTTGCTGCAACTCAAGAAGTTCACCGCCATACCCATCTCCACTCGAGAGGAAGCACGACGGTCCCGCCCACATCCAGAGGAGCCCCGTTTCCCCCTCGTAGCTCGAGATGAGGGATCCTTTCCCTGCATTCAACGGGAAAGAATTCCCGGCGTTCCCGTCACATCTCAAGAGGAGGCACTCTCAACAGGAAAGGCGAGAGGAACTCCATGGTCGTACCACCATTCCAAGAGTCCCCCAGATGTCTCAGTCCATTCCAGACGAACCTCTTTGCCCTGCACTGGCTCATCTTTCACGCCGAGGATCGACTCACACCACGGTGGCACGTGGGA
The DNA here is from genome assembly GCF_032405125.1 of Capricornis sumatraensis. Classification (NCBI taxonomy): domain Eukaryota; kingdom Metazoa; phylum Chordata; class Mammalia; order Artiodactyla; family Bovidae; genus Capricornis; species Capricornis sumatraensis. The sequence goes on along the minus strand of NW_027184615.1, from coordinate 6,114,326 downwards.
CAGCCCTGTGGGAAAGCCTCGAGGGAAAGCCTCGAGGGAAAACCACAGATCCTTTGATCCACGCCACGGGAAGAGTGACATTGCTGCTACAGCCTCGAAGGAAAGCGCACGTGCATGTCCCCACTCGAGACGAGGCCTGACTCAGCTGGGGAGACTCCAGAAGTACCCAAAGATCCATGTCAGCCCCTGAGAGGAATCCTCGGTTCCGGCCCTGACTCCACACAAGTTTTTTGGCCCCGGTATCGACGGGAGAAGAATCACGAGAGGCCACCTAGCAAGACGCATGGGGACTGTTCTCTATTGAGGCCACCAGGGCGGGTCCCTGAGGTCCCCGTCTTAACTCTAGAACACCTCCCGCAACTCGAGAAAATCCAGGAAGTTCTCCCTTCCAGGCGAGATGAGGCCTATTTCCGATGAGGCGTCTGGAGACTAATGACACCTAACCTCTGGAACTTCGAAAGGGTCTTTCACACCCTTGCTGCAACTCAAGAAGTTCACCGCCATACCCGTCTCCACTCTAGAGGAAGCACGATGGTCCCGCGTACATCCAGAGGAGCCCCGTTTCCCCCTCGTAGCTCGAGATGAGGGATCCTTTCCCTGCTTTCAACGGGAAAGAATTCCCAGCGTTCCCGTCGCATCTCAAGAGGAGGCACTCTCAACAGAAAAGGCGAGAGGAACTCCATGGTCGTACCACCATTCCAAGAGTCCCCCAGATGTCTCAGTCCATTCAAGAGGAACCTCTTTGCCCTGCACTGGCTCATCTTTCACGCCGAGGATCGACTCACACCACGGTGGCACGTGGGACAGTCCTGTGGGAAAGCCTCGAGGGAAAGCCTCGAGGGAAAACCACAGATCCTTTGATCCACGCCACGGGAAGCGTGAAATTGCTGCTACAGCCTGTAAGGAAAGCGCACGTGCATGTCCCCACTCGAGACGAGGCCTGACTCAGCTGGGGAGACTCCAGAAGTACCCAAAGATCCATGTCAGCCCCTGAGAGGAATCCTCGAATCCGGCCCTGACTCCAAACAAGGTTTTTGGCCCCGGTATCGACAGAAGAGGAATCCCGAGAGGCCCCCTAGCAACTCGCATGGGGAATGGCCTCTCCTGAGGCCACCAGGGCGGGTCCCTGAGGTCCCCGTCGTAACTCGAGAACACCTGCCGCAACTCGAGAAAATCCAGGAAGTTCTCCCTTCCAGGCGAGATGAGGCCTATTTCCGATGAGGCGTCTGGAGACTAATGACACCTAACCTCTGGAACTTCGAAAGGGTCTTTCACACCCTTGCTGCAACTCAAGAAGTTCACCGCCATACCCGTCTCCACTCGAGAGGAAGCACGATGGTCCCGCCCACATCCAGAGAAGCCCCGTTTCCCCCTCGTAGATCGAGATGAGGGATCCTTTCCCTGCTTTCAACGGGAAAGAATTCCCGGCATTCACGTCGCATCTCAAGAGGAGGCACTCTCAACAGGAAAGGCGAGAGGAACTCCATGGTCGTACCACCATTCCAAGAGTCCCCCAGATGTCTCAGTCCATTCCAGAGGAACCTCTTTGCCCTGCACTGGCTCATCTTTCACGCCGAGGATCGACTCACACCACGGTGGCACGTGGGACAGCCCTGTGGGAAAGCCTCGAGGGAAAGCCTCGAGGGAAAACCACAGATCCTTTGATCCACGCGACGGGAAGCGTCACATTCCTGCTACAGCCTGGAAGGAAAGCGCACGTGCATGCCCCCGCTCGAGACGAGGCCTGACTCCCCTGGGGAGACTCCAGAAGTACCCAAAGATCCATGTCACCCCTGAGAGGAATCCTCGGTTCCGGCCCTGACTCCACACAAGATTTTTGGCCCCGGTATCGACAGGAGAGGAATCCCGAGAGGCCACCTAGCAACTCGGATGGACCTGGCCTCTCCTGAGGCCATCAGGGCGGGTCCCTGATGTCCCCGTCGTAATCGAGAACACCTGCCGCAACTCAAAAAAATCCAGGAAGTTCTCCCTTCCAGGCGAGATGAGGCCTATTTCCGATGAGGCGTCGGGAGACTAATGACACCTAACCTCTGGAACTTCGAAAGGGTCTTTCACACCCTTGCTGCAACTCAAGAAGTTCTCCGCCATACCCACATCCACTCGAGAGGAAGCACGACGGTCCCGCCCACATCCAGAGGAGCCCCGTTTCCCCCTCGTAGCTCGAGATGAGGGATCCTTTCCCTGCATTCAACGGGAAAGAATTCCCGGCGTTCTCGTCGCATCTCAAGAGGAGGCACTCTCAACAGGAAAGGCTTGAGGAACTCCATGGTCGTACCACCATGCCAAGAGTCCCCCAGATGTCTCAGTCCATTCCAGAGAAACATCTTTGCCCTGCACTGGCTCATCTTTCACGCCGAGGATCGACTCACACCACGGTGGCACGTGGGACAGCCCGGTGGGAAAGCCTAGAAAGAAAGTCTCCAGGGAAAACCACAGATCCTTTTATCTACACGACGGGAAGATGGACATTGCTGCTACAGTCTGGAAGGAAAGCTCACGTGCATGCCCCCACTCGAGACGAGGCCTGACTCCCCTGGGGAGACTCCAGAAGTACCCAAAGATCCATGTCAGCCCTTGAGAGGAATTCTCGGTTCCGGCCCTGACTCCACACAAGGTTTTTGGCCCCGGTATCGACGGGAGAGGAATCCCGAGAGGCCTCCCAGCAACTCGCATGGGGACTGGCCTCTCCTGAGGCCACCAGGGCGGGTCCCTGAGGTCCCCGTCGTAACTCGAGAACACCTGCCGCAACTCGAGAAAATCCAGGAAGTTCTCCCTTCCAGGCGAGATGAGGCCTATTTCCGATGTGGCGTCTGGAGACTAATGACACCTAACCTCTGGAACTTCGAAAGGGTCTTTCATACCCTTGCTGCAACTCAAGAAGTTCACCGCCATACCCGTCTCCACTCGAGAGGAAGCACGATGGTCCCGCCCACATCCAGAGGAGCCCCGTTTCCCCCTCGTAGCTCGAGATGAGGGATCCTTTCCCTGCTTTCAACGGGAAAGAATTGCCGGCGTTCCCGTCGCATCTCAAGAGGAGGCACTCTCAAGAGGAAAGGCGAGCGGAACTCCATGGTCGTACCACCATTCCAAGAGTCCCCCAGATGTCTCAGTCCATTCCAGAGGAACCTCTTTGCCCTGCACTGGCTCATCTTTCACGCCGAGGATCGACTCACACCACGGTGGCACGTGGTACAGCCCTGTGGGAAAGCCTCGAGGGAAAAGCACAGATCCATTACTCCACGCGACGGGATGCGTGACATTGCTGCTACAGCCTGGAAGGAAATCGCACGTGCATGCCCCCACTCGAGCCGAGGCCTGACTCCCCTGGGGAGACTCCAGAAGTACCCAAAGATCCATGTCAGCCCCTGAGAGGAATCCTCGGTTCCGGCCCTGACTCCACACAAGGTTTTTGGCCCCGGTATCGACGGGAGATTAATCCCGAGAGGCCTCCCAGCAACTCGCATGGGGACTGGCCTCTCCTGAGGCCACCAGGGCGGGTTCCTGAGGTCCCCGTCGTAACTCGAGAACACCTGCCGCAACTCGAGAAAATCCAGGAAGTTCTCCCTTCCAGGCGAGATGAGGCCTATTTCCGATGAGGCGTCTGGAGACTAATGACACCTAACCTCTGGAACTTCGAAAGGGTCTTTCACACCCTTGCTGCAACTCAAGAAGTTCACCGCCATACCCGTCTCCACTCGAGAGGAAGCACGATGGTCCCGCCCACATCCAGAGGAGCCCCGTTTCCCCCTCGTAGCTCGAGATGAGGGATCCTTTCCCTGCTTTCAACGGGAAAGAATTCCCGGCGTTCCCGTCGCATCTCAACAGGTGGCACTCTCAACAGGAAAGGCGAGAGGAACTCCATGGTCGTACCACCATTCCAAGAGTCCCCCAGATGTCTCAGTCCTTTCCAGAGGAACCTCTTTGCCCTGCACTGGCTCATCTTTCACGCCGAGGATCGACTCACACCACGGTGGCACGTGGGACAGCCCTGTGGGAAAGCCTCGAGGGAACGCCTCGAGGGAAAACCACAGATCCTTTGATCCACGCGACGGGAAGCGTGACATTGCTGCTACAGCCTGGAAGGAAAGCGCACGTGCATGCCCCCACTCGAGACGAGGCCTGACTCCCCTGGGGAGACTCCTGAAGTACCCAAAGATCCATGTCAGCCATTGAGAGGAATTCTCGGTTCCGGCCCTGACTCCACACAAGGTTTTTGGCCCCAGTATCGACGGGAGAGGAATCCCGAGAGGCCTCCCAGCAACTCGCATGGGGACTGGCCTCTCCTGAGGCCACCAGGGCGGGTCCCTGAGGTCCCCGTCGTATCTCGAGAACACCTGCCGCAACTCGAGAAAATCCAGGAAGTTCTTCCTTCCAGGCGAGATGAGGCCTATTTCCGATGAGGCGTCTGGAGACTAATGACACCTAACCTCTGGAACTTCGAAAGGGTCTTTCACACCCTTGCTGCAACTCAAGAAGTTCACCGCCATACCCGTCTCCACTCGAGAGGATGCACGATGGTCCCGCCCACATCCAGAGGAGCCCCGTTTCCCCCTCGTAGCTCGAGATGAGGGAACCTTTCCCTGCTTTCAACGGGAAAGAATTCCCGGCGTTCCCGTCGCATCTCAAGAGGAGGCACTCTCAACAGGAAAGGCGAGAGAAGCTCCATGGTCGTACCACCATTCCAAGAGTCCCCCAGATGTCTCAGTCCATTCCAGAGGAAACTCTTTGCCCTGCACTGGCTCATCTTTCATGCCGAGGATCGACTCACACCACGGTGGCACGTGGGGCAGCCCTGTGGGAAAGCCTCGATGGAAAACCACAGATCCATTACTCCACGGGACGGGATGCGTGACATTGCTGCTACAGCCTGGAAGGATATCGCACGTGCATGCCCCCACTCGAGACGAGGCCTGACTCCCCTGGGGAGACTCCAGAAGTACCCAAACATCCATGTCAGCCCCTGAGAGGAATCCTCGGTTCCGGCCCTGACTCCACACAAGGTTTTTGGCCCTGGTATCGACGGGAGATTAATCCCGAGAGGCCCCCTAGCAACTCGCATGGGTACTGGCCTCCCCTGAGGCCACCAGGGCGGGTCCCTGAGGTCCCCGTCGTACCTCGAGAACACCTGCCGCAACTCGAGAAAATCCAGGAAGTTCTCCCTTCCAGGCGAGATGAAGCCTATTTCCGATGAGGCGTCTGGAGACAAATGACACCTAACCTCTGGAACTTCGAAAGGGTCTTTCACACCCTTGCTGCAACTCAAGAAGTTCACCGCCATACCCGTCTCCACTCGAGAGGAAGCACGATGGTCACGCCCACATCGAGAGGAGTCCCGTTTCCCCCTCGTAGCTCGAGATGAGGGATCCTTTCCCTGCTTTCAACGCAAAGAATTCCCGGCGTTCCCGTCACATCTCAAGAGGAGGCACTCTCAACAGGAAAGGCGAGAGGAACTCCATGGTCGTACCACCATTCCAAGAGTCCCCGAGATGTCTCAGTCCATTCCAGAGGAACCTCTTTGCCCTGCACTGGCTCATCTTTCACGCCGAGGATCGACTCACACCACGGTGGCACGTGGGACAGCCCTGTGGGAAAGCCTCGAGGGAAAGCCTCGAGGGATAACCACAGATCCTTTGATCCACACCACGGGAAGCGTGACATTGCTGCTAGAGCCTGGAAGGAAAGCGCACGTGCATGCCCCCACTCGAGCCGAGGCCTGACTCCCCTGGGGAGACTCCAGAAGTACCCAAACATCCATGTCAGCCCCTGAGAGGAATCCTCGGTTCCGGCCCTGACTCCACACAAGGTGTTTGGCCCCGGTATCGACGGGAGAGGAATCCCGAGAGGCCCCCTAGCAACTCGCAAGGGGACTGGCCTCTCCTGAGGCCATCAGGGCGGGTCCCTGTGGTTCCCGTCGTAACTCGAGAACACCTGCCGCAACTCGAGAAAATCCAGGAATTTCTCCCTTCCAGGCGAGATGAGGCCTATTTCCGATGAGGCGTCTGGAGACTAATGACACCTAACCTCTGGAACTTCGAAAGGGTCTTTCACACCCTTGCTGCAACTCAAGAAGTTCACCGCCATACCCGTCTCCACTCGAGAGGAAGCACGATGGTCCCGCCCACATCCAGAGGAGCCCCGTTTCCCCCTCGTAGCTCGAGATGAGGGATCCTTTCCCTGCTTTCAACGGGAAAGAATTCCCGGCGTTCCCGTCGCATCTCAAGAGGAGGCACTCTCAACAAGAAAGGCGTGAGGAACTGCATGGTCGTACCACCATTTCAAGAGTCCCCCAGATGTCTCAGTCCATTCCAGAGGAACCTCTTTGCCCTGCACTGGCTCATCTTTCACGCCGAGGATCGACTCACACCACGGTGGCACGTGGGACAGCCCTGTGGGAAAGCCTCGAGGGAAAGCCTCGAGGGAAAACCACAGATCGTTTGATTCACGCCACGGGAAGCGTGACATTGCTGCTACAGCCTTGATGGAAAGCGCACGTGCATGCCCACACTCGAGACGAGGCCTGACTCCCCTGGGGAGACTCCAGAAGTACCCAAAGATGCATGTCAGCCCCTGAGAGGAATCCTCGGTTCCGGCCCTGACTCCACACAAGGTTTTTGGCCCCGGTATCGACGGGAGAGGAATCCCGAGAGGCCCCCTAGCAACTCGCATGGGGACTGGCCTCTCCTGAGGCCACCAGGGCGGGTCCCTGAGGTCCCCGTCGTAACTCGAGAACACCTGCCGCAACTCGAGAAAATCCAGGAAGTTCTCCCTTCCAGGCGAGATGAGGCCTATTTCCGATGAGGCGTCTGGAGACTAATGACACCTAAACTCTGGAACTTCGAAAGGGTCTTTCACACCCTTGCTGCAAAGCAAGAAGTTCACCGCCATACCCGTCTCCACTCTAGAGGAAGCACGATGGTCCCGCCCACATCCAGAGGAGCCCCGTTTCCCCCTCCTAGCTCGAGATGAGCGATCCTTTCCCTGCTTTCAACGGGAAAGAATTCCCGGTGTTCCCGTCGCATCTCAAGAGGAGGCACTCTCAACAGGAAAGGCGAGAGGAACTCCATGGTCGTACCAACATTCCAAGAGTCCCCCAGATGTCTCAGTCCATTCCAGAGGAACCTCTTTGCCCTGCACTGGCTCATCTTTCACGCCGAGGATCGACTCACACCACGGTGGCACGTGGGACAGCCCTGTGGGAAAGCCTCGAGGGAAAGCCTCGAGGGAAAACCACATATCCTTTGATCCACGCGATGGGAAGCATGACATTGCTGCTACAGCCTGGAAGGTAAGTGCACGTGCATGCCCCCACTCGAGATGAGGCCTTTCTCCCCTGGGGAGACTCCAGAAGTACCCAAAGATCCATATCAGCCCGTGAGAGGAATCCTCGTTTCCGGCCCAGACTCCACACAAGGTTTTTGGCCCGGGTATCGACGGGAGAGGAATCCCGAGAGGCCCCCTAGCAACTCGCATGGAGACTGGCCTCTCCTGAGGACACCAGGGTGGGTCCCTGAGGTCCCCGTCGTAACTCGAGAACACCTGCCGCAACTCGAGAAAATCCAGGAAGTTCTCCCTTCCAGGCGAGATGAGGCCTATTTCCGATGTGGCGTCTGGAGACTAATGACACCTAACCTCTGGAACTTCGAAAGGGTCTTTCATACCCTTGCTGCAACTCAAGAAGTTCACCGCCATACCCGTCTCCACTCGAGAGGAAGCACGATGGTCCCGCCCACATCCAGAGGAGCCCCGTTTCCCCCTCGTAGCTCGAGATGAGGGATCCTTTCCCTGCTTTCAACGGGAAAGAATTGCCGGCGTTCCCGTCGCATCTCAAGAGGAGGCACTCTCAACAGGAAAGGCGAGCGGAACTCCATGGTCGTACCACCATTCCAAGAGTCCCCCAGATGTCTCAGTCCATTCCAGAGGAACCTCTTTGCCCTGCACTGGCTCATCTTTCACGCCGAGGATCGACTCACACCACGGTGGCACGTGGTACAGCCCTGTGGGAAAGCCTCGAGGGAAAAGCACAGATCCATTACTCCACGCGACGGGATGCGTGACATTGCTGCTACAGCCTGGAAGGAAATCGCACGTGCATGCCCCCACTCGAGCCGAGGCCTGACTCCCTTGGGGAGACTCCAGAAGTACCCAAAGATCCATGTCAGCCCCTGAGAGGAATCCTCGGTTCCGGCCCTGACTCCACACAAGGTTTTTGGCCCCGGTATCGACGGGAGATTAATCCCGAGAGGCCCCCTAGCAACTCGCATGGGTACTGGCCTCCCCTGAGGCCACCAGGGCGGGTCCCTGAGGTCCCCGTCGTAACTCGAGAACACCTGCCGCAACTCGAGAAAATCCAGGAAGTTCTCCCTTCCAGGCGAGATGAAGCCTATTTCCGATGAGGCGTCTGGAGACGAATGACACCTAACCTCTGGAACTTCGAAAGGGTCTTTCACACCCTTGCTGCAACTCAAGAAGTTCACCGCCATACCCGTCTCCACTCGAGAGGAAGCACGATGGTCCCGCCCACATCGAGAGGAGCCCCGTTTCCCCCTCGAAGCTCCAGATGAGGGATCCTTTCCCTGCTTTCAACGCAAAGAATTCCCAGCGTTCCCGTCACATCTCAAGAGGAGGCACTCTCAACAGGAAAGGCGAGAGGAACTCCATGGTTGTACCACCATTCCAAGAGTCCCCGAGATGTCTCAGTCCATTCCAGAGGAACCTCTTTGCCCTGCACTGGCTCATCTTTCACGCCGAGGATCGACTCACACCACGGTGGCACGTGGGACAGCCCTGTGGGAAAGCCTCGAGGGAAAGCCTCGAGGGAAAACCACAGATCCTTCGATCCACGCCACGGGAAGCGTGACATTGCTGCTACAGCCTGGAAGGAAAGCGCACGTGCATGCCCCCACTCGAGACGAGGCCTGACTCCCCTGGGGAGACTCCAGAAGTACCCAAAGATCCATGTCAGCCCTTGAGAGGAATTCTCGGTTCCGGCCCTGACTCCACACAAGGTTTTTGGCCCCGGTATCGACGGGAGAGGAATCCCGAGAGGCCTCCCAGCAACTCGCATGGGGACTGGCCTCTCCTGAGGCCACCAGGGCGGGTTCCTGAGGTCCCCGTCGTAACTCGAGAACACCTGCCGCAACTCGAGAAAATCCAGGAAGTTCTCCCTTCCAGGCGAGATGAGGCCTATTTCCGATGAGGCGTCTGGAGACTAATGACACCTAACCTCTGGAACTTCGAAAGGGTCTTTCACACCCTTGCTGCAACTCAAGAAGTTCACCGCCATACCCGTCTCCACTCGAGAGGAAGCACGATGGTCCCGCCCACATCCAGAGGAGCCCCGTTTCCCCCTCGTAGCTCGAGATGAGGGATCCTTTCCCTGCTTTCAACGGGAAAGAATTCCCGGCGTTCCCGTCGCATCTCAACAGGTGGCACTCTCAACAGGAAAGGCGAGCGGAACTCCATGGTCGTACCACCATTCCAAGAGTCCCCCAGATGTCTCAGTCCTTTCCAGAGGAACCGCTTTGCCCTGCACTGGCTCATCTTTCACGCCGAGGATCGACTCACACCACGGTGGCACGTGGGACAGCCCTGTGGGAAAGCCTCGAGGGAACGCCTCGAGGGAAAACCACAGATCCTTTGATCCACGCGACGGGAAGCGTGACATTGCTGCTACAGCCTGGAAGGAAAGCGCACGTGCATGCCCCCACTCGAGACGAGGCCTGACTCCCCTGGGGAGACTCCTGAAGTACCCAAAGATCCATGTCAGCCAATGAGAGGAATTCTCGGTTCCGGCCCTGACTCCACACAAGGTTTTTGGCCCCAGTATCGACGGGAGAGGAATCCCGAGAGGCCTCCCAGCAACTCGCATGGGGACTGGCCTCTCCTGAGGCCACCAGGGCGGGTCCCTGAGGTCCCCGTCGTAACTCGAGAACACCTGACGCAACTCGAGATAATCCAGGAAGTTCTCCCTTCCAGGCGAGATGAGGCTTATTTCCGATGAGGCGTCTGGAGACTAATGACACCTAACCTCTGGAACTTCGAAAGGGTCTTTCACACCCTTGCTGCAACTCAAGAAGTTCACCGCCATTCCCGTCTCCACTCGAGAGGAAGCACGATGGTCCCGCCCACATCCAGAGGAGCCCCGTTTCCCCCTCGTAGCTCGAGATGAGGGATCCTTTCACTGCTTTCAAAGCAAAGAATTCCCGGCGTTCCTGACGCATCTCAAGAGGTGGCACTCTAAACAGGAAAGGCGAGAGGAACTCCATGGTCGTACCACCATTCCAAGAGTCCCCCAGATGTCTCAGTCCATTCAAGAGGAACCTCTTTGCCCTGCACTGGCTCATCTTTCACGCCGAGGATCGACTCACACCACGGTGGCACGTGGGACAGTCCTGTGGGAAAGCCTCGAGGGAAAGCCTCGAGGGAAAACCACAGATCCTTTGATCCACGCCACGGGAAGCGTGAAATTGCTGCTACAGCCTGTAAGGAAAGCGCACGTGCATGCCCCCACTCGAGACGAGGCCTGACTCCCCTGGGGAGACTCCAGAAGTACCCAAAGATCCATGTCACCCCTGAGAGGAATCCTCGGTTCCGGCCCTGACTCCACACAAGATTTTTGGCCCCGGTATCGACAGGAGAGGAATCCCGAGAGGCCACCTAGCAACTCGCATGGACCTGGCCTCTCCTGAGGCCATCATGGCGGGTCCCTGAGGTCCCCGTCGTAATCGAGAACACCTGCCGCAACTCAAAAAAATCCAGGAAGATTTCCCTTCCAGGCGAGATGAGGCCTATTTCCGATGAGGCGTCTGGAGACTAATGACACCTAACCTCTGGAACTTCGAAAGGGTCTTTCACACCCTTGCTGCAACTCAAGAAGTTCACCGCCATACCCATCTCCACTCGAGAGGAAGCACGACGGTCCCGCCCACATCCAGAGGAGCCCCGTTTCCCCCTCGTAGCTCGAGATGAGGGATCCTTTCCCTGCATTCAACGGGAAAGAATTCCCGGCGTTCTCGTCGCATCTCAAGAGGAGGCACTCTCAACAGGAAAGGCTTGAGGAACTCCATGGTCGTACCACCATGCCAAGAGTCCCCCAGATGTCTCAGTCCATTCCAGAGAAACCTCTTTGCCCTGCACTGGCTCATCTTTCACGCCGAGGATCGACTCACACCACGGTGGCACGTGGGACAGCCCTGTGGGAAAGCCTCGATGGAAAATCACAGATCCTTTGATCCACGCGACGGGAAGCGTGACATTGCTGCTACAGCCTGGAAGGAAAGCGCACGTGCATGCCCCCACTCGAGACGAGGCCTGACTCCCCTGGGGAGACTCCAGAAGTACCCAAAGATCCATGTCAGCCCCTGAGAGGAATCCTCGGTTCCGGCCCTGACTCTACACAAGGTTTTTGGCCCCGGTATCGACGGGAGAGTAATCCCGAGAGGCCCCCTAGCAACTCGCATGGGGACTGGCCTCTCCTGAGGCCACCAGGGCGGGTCCCTGAGGTCCCCGTCGTAACTCGAGAACACCTGCCGCAACTCGAGAAAATCCAGGAATTTCTCCCTTCCAGGCGAGATGAGGCCTATTTCCGATGAGGCGTCTGGAGACTAATGACACCTAACCTCTGGAACTTCGAAAGGGTCTTTCACACCCTTGCTGCAACTCAAGAAGTTCACCGCCATTCCCGTCTCCACTCGAGAGGAAGCACGATGGTCCCGCCCACATCCAGAGGAGCCCCGTTTCCCCCTCGTAGCTCGAGATGAGGGATCCTTTCACTGCTTTCAAAGCAAAGAATTCCCGGCGTTCCTGACGCATCTCAAGAGGTGGCACTCTCAACAGGAAAGGCGAGAGGAACTCCATGGTCGTACCACCCTTCCAAGAGTCCCCCAGATGTCTCAGTCCATTCCAAAGGAACCTCTTTGCCCTGCACTGGCTCATCTTTCACGCCGAGGATCGACTCACACCACGGTGGCACGTGGGACAGCCCTGTGGGAAAGCCTCGATGGAAAATCACAGATCCTTTGATCCACGCCACGGGAAGCGTGACATTGCTGCTACAGCCTGGAAGGAAAGCGCACGTGCATGCCCCCACTCGAGACGAGGCCTGACTCCCCTGGGGAGACTCCAGAAGTACCCAAAGATCCATGTCAGCCCCTGAGAGGAATCCTCGGTTCCGGCCCTGACTCTACACAAGGTTTTTGGCCCCGGTATCGACGGGAGAGTAATTCCGAGAGGCCCCCTAGCAACTCGCATGGGGACTAGCCTCTCCTGAGGCCACCAGGGCGGGTCCCTGAGGTCCCCGTCGTATCTCGAGAACACCTGCCGCAACTCGAGAAAATCCAGGAAGTTCTCCCTTCCAGGCGAGATGAGGCCTATTTCCGAGGAGGCGTCTGGAGACTAATGACACCTAACCTCTGGAACTTCGAAAGGGTCTTTCACACCCTTGCTGCAACTCAAGAAGTTCACCGCCATACCCGTCTCCACTCGAGAGGATGCACGATGGTCCCGCCCACATCCAGAGGAGCCCCGTTTCCCCCTCGTAGCTCGAGATGAGGGAACCTTTCCCTGCTTTCAACGGGAAAGAATTCCCGGCGTTCCCGTCGCATCTCAAGAGGAGGCACTCTCAACAGGAAAGGCGAGAGAAGCTCCATGGTCGTACCACCATTCCAAGAGTCCCCCAGATGTCTCAGTCCATTCCAGAGGAAACTCTTTGCCCTGCACTGGCTCATCTTTCATGCCGAGGATCGACTCACACCACGGTGGCACGTGGGGCAGCCCTGTGGGAAAGCCTCGAGGGAAAGCCTCGAGGGAAAACCACAGATCCTTTGATCCACGCGACGGGAAGCGTGACATTGCTGCTACAGCCTGGAAGGAAATGGCACGTGCATGCCCCCACTCGAGACGAGGCCTGATTCCCCTGGGGAGACTCCAGAAGTACCCAAAGATCCATGTCAGCCCTTGAGAGCAATTCTCCGTTCCGGCCCTGACTCCACACAAGGTTTTTGGCCCCGGTATCGACGGGAGAGGAATCCCGAGAGGCCTCCCAGCAACTCGCATGGGGACTGGCCTCTCCTGAGGCCACCAGGGCGGGTCCCTGAGGTCCCCGTCGTAACTCGAGAACACCTGCCGCAACTCGAGAAAATCCAGGAAGTTCTCCCTTCCAGGCGAGATGAGGCCTATTTCCGATGAGGCGTCTGGAGACTAATGACACCTAACCTCTGGAACTTCGAAAGGGTCTTTCACACCCTTGCTGCGACTCAAGAAGTTCACCGCCATACCCGTCTCCACTCGAGAGGAAGCACGATGGTCCCGCCCACATCCAGAGGAGCCCCGTTTCCCCCTCGTAGCTCGAGATGAGGGATCCTTTCCCTGCTTTCAACGGGAAAGAATTCCCGGCGTTCCCGTCGCATCTCAAGAGGAGGCACTCTCAACAGGAAAGGCGAGCGGAACTCCATGGTCGTACCACCATTCCAAGAGTCCCCCAGATGTCTCAGTCCATTCCAGAGGAACCTCTTTGCCCTGCACTGGCTCATCTTTCACGCCGAGGATCGACTCACACCACGGTGGCACGTGGGACAGCCCTGTGGGAAAGCCTCGAGGGAAAACCACAGATCCATTACTCCACGCGACGGGATGCGTGACATTGCTGCTACAGCCTGGAAGGAAATCGCACGTGCATGCCCCCACTCGAGACGAGGCCTGACTCCCCTGGGGAGACTCCAGAAGTACCCAAACATCCATGTCAGCCCCTGAGAGGAATCCTCGGTTCCGGCCCTGACTCCACACAAGGTTTTTGGCCCTGGTATCGACGGGAGATTAATCCCGAGAGGCCCCCTAGCAACTCGCATGGGTACTGGCCTCCCCTGAGGCCACCAGGGCGGGTCCCTGAGGTCCCCGTCGTACCTCGAGAACACCTGCCGCAACTCGAGAAAATCCAGGAAGTTCTCCCTTCCAGGCGAGATGAAGCCTATTTCCGATGAGGCGTCTGGAGACAAATGACACCTAACCTCTGGAACTTCGAAAGGGTCTTTCACACCCTTGCTGCAACTCAAGAAGTTCACCGCCATACCCGTCTCCACTCGAGAGGAAGCACGATGGTCACGCCCACATCGAGAGGAGCCCCGTTTCCCCCTCGTAGCTCGAGATGAGGGATCCTTTCCCTGCTTTCAACGCAAAGAATTCCCGGCGTTCCCGTCACATCTCAAGAGGAGGCACTCTCAACAGGAAAGGCGAGAGGAACTCCATGGTCGTACCACCATTCCAAGAGTCCCCGAGATGTCTCAGTCCATTCCAGAGGAACCTCTTTGCCCTGCACTGGCTCATCTTTCACGCCGAGGATCGACTCACACCACGGTGGCACGTGGGACAGCCCTGTGGGAAAGCCTCGAGGGAAAGCCTCGAGGGATAACCACAGATCCTTTGATCCACACCACGGGAAGCGTGACATTGCTGCTACAGCCTGGAAGGAAAGCGCACGTGCATGCCCCCACTCGAGCCGAGGCCTGACTCCCCTGGGGAGACTCCAGAAGTACCCAAACATCCATGTCAGCCCCTGAGAGGAATCCTCGGTTCCGGCCCTGACTCCACACAAGGTGTTTGGCCCCGGTATCGACGGGAGAGGAATCCCGAGAGGCCCCCTAGCAACTCGCATGGGGACTGGCCTCTCCTGAGGCCATCAGGGCGGGTCCCTGTGGTTCCCGTCGTAACTCGAGAACACCTGCCGCAACTCGAGAAAATCCAGGAATTTCTCCCTTCCAGGCGAGATGAGGCCTATTTCCGATGAGGCGTCTGGAGACTAATGACACCTAACCTCTGGAACTTCGAAAGGGTCTTTCACACCCTTGCTGCAACTCAAGAAGTTCACCGCCATACCCGTCTCCACTCGAGAGGAAGCACGATGGTCCCGCCCACATCCAGAGGAGCCCCGTTTCCCCCTCGTAGCTCGAGATGAGGGATCCTTTCCCTGCTTTCAACGGGAAAGAATTCCCGGCGTTCCCGTCGCATCTCAAGAGGAGGCACTCTCAACAAGAAAGGCGTGAGGAACTGCATGGTCGTACCACCATTTCAAGAGTCCCCCAGATGTCTCAGTCCATTCCAGAGGAACCTCTTTGCCCTGCACTGGCTCATCTTTCACGCCGAGGATCGACTCACACCACGGTGGCACGTGGGACAGCCCTGTGGGAAAGCCTCGAGGGAAAGCCTCGAGGGAAAACCACAGATCGTTTGATTCACGCCACGGGAAGCGTGACATTGCTGCTACAGCCTTGAAGGAAAGCGCACGTGCATGCCCACACTCGAGACGAGGCCTGACTCCCCTGGGGAGTCTCCAGAAGTACCCAAAGATCCATGTCAGCCACTGAGAGGAATCCTCGGTTCCGGCCCTGACTCCACAGAAGGTTTTTGGCCCCGGTATCGACGGGAGAGGAATCCCGAGAGGCCCCCTAGCAACTCGCATGGGGACTGGCCTCTCCTGAGGCCACCAGGGCGGGTCCCTGAGGTCCCCGTCGTAACTCGAGAACACCTGCCGCAACTCGAGAAAATCCAGGAAGTTCTCCCTTCCAGGCGAGATGAGGCCTATTTCCGATGAGGCGTCTGGAGACTAATGACACCTAAACTCTGGAACTTCGAAAGGGTCTTTCACACCCTTGCTGCAAATCAAGAAGTTCACCGCCATACCCGTCTCCACTCTAGAGGAAGCACGATGGTCCCGCCCACATCCAGAGGAGCCCCGTTTCCCCCTCCTAGCTCGAGATGAGCGATCCTTTCCCTGCTTTCAACGGGAAAGAATTCCCGGCGTTCCCGTCGCATCTCAAGAGGAGGCACTCTCAACAGGAAAGGCGAGAGGAACTCCATGGTCGTACCACCATTCCAAGAGTCCCCCAGATGTCTCAGTCCATTCCAGAGGAACCTCTTTGCCCTGCACTGGCTCATCTTTCACGCCGAGGATCGACTCACACCACGGTGGCACGTGGGACAGCCCTGTGGGAAAGCCTCGAGGGAAAGCCTCGAGGGAAAACCACAGATCCTTTGATCCACGCGATGGGAAGCATGACATTGCTGCTACAGCCTGGAAGGTAAGTGCACGTGCATGCCCCCACTCGAGATGAGGCCTTTCTCCCCTGGGGAGACTCCAGAAGTACCCAAAGATCCATATCAGCCCGTGAGAGGAATCCTCGGTTCCGGCCCTTACTCCACACAAGGTTTTTGGCCCCGGTATCGACGGGAGAGGAATCCCGAGAGGCCTCCCAGCAACTCGCATGGGGACTGGCCTCTCCTGAGGCCACCAGGGCGGGTCCCTGAGGTCCCCGTCGTAACTCGAGAACACCTGCCGCAACTCGAGATAATCCAGGAAGTTCTCCCTTCCAGGCGAGATGAGGCTTATTTCCGATGAGGCGTCTGGAGACTAATGACACCTAACCTCTGGAACTTCGAAAGGGTCTTTCACACCCTTGCTGCAACTCAAGAAGTTCACCGCCATTCCCGTCTCCACTCGAGAGGAAGCACGATGGTCCCGCCCACATCCAGAGGAGCCCCGTTTCCCCCTCGTAGCTCGAGATGAGGGATCCTTTCACTGCTTTCAAAGCAAAGAATTCCCGGCCTTCCTGACGCATCTCAAGAGGTGGCACTCTAAACAGGAAAGGCGAGAGGAACTCCATGGTCGTACCACCATTCCAAGAGTCCCCCAGATGTCTCAGTCCATTCAAGAGGAACCTCTTTGCCCTGCACTGGCTCATCTTTCACGCCGAGGATCGACTCACACCACGGTGGCACGTGGGACAGTCCTGTGGGAAAGCCTCGAGGGAAAGCCTCGAGGGAAAACCACAGATCCTTTGATCCACGCCACGGGAAGCGTGAAATTGCTGCTACAGCCTGTAAGGAAAGCGCACGTGCATGCCCCCACTCGAGACGAGGCCTGACTCCCCTGGGGAGACTCCAGAAGTACCCAAAGATCCATGTCACCCCTGAGAGGAATCCTCGGTTCCGGCCCTGACTCCACACAAGATTTTTGGCCCCGGTATCGACAGGAGAGGAATCCCGAGAGGCCACCTAGCAACTCGCATGGACCTGGCCTCTCCTGAGGCCATCATGGCGGGTCCCTGAGGTCCCCGTCGTAATCGAGAACACCTGCCGCAACTCAAAAAAATCCAGGAAGTTCTCCCTTCCAGGCGAGATGAGGCCTATTTCCGATGAGGCGTCTGGAGACTAATGACACCTAACCTCTGGAACTTCGAAAGGGTCTTTCACACCCTTGCTGCAACTCAAGAAGTTCACCGCCATACCCATCTCCACTCGAGAGGAAGCACGACGGTCCCGCCCACATCCAGAGGAGCCCCGTTTCCCCCTCGTAGCTCGAGATGAGGGATCCTTTCCCTGCATTCAACGGGAAAGAATTCCCGGCGTTCTCGTCGCATCTCAAGAGGAGGCACTCTCAACAGGAAAGGCTTGAGGAACTCCATGGTCGTACCACCATGCCAAGAGTCCCCCAGATGTCTCAGTCCATTCCAGAGAAACCTCTTTGCCCTGCACTGGCTCATCTTTCACGCCGAGGATCGACTCACACCACGGTGGCACGTGGGACAGCCCTGTGGGAAAGCCTCGAGGGAAAGCCTCGAGGGATAACCACAGATCCTTTGATCCACACCACGGGAAGCGTGACATTGCTGCTACAGCCTGGAAGGAAAGCGCACGTGCATGCCCCCACTCGAGCCGAGGCCTGACTCCCCTGGGGAGACTCCAGAAGTACCCAAACATCCATGTCAGCCCCTGAGAGGAATCCTCGGTTCCGGCCCTGACTCCACACAAGGTGTTTGGCCCCGGTATCGACGGGAGAGGAATCCCGAGAGGCCCCCTAGCAACTCGCATGGGGACTGGCCTCTCCTGAGGCCATCAGGTCGGGTCCCTGTGGTTCCCGTCGTAACTCGAGAACACCTGCCGCAACTCGAGAAAATCCAGGAATTTCTCCCTTCCAGGCGAGATGAGGCCTATTTCCGATGAGGCGTCTGGAGACTAATGACACCTAACCTCTGGAACTTCGAAAGGGTCTTTCACACCCTTGCTGCGACTCAAGAAGTTCACCGCCATACCCGTCTCCACTCGAGAGGAAGCACGATGGTCCCGCCCACATCCAGAGGAGCCCCGTTTCCCCCTCGTAGCTCGAGATGAGGGATCCTTTCCCTGCTTTCAACGGGAAAGAATTCCCGGCGTTCCCGTCGCATCTCAAGAGGAGGCACTCTCAACAGGAAAGGCGAGCGGAACTCCATGGTCGTACCACCATTCCAAGAGTCCCCCAGATGTCTCAGTCCATTCCAGAGGAACCTCTTTGCCCTGCACTGGCTCATCTTTCACGCCGAGGATCGACTCACACCACGGTGGCACGTGGGACAGCCCTGTGGGAAAGCCTCGAGGGAAAACCACAGATCCATTACTCCACGCGACGGGATGCGAGACATTGCTGCTACAGCCTGGAAGGAAATCGCACGTGCATGCCCCCACTCGAGACGAGGCCTGACTCCCCTGGGGAGACTCCAGAAGTACCCAAACATCCATGTCAGCCCCTGAGAGGAATCCTCGGTTCCGGCCCTGACTCCACACAAGGTTTTTGGCCCTGGTATCGACGGGAGATTAATCCCGAGAGGCCCCCTAGCAACTCGCATGGGTACTGGCCTCCCCTGAGGCCACCAGGGCGGGTCCCTGAGGTCCCCGTCGTACCTCGAGAACACCTGCCGCAACTCGAGAAAATCCAGGAAGTTCTCCCTTCCAGGCGAGATGAAGCCTATTTCCGATGAGGCGTCTGGAGACAAATGACACCTAAACTCTGGAACTTCGAAAGGGTCTTTCACACCCTTGCTGCAACTCAAGAAGTTCACCACCATACCCGTCTCCACTCGAGAGGAAGCACGATGGTCACGCCCACATCGAGAGGAGCCCCGTTTCCCCCTCGTAGCTCGAGATGAGGGATCCTTTCCCTGCTTTCAACGCAAAGAATTCCCGGCGTTCCCGTCACATCTCAAGAGGAGGCACTCTCAACAGGAAAGGCGAGAGGAACTCCATGGTCGTACCACCATTCCAAGAGTCCCCGAGATGTCTCAGTCCATTCCAGAGGAACCTCTTTGCCCTGCACTGGCTCATCTTTCACGCCGAGGATCGACTCACACCACGGTGGCACGTGGGACAGCCCTGTGGGAAAGCCTCGAGGGAAAGCCTCGAGGGATAACCACAGATCCTTTGATCCACACCACGGGAAGCGTGACATTGCTGCTACAGCCTGGAAGGAAAGCGCACGTGCATGCCCCCACTCGAGCCGAGGCCTGACTCCCCTGGGGAGACTCCAGAAGTACCCAAACATCCATGTCAGCCCCTGAGAGGAATCCTCGGTTCCGGCCCTGACTCCACACAAGGTGTTTGGCCCCGGTATCGACGGGAGAGGAATCCCGAGAGGCCCCCTAGCAACTCGCATGG
The DNA here is from genome assembly GCF_032405125.1 of Capricornis sumatraensis. Classification (NCBI taxonomy): domain Eukaryota; kingdom Metazoa; phylum Chordata; class Mammalia; order Artiodactyla; family Bovidae; genus Capricornis; species Capricornis sumatraensis. The sequence continues at coordinate 6,094,850 of NW_027184615.1, read as the reverse complement.
GGACTGGCCTCTCCTGAGGCCATCAGGGCGGGTCCCTGTGGTTCCCGTCGTAACTCGAGAACACCTGCCGCAACTCGAGAAAATCCAGGAATTTCTCCCTTCCAGGCGAGATGAGGCCTATTTCCGATGAGGCGTCTGGAGACTAATGACACCTAACCTCTGGAACTTCGAAAGGGTCTTTCACACCCTTGCTGCAACTCAAGAAGTTCACCGCCATACCCGTCTCCACTCGAGAGGAAGCACGATGGTCCCGCCCACATCCAGAGGAGCCCCGTTTCCCCCTCGTAGCTCGAGATGAGGGATCCTTTCCCTGCTTTCAACGGGAAAGAATTCCCGGCGTTCCCGTCGCATCTCAAGAGGAGGCACTCTCAACAAGAAAGGCGTGAGGAACTGCATGGTCGTACCACCATTTCAAGAGTCCCCCAGATGTCTCAGTCCATTCCAGAGGAACCTCTTTGCCCTGCACTGGCTCATCTTTCACGCCGAGGATCGACTCACACCACGGTGGCACGTGGGACAGCCCTGTGGGAAAGCCTCGAGGGAAAGCCTCGAGGGAAAACCACAGATCGTTTGATTCACGCCACGGGAAGCGTGACATTGCTGCTACAGCCTTGAAGGAAAGCGCACGTGCATGCCCACACTCGAGACGAGGCCTGACTCCCCTGGGGAGTCTCCAGAAGTACCCAAAGATCCATGTCAGCCACTGAGAGGAATCCTCGGTTCCGGCCCTGACTCCACACAAGGTTTTTGGCCCCGGTATCGACGGGAGAGGAATCCCGAGAGGCCCCCTAGCAACTCGCATGGGGACTGGCCTCTCCTGAGGCCACCAGGGCGGGTCCCTGAGGTCCCCGTCGTAACTCGAGAACACCTGCCGCAACTCGAGAAAATCCAGGAAGTTCTCCCTTCCAGGCGAGATGAGGCCTATTTCCGATGAGGCGTCTGGAGACTAATGACACCTAAACTCTGGAACTTCGAAAGGGTCTTTCACACCCTTGCTGCAAATCAAGAAGTTCACCGCCATACCCGTCTCCACTCTAGAGGAAGCACGATGGTCCCGCCCACATCCAGAGGAGCCCCGTTTCCCCCTCCTAGCTCGAGATGAGCGATCCTTTCCCTGCTTTCAACGGGAAAGAATTCCCGGCGTTCCCGTCGCATCTCAAGAGGAGGCACTCTCAACAGGAAAGGCGAGAGGAACTCCATGGTCGTACCACCATTCCAAGAGTCCCCCAGATGTCTCAGTCCATTCCAGAGGAACCTCTTTGCCCTGCACTGGCTCATCTTTCACGCCGAGGATCGACTCACACCACGGTGGCACGTGGGACAGCCCTGTGGGAAAGCCTCGAGGGAAAGCCTCGAGGGAAAACCACAGATCCTTTGATCCACGCGATGGGAAGCATGACATTGCTGCTACAGCCTGGAAGGTAAGTGCACGTGCATGCCCCCACTCGAGATGAGGCCTTTCTCCCCTGGGGAGACTCCAGAAGTACCCAAAGATCCATATCAGCCCGTGAGAGGAATCCTCGGTTCCGGCCCTTACTCCACACAAGGTTTTTGGCCCCGGTATCGACGGGAGAGGAATCCCGAGAGGCCTCCCAGCAACTCGCATGGGGACTGGCCTCTCCTGAGGCCACCAGGGCGGGTCCCTGAGGTCCCCGTCGTAACTCGAGAACACCTGCCGCAACTCGAGATAATCCAGGAAGTTCTCCCTTCCAGGCGAGATGAGGCTTATTTCCGATGAGGCGTCTGGAGACTAATGACACCTAACCTCTGGAACTTCGAAAGGGTCTTTCACACCCTTGCTGCAACTCAAGAAGTTCACCGCCATTCCCGTCTCCACTCGAGAGGAAGCACGATGGTCCCGCCCACATCCAGAGGAGCCCCGTTTCCCCCTCGTAGCTCGAGATGAGGGATCCTTTCACTGCTTTCAAAGCAAAGAATTCCCGGCGTTCCTGACGCATCTCAAGAGGTGGCACTCTAAACAGGAAAGGCGAGAGGAACTCCATGGTCGTACCACCATTCCAAGAGTCCCCCAGATGTCTCAGTCCATTCAAGAGGAACCTCTTTGCCCTGCACTGGCTCATCTTTCACGCCGAGGATCGACTCACACCACGGTGGCACGTGGGACAGTCCTGTGGGAAAGCCTCGAGGGAAAGCCTCGAGGGAAAACCACAGATCCTTTGATCCACGCCACGGGAAGCGTGAAATTGCTGCTACAGCCTGTAAGGAAAGCGCACGTGCATGCCCCCACTCGAGACGAGGCCTGACTCCCCTGGGGAGACTCCAGAAGTACCCAAAGATCCATGTCACCCCTGAGAGGAATCCTCGGTTCCGGCCCTGACTCCACACAAGATTTTTGGCCCCGGTATCGACAGGAGAGGAATCCCGAGAGGCCACCTAGCAACTCGCATGGACCTGGCCTCTCCTGAGGCCATCATGGCGGGTCCCTGAGGTCCCCGTCGTAATCGAGAACACCTGCCGCAACTCAAAAAAATCCAGGAAGTTCTCCCTTCCAGGCGAGATGAGGCCTATTTCCGATGAGGCGTCTGGAGACTAATGACACCTAACCTCTGGAACTTCGAAAGGGTCTTTCACACCCTTGCTGCAACTCAAGAAGTTCACCGCCATACCCATCTCCACTCGAGAGGAAGCACGACGGTCCCGCCCACATCCAGAGGAGCCCCGTTTCCCCCTCGTAGCTCGAGATGAGGGATCCTTTCCCTGCATTCAACGGGAAAGAATTCCCGGCGTTCTCGTCGCATCTCAAGAGGAGGCACTCTCAACAGGAAAGGCTTGAGGAACTCCATGGTCGTACCACCATGCCAAGAGTCCCCCAGATGTCTCAGTCCATTCCAGAGAAACCTCTTTGCCCTGCACTGGCTCATCTTTCACGCCGAGGATCGACTCACACCACGGTGGCACGTGGGACAGCCCTGTGGGAAAGCCTCGAGGGAAAGCCTCGAGGGATAACCACAGATCCTTTGATCCACACCACGGGAAGCGTGACATTGCTGCTACAGCCTGGAAGGAAAGCGCACGTGCATGCCCCCACTCGAGCCGAGGCCTGACTCCCCTGGGGAGACTCCAGAAGTACCCAAACATCCATGTCAGCCCCTGAGAGGAATCCTCGGTTCCGGCCCTGACTCCACACAAGGTGTTTGGCCCCGGTATCGACGGGAGAGGAATCCCGAGAGGCCCCCTAGCAACTCGCATGGGGACTGGCCTCTCCTGAGGCCATCAGGTCGGGTCCCTGTGGTTCCCGTCGTAACTCGAGAACACCTGCCGCAACTCGAGAAAATCCAGGAATTTCTCCCTTCCAGGCGAGATGAGGCCTATTTCCGATGAGGCGTCTGGAGACTAATGACACCTAACCTCTGGAACTTCGAAAGGGTCTTTCACACCCTTGCTGCAACTCAAGAAGTTCACCGCCATACCCGTCTCCACTCGAGAGGAAGCACGATGGTCCCGCCCACATCCAGAGGAGCCCCGTTTCCCCCTCGTAGCTCGAGATGAGGGATCCTTTCCCTGCTTTCAACGGGAAAGAATTCCCGGCGTTCCCGTCGCATCTCAAGAGGAGGCACTCTCAACAAGAAAGGCGTGAGGAACTGCATGGTCGTACCACCATTTCAAGAGTCCCCCAGATGTCTCAGTCCATTCCAGAGGAACTTCTTTGCCCTGCACTGGCTCATCTTTCACGCCGAGGATCGACTCACACCACGGTGGCACGTGGGACAGCCCTGTGGGAAAGCCTCGAGGGAAAGCCTCGAGGGAAAACCACAGATCCTTTGATCCACGCGATGGGAAGCATGACATTGCTGCTACAGCCTGGAAGGTAAGTGCACGTGCATGCCCCCACTCGAGATGAGGCCTTTCTCCCCTGGGGAGACTCCAGAAGTACCCAAAGATCCATATCAGCCCGTGAGAGGAATCCTCGGTTCCGGCCCAGACTCCACACAAGGTTTTTGGCCCGGGTATCGACGGGAGAGGAATCCCGAGAGGCCCCCTAGCAACTCGCATGGAGACTGGCCTCTCCTGAGGCCACCAGGGTGGGTCCCTGAGGTCCCCGTCGTAACTCGAGAACACCTGCCGCAACTCGAGAAAATCCAGGAAGTTCTCCCTTCCAGCGAGATGAGGCCTATTTCCGATGAGGCGTCTGGAGACTAATGACACCTAACCTCTGGAACTTCGAAAGTGTCTTTCACACCCTTGCTGCAACTCAAGAAGTTCACCGCCATACCCATCTCCACTCGAGAGGAAGAACGATGGTCCCGCCCCCATCCAGAGGAGCCCCGTTTCCCCCTCGGAGATCGAGATGAGGGATCCTTTCCCTGCTTTCAACGGGAAAGAATTCCGGCGTTCCCGTCGCATCTCAAGAGGAGGCACTCTCAACAGGAAAGGCGAGGGGAACTCCATGGCCGTACCACCATTCCAAGAGTCCCCCAGATGTCTCTTTCCATTCCAGAGGAACCTCTTTGCCCTGCACTGGCTCATCTTTCACGGAGAAGTCGACTCACACCACAGTGGCACGTGGGACAGCCCTGTGGGAAAGCCTCGAGGGAAAACCACAGATCCTTTGATCCACGCCACGGGAAGCGTGACATTGCTGCTACAGCCTGGAAGGAAAGCACACGTGCATGTCCCCCCTCGAGACGAGGCCTGACTCCCCTGGGGAGACTCCAGAAATACCCAAAGATCCATGTCAGCCCCTGAGAGGAATCCTCGGTTCCGGCCCTGACTCCAGACAAGGTTTTTGGCCCCGGTATCGACGGGAGAGGAATCCTGAGAGGCCCCCCAGCAACTCGCATGGGGACTGGCCTTTACTGAGGACACCAGGGCGGGGCCCTGAGGTCCCCGTCATAACTCGAGAACACCTGCCACAATTCGAGAATATCCAGGAAGTTCTCCCTTCTAGGCGAGATGAGGCCTATCTCCGATGATGCGTCTGGAGACGAATGACACCTAACCTATGGAACTTCGAAAGGGTCTTTCACACCCTTGCTGCAACTCAAGAAGTTCACCGCCATACCCGTCTCCACTCTAGAGGAAGCACGATGGTCCCGCCCACATCCAGAGGAGCCCCGTTTCCCCCTCCTAGCTCGAAATGAGCGATCCTTTTCCTGCTTTCAACGGGAAAGAATTCCCGGCGTTCCCGTCGCATCTCAAGCGGAGGCACTCTCAACAGGAAAGGCGAGAGGAACTCCATGGTCGTACCACCATTCCAAGAGTCCCCCAGATGTCTCAGTCCATTCAAGAGGAACCTCTTTGCCCTGCACTGGCTCATCTTTCACGCCGAGGATCGACTCACACCACGGTGGCACGTGGGCCAGCCCTGTGGGAAAGCCTCGAGGGAAAGCTTCGAGGGAAAACCACAGATACGTTGATCCACGCCACGGGAAGCGTGACATTGCTGCTACAGCCTGGAAGGAAAGTGCACGTGCATGCCCCGACTCGAGACGAGGCCTGACTCCCCTGGGGAGACTCCAGAAGTACCCAAAGATCCATGTCAGCCCCTGAGAGGAATCCTCGGTTACGGCCCTGACTCCACACAAGGTTTTTGGCCCCGGTATCGATGGGAGAGGAATCCCGAGAGGCCCCCTAGCAACTCGCATGGGGACTGGCCTCTCCTGAGGCCACCAGGGCGGGTCCCTGAGGTCCCCGTCTTAACTCGAGAACACCTGCCGCAACTCGAGATATTCCAGGAAGTTCCCCCTTCCAGGCGAGATGAGGCCTATTTCCGATGAGGCGTCTGGAGACTAATGACACCTAACCTCTGGAACTTCGAAAGGGTCTTTCACACCCTTGCTGCAACTCAAGAAGTTCACCGCCATACCCGGCTCCACTCGAGAGGAAGCACGATCGTCCCGCCCACATCCAGAGGAGCCCCCTTTCCCCCTCGTAGCTCGAGATGAGGAATCCTTTCCCTGCTTTCAATGGGAAAGAATTCCCGGCGTTCCCGTCGCATCTCAAGCGGAGGCACTCTCAACAGGAAAGGCGAGAGGAACTCCATGGTCGTACCACCATTCCAAGAGTCCCCCAGATGTCTCAGTCCATTCCAGAGGAAGCTCTTTGCCCTGCACTGGCTCATCTTTCACGCCGAGGATCGACTCACACCACAGTGGCACGTGGGACAGCCCTGTGGGAAAGCCTCGAGGGAAAGCCTCGAGGGAAAACCACAGATCCTTTGATCCACGCGACGGGAAGCGTGACATTGCTGCTACAGCCTGGAAGGAAAGCGAACGTGCATGCCCCCACTCGAGACGAGGCCTGACTCCCATGGGGAGACTCCAGAAGTACCCACAGATCCATGTCAGCCCCTGAGAGGAATCCTCGGTTCCGGCCCTGACTCCACACAAGATTTTTGGCCCCGGTATCGACGGGAGAGGAATCCCGAGAGGCCCCCTAGCAACTCGCATGGGGACTGGCCTCTCCTGAGGCCACCAGGGCGGGTCCCTGAGGTCCCCGTCGGAACTCGAGAACACCTGCCGCAACTCGAGAAAATCCAGGAAGTTCTCCCTTCCAGGCGAGATGAGGCCTATTTCCGATGAGGCGTCTGGAGACTAATGACACCTAACCTCTGGAACTTCGAAAGGGTCTTTCACACCCTTGCTGCAACTCAAGAAGTTCACCGCCATACCCGTCTCCACTCGAGAGGAAGCACGATGGTCCCGCCCACATCCAGAGGAGCCCCGTTTCCCCCTCCTAGCTCGAGATGAGCGATCCTTTCCCTGCTTTCAACGGGAAAGAATTTCCGGCGTTCCCGTCGCATCTCAAGAGGAGGCACTCTCAACAGGAAAGGCGAGAGGAACTCCATGGTTGTACCACCATTCCAAGAGTCCCCCAGATGTCTCAGTCCATTCCAGAGGAACCTCTTTGCCCTGCACTGGCTCATCTTTCACGCCGAGGATCGACTCACACCACGGTGGCACGTGGGACAGCCCTGTGGGAAAGCCTCGAGGGAAAGCCTCGAGGGAAAACCACAGATCCTTTGATCCACGCGATGGGAAGCGTGACATTGCTGCTACAGCCTGGAAGGAAAGCGCACGTGCATGCCCCCACTCGAGATGAGGCCTGTCTCCCCTGGCGAGACTCCAGAAGTACCCAAAGATCCATATCAGCCCGTGAGAGGAATCCTCGGTTCCGGCCCTGACTCCACACAAGGTTTTTGGCCCGGGTATCGACGGGAGAGGAATCCCGAGAGGCCCCCTAGCAACTCGCATGGGGACTGGCCTCTCCTGAGGCCACCAGGGCGGGTCCCTGAGTTCCCCGTCGAAACTCGAGAACACCTGCCGCAACTCGAGAAAATCCAGGAAGTTCTCCCTTCCAGGCAGGATGAGGCCTATTTCCGATGAGGCGTCTGGAGACTAATGACACCTAACCTCTGGAACTTCGAAAGGGTCTTTCACACCCTTGCTGCAACTCAAGAAGTTCACCGCCATACCCGTCTCCACTCGAGAGGAAGCACGATCGTCCCGCCCACATCCAGAGGAGCCCCCTTTCCCCCTCGTAGCTCGAGATGAGGAATCCTTTCCCTGCTTTCAATGGGAAAGAATTCCCGGCGTTCCCGTCGCATCTCAAGCGGAGGCACTCTCAACAGGAAAGGCGAGAGGAACTCCATGGTCGTACCACCATTCCAAGAGTCCCCCAGATGTCTCAGTCCATTCCAGAGTAAGCTCTTTGCCCTGCACTGGCTCATCTTTCACGCCGAGGATCGACTCACACCACGGTGGCACGTGGGACAGCCCTGTGGGAAAGCCTCGAGGGAAAGCCTCGAGGGAAAACCACAGATCCTTTGATCCACGCCACGGGAAGCGTGACATTGCTGCTACAGCCTGGAAGGAAAGCGCAAGTGCATGCCCCCACTCGAGCCGAGGCCTGACTCTCATGGGGAGACTCCAGAAGTACCCACAGATCCATGTCAGCCCCTGAGAGGAATCCTCGGTTCCGGCCCTGACTCCACACAAGGTTTTTGGCCCCGGTATCGACGGGAGAGGAATCCCGAGAGGCCCCCTAGCAACTCGCATGGGGACTGGCCTCTCCTGAGGCCACCAGGGCGGGTCCCTGAGGTCCCCGTCGTAACTCGAGAACACCTGCCGCAACTCGAGAATATCCAGGAAGTTCTCCCTTCCAGGCGAGATGAGGCCTATTTCCGATGAGGCATCTGGAGACTAATGACACCTAACCTCTGGAACTTCGAAAGGGTCTTTCACACCCTTGCTGCAACTCAAGAAGTTCACCGCCATACCCGTCTCCACTCGAGAGGAAGCACGATGGTCCCGCCCACATCCAGAGGAGCCCCGTTTCCCCCTCGTAGCTCGAGATGAGGGATCCTTTCCCTGCTTTCAACGGGAAAGAATTCCCAGCGTTCCCATCGCATCTCAAGAGGAGGCACTCTCAACAGGAAAGGCGAGAGGAACTCCATGGTCGTACCACCATGCCAAGAGTCCCCCAGATGTCTCAGTCCATTCCAGAGGAACCTCTTTGCCCTGCACTGGCTCATCTTTCACGCCTAGGATCGACTCACACCATGGTGGCACGTAGGACAGCCCTTGGGAAAGCCTCGAGGGAAAACCACAGATCCTTTGATCCACGCCACGGGAAGCGTGACATTGCTGCTACAGCCTGGAAGGAAAGCGCACGTGCATGCCCCCACTCGAGACGAGGCCTGACTCCCCTGGGGAGACCTCAGAAGTACCCAAAGATCCATCTCAGCCCCTGAGAAGAATCCTCGGTTCCGGCCCTGACTCCACACAAGGTTTTTGGCCCCGGTATCGACGGGAGAGGAATCCCGAGAGGCCCCCTATCACCTCGCATGGGGACTGGCCTCTCCTGAGGCCACCAGAGCGGGTCCCTGAGGTCCCCGTCGTAACTCGAGAACACCTGCCGCAACTCGAGAAAATCCAGGAAGTTCTCCCTTCCAGGCGAGATGAGGCCTATTTGCGATGAGGCGTCTGGAGACTAATGACCCCTAACGTTTGGAACTTCGAAAGGGTCTTTCACACCCTTGCTGCAACTCAGGAAGTTCACCGCCATACCCGTCTCCACTCGAGAGGAAGCACGATGGTCCCGCCCACATCTATAGGAGCCCCGTTTCCTCCTCGGAGCTCGAGATGACGGATCCTTTCCCTGCTTTCAACGGGAAAGAATTCCCGGCGTTCCCATCGCATCTCAAGAGGAGGCACTCTCAACAGGAAAGGCGAGAGGAACTCCATGGTCGTACCACCATTCCAAGAGTCCCCCAGATGTCTCAGTCCATTCCAGAGGAACTTCTTTGCCCTGCACTGGCTCATCTTTCACCCCGAGGATCGATTCACACCACGGTGGCACGTGGGACAGCCCTGTGGGAAAGCCTCGAGGGAAAGCCTCGAGGGAAAACCACAGATCCTTTGATCCACGCCACAAGAAGCGTGACATTGCTGCTACAGCCTCGAAGGAAAGCGCACGTGCATGCCCCCACTCGAGACGAGGCCTGACTCCCCTGGGGAGTCTCCAGAAGTACCCAAAGATCCATGTCAGCCCCTGAGAGGAATCCTCGGTTCCGGCCCTGACTACACACAAGGTTTATGGCCCCGGAATTGATGGGAGAGGAACCCCAAGAGGCCCCCTAGCAACTCGCATGGGGACTGGCCTCTCCTGAGGCCACCAGGGCGGGTCCCTGAGGTCCCCATCGTAATTCGAGAACACCGGCTGCAACTCGAGAAAATCCAGGAAGTTCTCCCTTCCAGGCGAGATGAGGCCTATTTCCGATGAGGCGTCTGGAGACTAATGACACCTAACCTCTGGAACTTCGAAAGGGTCTTTCACACCTTTGCTGCGACTCAAGAAGTTCACCGCCATACCCGTCTCCACTCTGGAGGAAGCACGATGGTCCCGCCCACATCCAGAGGAGCCCCGTTTCCCCCTCGTAGCTCGAGATGAGGGATCCTTTCCCTGCTTTCAATGGGAAAGAATTCCCGGCGTTCCCGTCGCATCTCAAGAGGAGGCACTCTCAACAGGAAAGGCGGGAGGAACTCCATGGTCGTACCACCATTCCAAGAGTCCCCCAGATGTCTCAGTCCATTCCAGAGGAACCTCTTTGCCCTGCACTGGCTCATCTTTCACGCCGAGGATCGACTCACACCACGGTGGCACGTGGGACAGCCCTGTGGGAAAGCCTCGAGGGAAAACCACAGATCCTTTGATCCACGCGACGGGAAGCGTGACATTGCTGCTACAGCCTGGAAGGAAAGCGCACGTGCATGCCCCCACTCGAGACGAGGCCTGACTCCCCTGGGGAGACTCCAGAAGTACCCAAAGATCCATGTCAGCCCCTGAGAGGAATCCTCGGTTCCGGCCCTGACTCCACACAAGGTTTTTGGCCCTGGTATCGACGGGAGAGGAATCCCGAGAGGCCCCCTAGCAACTCGCATGGGGACTGGCCTCTCCTGAGGCCACCAGGGCGGGTCCCTGAGGTCCCCGTCGTAACTCGAGAACACCTGCCGCAACTCGAGAAAATCCAGGAAGTTCTCCTTTCCAGGCGAGATGAGGCCTATTTCCGATGAGGCGTCTGGAGATTAATGACACCTAACCTCTGGAACTTCGAAAGGGTCTTTCACACCCTTGCTGAAACTCAAGAAATTCACCGTCATACCCGTCTCCACTCGAGAGGAAGCACGATGGTCCCGCCCACATCCAGAGGAGCCCCGTTTCCCCCTCGTAGCTCGAGATGAGGGATCCTTTCCCTGCTTTCAACGGGAAAGAATTCCCGGTGTTCACGTCGCATCTCAAGAGGAGGAACTCTCAACAGGAAAGGCGAGAGGAACTCCATGGTCGTACCACCATTCCAAGAGTCCCCCAGATGTCTCAGTCCATTCCAGAGGAACCTCTTTGCCCTGCACTGGCTCATCTTTCACGCCGAGGATCGACTCACACCATGGTGGCACGTGGGACAGCCCTGTGGGAAAGCCTCGAGGGAATGCCTCGAGGGAAAATCACAGATCCTTTGATCCACGTGACGGGAAGCGTGACATTGCTGCTACAGCCTGGAAGGAAAGCGCACGTGCATGCCCCCACTCGAGACGAGGCCTGACTCCCCTGGGGAGACTCCACAAGTACCCAAAGATTCATGTCAGCCCCTGAGAGGAATCCTCGGTTCCGGCCCTGACTCCACACAAGGTTTTTGGCCCCGGTATCGAAGGGAGAGGAATCCCGAGAGGCCCCCTAGCAACTCGCATGGGGACTGGCCTCTCCTGAGGCCACCAGGGCGGGTCCCTGAGGTCCCCATCGTAATTCGAGAACACCGGCTGCAACTCGAGAAAATCCAGGAAGTTCTCCCTTCCAGGCGAGATGAGGCGTATTTCCGATGAGGCGTCTGGAGACTAATGACACCTAACCTCTGGAACTTCGAAAGGGTCTTTCACACCCTTGCTGCGACTCAAGAAGTTCACCGCCATACCCGTCTCCACTGGAGAGGAAGCACGATGGTCCCGCCCACATCCAGAGGAGCCCCGTTTCCCCCTCGTAGCTCGAGATGAGCGATCCTTTCCCTGCTTTCAACGGGAACGAATTCCCGGCGTTCCCGTCCCATATCAAAAGGAGGCACTCTCAACAGGAAAGGCGAGAGGAACTCCATTGTCGTACCACCATTCCATGAGTCCCCCAGATGTCTCAGTCCATTCCAGAGGAACCTCTTTGCCCTGCACTGGCTCATCTTTCACGCCGAGGATCGACTCACACCACGGTGGCACGTGGGACAGCCCTGTGGGAAAGCCTCGAGGGAAAGCCTCGAGGGAAAACCGCAGATCCTTTGATCCACGCGACGGGAAGCGTGACATTGCTGCTACAGCCTGGAAGGAAAGCGCACGTGCATGCCCCCACTCGAGACGAGGCCTGACTCCCCTGGGGAGACTCCAGAAGTACCCAAAGATCCATGTCAGCCCCTGAGAGGAATCCTCGGTTCCGGCCCTGACTCCACACAAGGTTTTTGGCCCCGGTATCGACGGGAGAGGAATCCCGAGAGGCCCCCTAGCAACTCGCATGGGGACTGGCCTCTCCTGAGGCCACCAGGGCGGGTCCCTGAGGTCCCCGTCGTAACTGGAGAACACCTGCCGCAACTCGAGAAAATCCAGGAAGTTCTCCCTTCCAGGCGAGATGAGGCCTATTTCCGATGAGGCGTCTGGAGACTAATGACACCTAAACTCTGGAACTTCGAAAGGGTCTTTCACACCCTTGCTGCAACTCAAGAAGTTCACCGCCATACCCGTCTCCACTCGAGAGGAAGCACGATGGTCCCGCCCACATCCAGAGGAGCCCCGTTTCCCCCTCGTAGCTCGAGATGAGGGATCCTTTCCCTGCTTTCAACGGGAAAGAATTCCCGGCGTTCCCGTCGCCTCTCAAGAGGAGGCACTCTCAACAGGAAAGGCGAGAGGAACTCCATGGTCGTACCACCATTCTAAGAGTCCCCCAGAAGTCTCAGTCCATTCCAGAGGAACCTCTTTGCCCTGCACTGGCTCATCTTTCACGCCGAGGATCGACTCACACCACGGTGGCACGTGGGACAGCCCTGTGGGAAAGCCTCGAGGGAAAGCCTCGAGGGAAAACCACAGATCCTTTGATCCAGGCCACGGGAAGCGTGACATTACTGCTACAGCCTGGAAGGAAAGCACACGTGCATGCCCCCACTCGAGACGAGGCCTGACTCCCCTGTGGAGACTCCACAAGTACCCAAAGATCCATGTCAGCCCCTGAGAGGAATCCTCGGTTCCGGCCCTGACTCCACACAAGGTTTTTGGCCCCGGGATCGAAGGGAGAGGAATCCCGAGAGGCCCCCTAGCAACTCGCCTGGGGACTGGCCTCTCCTGAAGCCACCAGGGCGGGTCCCTGAGGTCCCCATCGTAACTCGAGAACACCGGCTGCAACTCGAGAAAATCCAGGAAATTCTCCCTTCCAGGCTAGATGAGGCCTATTTCCGATGAGGCGTCTGGAGACTAATGACACTTAACCTCTGGAACTTCGAAAGGGTCTTTCACACCCTTGCTGAAACTCAAGAAGTTCACCGCCATACCCGTCTCCACTCGCGAGGAAGCACGATGGTCCCTCCCAAATCCAGAGGAGCCCCGTTTCCCCCTCGTAGCTCGAGATGAGGGATCCTTTCCCTGCTTTCAATGGGAAAGAATTCCCGGCGTTCCCGTCGCATCTCAAGAGGAGGCACTCTCAACAGGAAAGGCGAGAGGAACTCCATGGTCGTACCACCATTCCAAGAGTCCCCCAGATGTCTCAGTCCATTCCAGAGGAACCTCTTTGCCCTGCACTGGCTCATCTTTCACGCCGAGGATCGACTCACACCACGGTGGCACGTGGGACAGCCCTGTGGGAAAGCCTCGAGGGAAAGCCTCGAGGGAAAACCACAGATCCTTTGATCCACGCGACGGGAAGCGTGACATTGCTGCTACAGCCTGGAAGGAAAGCGCACGTGCATGCCCCCACTCGAGACGAGGCCTGACTCCCCTGGGGAGACTCCAGAAGTACCCAAAGATCCATGTCAGCCCCTGAGAGGAATCCTCGGTTCCGGCCCTGACTACACACAAGGTTTTTGGCCCCGGAATTGACGGGAGAGGAACCCCAAGAGGTCCCCTAGCACCTCGCATGGGGACTGGCCTCTCCTGAGGCCACCAGGGCGGGTCCCTGAGGTCACCTTCGTAACTCGAGAACACCTGCCGCAACTCGAGAAAATCCAGGAAGTTCTCCCTTCCAGGCGAGATGAGGCCTATTTCCGATCAGGCGTCTGGAGACTAATGACACCTAACCTCTGGAACTTCGAAAGGGTCTTTCACACCCTTGCTGCAACTCAAGAAGTTCACCGCCATACCCGTCTCCACTCGAGAGGAAGCACGATGGTCTCGCCCACATCCAGAGGAGCCCCGTTTCCCCCTCGTAGATCAAGATGAGGGATCCTTTCCCTGCTTTCAACGGGAAAGAATTCCCGGCGTTCCCGTCGCATCTCAAGAGGAGGCACTCTCAACAGGAAAGGAGAGAGGAACTCCATGGTCGTACCACCATTCTAAGAGTCCCCCAGATGTCTCAGTCCATTCCAGAGGAACCTCTTTGCCCTGCACTGGCTCATCTTTCACGCCGAGGATCGACTCACACCACAGTGGCACGTGCGACAGCCCTGTGGGAAAGCCTCGAGGGAAAACCACAGATCCTTTGATGCACGCGACGGGAATCGTGACATTGCTGCTACAGCCTGGAAGGAAAGCGCACGTGCATGCCCCCACTCGAGACGAGGCCTGACTCCCCTGGGGAGACTCCAGAAGTACCCAAAGATCCATGTCAGCCCCTGAGAGGAATCCTCGGTTCCGGCCCTGACTCCACACAAGGTTTTTGGCCCCGGTATCGACGGGAGAGGAATCCCGAGAGGCCCCCTAGCAACTCGCATGGGGACTGGCCTCTCCTGAGGCCACCAGGGCGGGTCCCTGAGGTCCCCGTCGTAACTGGAGAACACCTGCCGCAACTCGAGAAAATCCAGGAAGTTCTCCCTTCCAGGCGAGATGAGGCCTATTTCCGATGAGGCGTCTGGAGACTAATGACACCTAAACTCTGGAACTTCGAAAGGGTCTTTCACACCCTTGCTGCAACTCAAGAAGTTCACCGCCATACCCGTCTCCACTCGAGAGGAAGCACGATGGTCCCGCCCACATCCAGAGGAGCCCCGTTTCCCCCTCGTAGCTCGAGATGAGGGATCTTTTCCATGCTTTCAACGGGAAAGAATTCCCGGCGTTCCCGTCGCATCTCAAGAGGAGGCACTCTTAACAGGAAAGGCGAGAGGAACTCCATGGTCGTACCACCATTCCAAGAGTCCCCCAGATGTCTCAGTCCATTCCAGAGGAACCTCTTTGCCCTGCACTGGCTCATCTTTCACGCCGAGGATCGACTCACACCACGGTGGCACGTGGGACAGCCCTGTGGGAAAGCCTCGAGGGAAAGCCTCGAGGGAAAACCACAGATCCTTTGATCCACGCGACGGGAAGCGTGACATTGCTGCTACAGCCTGGAAGGAAAGCGCACGTGCATGCCCCCACTCGAGACGAGGCCTGACTCCCCTGGGGAGACTCCAGAAGTACCCAAAGATCCATGTCAGCCCCTGAGAGGAATCCTCGGTTCCGGCCCTGACTCCACACAAGGATTTTGGCCCAGGTATCGACGAGAGAGGAAACCCGAGAGGCCCCCTAGCAACTCGCATGTGGACTGGCCTCTCCTGAAGCCACCAAGGCGGGTCCCTGAGGTCCCCGTCGTAATTCGAGAACACCTGCCGCAACTCGGGAAAATCCAGGAAGTTCTCCCTTCCAGGCGAGATGAGGCATATTTCCGATGAGGCGTGTGGAGACTAATGACACCTAACCTCTGGAACTTCGAAAGGGTCTTTCACACCTTTGCTGCGACTCAAGAAGTTCACCGCCATACCCGTCTCCACTCGAGAGGAAGCACGATGGTCCCGCCCACATCCAGAGGATCCCCGTTTCCCCCTCGTAGCTCGAGATGAGGGATCCTTTCCCTGCTTTCAACGGGAAAGAATTCCCGGCGTTCCCGTCGCATCTCAAGAGGAGGCACTCTCAACAGGAAAGGCGAGAGGAACTCCATGGTCGTACCACCATTCCAAGAGTCCCCCAGATGTCTCAGTCCATTCCAGAGGAACCTCTTTGCCCTGCACTGGCTCATCTTTCATGCCGAGGATCGACTCACACCACGGTGGCACGTGGGACAGCCCTGTGGGAAAGCCTCGAGGGAAAGCCTCGAGGGAATACCGCAGATCCTTTGATCCACGAGTCGGGAAGCGTGACATTGCTGCTACAGCCTGGAAGGAAAGCGCACGTGCATGCCCCCACTCGAGACGAGGCCTGACTCCCCTGGGGAGACTCCAGAAGTACCCAAAGATCCATGTCAGCCCCTGAGAGGAATCCTCGGTTCCGGCCCTGACTCCACACAAAGTTTTCGGCCCCGGTATCGACGGGAGAGGAATCCCGAGAGGCACCCTAGCAACTCGCATGGGGACTGGCCTCTCCTGAGGCCACCAGGGCGGGTCCCTGAGGTTCCCGTCGTAACTCGAGAGCACCTGCCGCAACTCGAGAAATTCCAGGAAGTTCTCCCTTCCAGGCGAGATGAGGCGTATTTCCGATGAGGCGTCTGGAGACTAATGACACCTAACCTCTGGAACTTCGAAAGGGTCTTTCACACCCTTGCTGAAACTCAAGAAATTCACCGTCATACCCGTCTCCACTCGAGAGGAAGCACGATGGTCCCGCCCACATCCAGAGGAGCCCCGTTTCCCCCTCGTAGCTCGAGATGAGGGATCCTTTCCCTGCTTTCAACGGGAAAGAATTCCCGGTGTTCACGTCGCATCTCAAGAGGAGGAACTCTCAACAGGAAAGGCGAGAGGAACTCCATGGTCGTACCACCATTCCAAGAGTCCCCCAGATGTCTCAGTCCATTCCAGAGGAACCTCTTTGCCCTGCACTGGCTCATCTTTCACGCCGAGGATCGACTCACACCATGGTGGCACGTGGGACAGCCCTGTGGGAAAGCCTCGAGGGAATGCCTCGAGGGAAAATCACAGATCCTTTGATCCACGTGACGGGAAGCGTGACATTGCTGCTACAGCCTGGAAGGAAAGCGCACGTGCATGCCCCCACTCGAGACGAGGCCTGACTCCCCTGGGGAGACTCCACAAGTACCCAAAGATTCATGTCAGCCCCTGAGAGGAATCCTCGGTTCCGGCCCTGACTCCACACAAGGTTTTTGGCCCCGGTATCGAAGGGAGAGGAATCCCGAGAGGCCCCCTAGCAACTCGCATGGGGACTGGCCTCTCCTGAGGCCACCAGGGCGGGTCCCTGAGGTCCCCATCGTAATTCGAGAACACCGGCTGCAACTCGAGAAAATCCAGGAAGTTCTCCCTTCCAGGCGAGATGAGGCGTATTTCCGATGAGGCGTCTGGAGACTAATGACACCTAACCTCTGGAACTTCGAAAGGGTCTTTCACACCCTTGCTGCGACTCAAGAAGTTCACCGCCATACCCGTCTCCACTGGAGAGGAAGCACGATGGTCCCGCCCACATCCAGAGGAGCCCCGTTTCCCCCTCGTAGCTCGAGATGAGCGATCCTTTCCCTGCTTTCAACGGGAACGAATTCCCGGCGTTCCCGTCCCATATCAAAAGGAGGCACTCTCAACAGGAAAGGCGAGAGGAACTCCATTGTCGTACCACCATTCCATGAGTCCCCCAGATGTCTCAGTCCATTCCAGAGGAACCTCTTTGCCCTGCACTGGCTCATCTTTCACGCCGAGGATCGACTCACACCACGGTGGCACGTGGGACAGCCCTGTGGGAAAGCCTCGAGGGAAAGCCTCGAGGGAAAACCGCAGATCCTTTGATCCACGCGACGGGAAGCGTGACATTGCTGCTACAGCCTGGAAGGAAAGCGCACGTGCATGCCCCCACTCGAGACGAGGCCTGACTCCCCTGGGGAGACTCCAGAAGTACCCAAAGATCCATGTCAGCCCCTGAGAGGAATCCTCGGTTCCGGCCCTGACTCCACACAAGGTTTTTGGCCCCGGTATCGACGGGAGAGGAATCCCGAGAGGCCCCCTAGCAACTCGCATGGGGACTGGCCTCACCTGAGGCCACCAGGGCGGGTCCCTGAGGTCCCCGTCGTAACTGGAGAACACCTGCCGCAACTCGAGAAAATCCAGGAAGTTCTCCCTTCCAGGCGAGATGAGGCCTATTTCCGATGAGGCGTCTGGAGACTAATGACACCTAAACTCTGGAACTTCGAAAGGGTCTTTCACACCCTTGCTGCAACTCAAGAAGTTCACCGCCATACCCGTCTCCACTCGAGAGGAAGCACGATGGTCCCGCCCACATCCAGAGGAGCCCCGTTTCCCCCTCGTAGCTCGAGATGAGGGATCCTTTCCCTGCTTTCAACGGGAAAGAATTCCCGGCGTTCCCGTCGCCTCTCAAGAGGAGGCACTCTCAACAGGAAAGGCGAGAGGAACTCCATGGTCGTACCACCATTCTAAGAGTCCCCCAGAAGTCTCAGTCCATTCCAGAGGAACCTCTTTGCCCTGCACTGGCTCATCTTTCACGCCGAGGATCGACTCACACCACGGTGGCACGTGGGACAGCCCTGTGGGAAAGCCTCGAGGGAAAGCCTCGAGGGAAAACCACAGATCCTTTGATCCAGGCCACGGGAAGCGTGACATTACTGCTACAGCCTGGAAGGAAAGCACACGTGCATGCCCCCACTCGAGACGAGGCCTGACTCCCCTGTGGAGACTCCACAAGTACCCAAAGATCCATGTCAGCCCCTGAGAGGAATCCTCGGTTCCGGCCCTGACTCCACACAAGGTTTTTGGCCCCGTGATCGAAGGGAGAGGAATCCCGAGAGGCCCCCTAGCAACTCGCCTGGGGACTGGCCTCTCCTGAAGCCACCAGGGCGGGTCCCTGAGGTCCCCATCGTAACTCGAGAACACCGGCTGCAACTCGAGAAAATCCAGGAAATTCTCCCTTCCAGGCTAGATGAGGCCTATTTCCGATGAGGCGTCTGGAGACTAATGACACTTAACCTCTGGAACTTCGAAAGGGTCTTTCACACCCTTGCTGAAACTCAAGAAGTTCACCGCCATACCCGTCTCCACTCGCGAGGAAGCACGATGGTCCCTCCCAAATCCAGAGGAGCCCCGTTTCCCCCTCGTAGCTCGAGATGAGGGATCCTTTCCCTGCTTTCAATGGGAAAGAATTCCCGGCGTTCCCGTCGCATCTCAAGAGGAGGCACTCTCAACAGGAAAGGCGAGAGGAACTCCATGGTCGTACCACCATTCCAAGAGTCCCCCAGATGTCTCAGTCCATTCCAGAGGAACCTCTTTGCCCTGCACTGGCTCATCTTTCACGCCGAGGATCGACTCACACCACGGTGGCACGTGGGACAGCCCTGTGGGAAAGCCTCGAGGGAAAGCCTCGAGGGAAAACCACAGATCCTTTGATCCACGCGACGGGAAGCGTGACATTGCTGCTACAGCCTGGAAGGAAAGCGCACGTGCATGCCCCCACTCGAGACGAGGCCTGACTCCCCTGGGGAGACTCCAGAAGTACCCAAAGATCCATGTCAGCCCCTGAGAGGAATCCTCGGTTCCGGCCCTGACTACACACAAGGTTTTTGGCCCCGGAATTGACGGGAGAGGAACCCCAAGAGGTCCCCTAGCACCTCGCATGGGGACTGGCCTCTCCTGAGGCCACCAGGGCGGGTCCCTGAGGTCACCTTCGTAACTCGAGAACACCTGCCGCAACTCGAGAAAATCCAGGAAGTTCTCCCTTCCAGGCGAGATGAGGCCTATTTCCGATCAGGCGTCTGGAGACTAATGACACCTAACCTCTGGAACTTCGAAAGGGTCTTTCACACCCTTGCTGCAACTCAAGAAGTTCACCGCCATACCCGTCTCCACTCGAGAGGAAGCACGATGGTCTCGCCCACATCCAGAGGAGCCCCGTTTCCCCCTCGTAGATCAAGATGAGGGATCCTTTCCCTGCTTTCAACGGGAAAGAATTCCCGGCGTTCCCGTCGCATCTCAAGAGGAGGCACTCTCAACAGGAAAGGAGAGAGGAACTCCATGGTCGTACCACCATTCTAAGAGTCCCCCAGATGTCTCAGTCCATTCCAGAGGAACCTCTTTGCCCTGCACTGGCTCATCTTTCACGCCGAGGATCAACTCACACCACAGTGGCACGTGCGACAGCCCTGTGGGAAAGCCTCGAGGGAAAACCACAGATCCTTTGATGCACGCGACGGGAATCGTGACATTGCTGCTACAGCCTGGAAGGAAAGCGCACGTGCATGCCCCCACTCGAGACGAGGCCTGACTCCCCTGGGGAGACTCCAGAAGTACCCAAAGATCCATGTCAGCCCCTGAGAGGAATCCTCGGTTCCGGCCCTGACTCCACACAAGGTTTTTGGCCCCGGTATCGACGGGAGAGGAATCCCGAGAGGCCCCCTAGCAACTCGCATGGGGACTGGCCTCTCCTGAGGCCACCAGGGCGGGTCCCTGAGGTCCCCGTCGTAATTCGAGAACACCTGCCGCAACTCGAGAAAATCCAGGAAGTTCTCCCTTCCAGGCGAGATGAGGCCTATTTCCGATGAGGCGTCTGGAGACTAATGACACCTAAACTCTGGAACTTCGAAAGGGTCTTTCACACCCTTGCTGCAACTCAAGAAGTTCACCGCCATACCCGTCTCCACTCGAGAGGAAGCACGATGGTCCCGCCCACATCCAGAGGAGCCCCGTTTCCCCCTCGTAGCTCGAGATGAGGGATCTTTTCCATGCTTTCAACGGGAAAGAATTCCCGGCGTTCCCGTCGCATCTCAAGAGGAGGCACTCTTAACAGGAAAGGCGAGAGGAACTCCATGGTCGTACCACCATTTCAAGAGTCCCCCAGATGTCTCAGTCCATTCCAGAGGAACCTCTTTGCCCTGCACTGGCTCATCTTTCACGCCGAGGATCGACTCACACCACGGTGGCACGTGGGACAGCCCTGTGGGAAAGCCTCGAGGGAAAGCCTCGAGGGAAAACCACAGATCCTTTGATCCACGCGACGGGAAGCGTGACATTGCTGCTACAGCCTGGAAGGAAAGCGCACGTGCATGCCCCCACTCGAGACGAGGCCTGACTCCCCTGGGGAGACTCCAGAAGTACCCAAAGATCCATGTCAGCCCCTGAGAGGAATCCTCGGTTCCGGCCCTGACTCCACACAAGGATTTTGGCCCCGGTATCGACGAGAGAGGAAACCCGAGAGGCCCCCTAGCAACTCGCATGTGGACTGGCCTCTCCTGAAGCCACCAAGGCGGGTCCCTGAGGTCCCCGTCGTAATTCGAGAACACCTGCCGCAACTCGAGAAAATCCAGGAAGTTCTCCCTTCCAGGCGAGATGAGGCATATTTCCGATGAGGCGTGTGGAGACTAATGACACCTAACCTCTGGAACTTCGAAAGGGTCTTTCACACCTTTGCTGCGACTCAAGAAGTTCACCGCCATACCCGTCTCCACTCGAGAGGAAGCACGATGGTCCCGCCCACATCCAGAGGATCCCCGTTTCCCCCTCGTAGCTCGAGATGAGGGATCCTTTCCCTGCTTTCAACGGGAAAGAATTCCCGGCGTTCCCGTCGCATCTCAAGAGGAGGCACTCTCAACAGGAAAGGCGAGAGGAACTCCATGGTCGTACCACCATTCCAAGAGTCCCCCAGATGTCTCAGTCCATTCCAGAGGAACCTCTTTGCCCTGCACTGGCTCATCTTTCATGCCGAGGATCGACTCACACCACGGTGGCACGTGGGACAGCCCTGTGGGAAAGCCTCGAGGGAAAGCCTCGAGGGAATACCGCAGATCCTTTGATCCACGAGTCGGGAAGCGTGACATTGCTACTACAGCCTGGAAGGAAAGCGCACGTGCATGCCCCCACTCGAGACGAGGCCTGACTCCCCTGGGGAGACTCCAGAAGTACCCAAAGATCCATGTCAGCCCCTGAGAGGAATCCTCGGTTCCGGCCCTGACTCCACACAAAGTTTTCGGCCCCGGTATCGACGGGAGAGGAATCCCGAGAGGCACCCTAGCAACTCGCATGGGGACTGGCCTCTCCTGAGGCCACCAGGGCGGGTCCCTGAGGTTCCCGTCGTAACTCGAGAGCACCTGCCGCAACTCGAGAAATTCCAGGAAGTTCTCCCTTCCAGGCGAGATGAGGCGTATTTCCGATGAGGCGTCTGGAGACTAATGACACCTAACCTCTGGAACTTCGAAAGGGTCTTTCACACCCTTGCTGCAACTCAAGAAGTTCACCGCCATACCCGTCTCCACTCGAGAGGAAGCACGATGGTCCCGCCCACATCCAGAGGATCCCCGTTTCCCCCTCGTAGCTCGAGATGAGGGATCCTTTCCCTGCTTTCAACGGGAAAGAATTACCGGCGTTCCCATCGCATCTCAAGAGGAGGCACTCTCAACAGGAAAGGCGAGAGGAACTCCATGGTCCTACCACCATTCCAAGAGTCCCCCAGATGTCTCAGTCCATTCCAGAGGAACCTCTTTGCCCTGCACTGGCTCATCTTTCACGCCGAGGATCGACTCACACCACGGTGGCACGTGGGACAGCCCTGTGGGAAAGCCTCGAGGGAAAGCCTCGAGGGAAAACCACAGATCCTTTGATCCACGCGACGGGATGCGTGACATTGCTGCTACAGCCTGGAAGGAAAGCGCACGTGCATGCCCCCACTCGAGACGAGGCCTGACTCCCCTGGGGAGACTCCAGAAGTACCCAAAGATCCATGTCAGCCCCTGAGAGGAATCCTCGGTTCCTGCCCTGACTCCACACAAGGTTTTTGGCCCCGGTATCGACGGGAGAGGAATCCCGAGAGGCCCCTTAGCAACTCTCATGGGGACTGGCCTCTCCTGAGGCCACCAGGGCGGTTCCCTGAGGTCCCCGTCGTAACTCGAGAACACCTCCCGCAACTCGAGAAAATCCAGGAAGTTCTCCCTTCCAGGCGAGATGAGGCCTATTTCCGATGAGGCCTCTGGAGTCTAATGACACCAAACCTCTGGAACTTCGGAAGCGTCTTTCACACCATTGCTGCAACTCAAGAAGTTCACCGCCATACCCGTCTCCACTCGAGAGGAAACACGATGGTCCCGCCCACATCCAGAGGAGCCCCGTTTCCCCATCGTAGCACGAGATGAGGGATCCTTTCCCTGCTTTCAACGGGAAAGAATTCCCGGCGTTTCCGTCGCATCTCAAGAGGAGGCACTCTCAACAGGAAAGGCGAGAGGAACTCCATGGTCGTACCACCATTCCAAGAGTCCCCCAGATGTCTCAGTCCATTCCAGAGGAACCTCTTTGCCCTGCACTGGCTCATCTTTCACGCCGAGGATCGATTCACACCACGGTGGCACGTGCGACAGCCCTGTGGGAAAGCCTCGAGGGAAAGCCTCGAGGGTAAACCACAGATCCTTTGATCCAGGCCACGGGAAGCGTGACATTGCTGCTACAGCCTGGAAGGAAAGCGCACGTGCATGCCCCCACTCGAGACGAGGCCTGACTCCCCTGTGGAGACTCCAGAAGTACCCAAAGATCCATGTCAGCCCCTGAGAGGAATCCTCGGTTCCAGCCCTGACTCCACACAAGGTTTTTGGCTCCGGTATCGACGGGAGAGGAATCCCGAGAGGCCCCCTAGCAACTCGCATGGGGACTGGGTCTCCTGAGGCCACCAGGGCGGGTCCCTGAGGTCCCCGTCGTAACTCGAGAACACTTGCCGCAACTCGAGAAAATCCAGGAAGTTCTCCCTTCCAGGCGAGATGAGGCCTATTTCCGATGAGGCGTCTGGAGACTAATGACACCTAAACTCTGGAACTTCGAAAGGGTCTTTCACACCCTTGCTGCAACTCAAGAAGTTCACCGCCATACCCGTCTCCACTCGAGAGGAAGCACGATGGTCCCGCCCACATCCAGAGGAGCCCCGTTTCCCCCTCGTAGCTCGAGATGAGGGATCTTTTCCCTGCTTTCAACGGGAAAGAATTCCCGGCGTTCCCGTCGCATCTCAAGAGGAGGCACTCTCAACAGGAAAGGCGAGAGGAACTCCATGGTCGTACCACCATTCCAAGAGTCCCCCAGATGTCTCAGTCCATTCCAGAGGAACCTCTTTGCCCTGCACTGGCTCATCTTTCACGCCGAGGATCGACTCACACCACGGTGGCACGTGGGACAGCCCTGTGGGAAAGCCTCGAGGAAAGCCTCGAGGGAAAACCACAGATCCTTTGATCCACGCCACGGGAAGCGTGACATTGCTGCTACAGCCTGGAAGGAAATCGCACGTGCATGCCCCCACTCGAGACGAGGCCTGACTCCCCTGGGGAGACTCCAGAAGTACCCAAAGATCCATGTCAGCCCCTGAGAGGAATCCTCGGTTCCGGCCCTGACTCCACACAAGGTTTTTGGCCCCGGTATCGACGGGAGAGGAATCCCGAGAGGCCCCCTAGCAACTCGCATGGGGACTGGCCTCTCCTGAGGCCACCAGGGCGGGTCCCTGAGGTCCCCGTCGTAACTCGAGAACACCTGCCGCAACTCGAGAAAATCCAGGAAGTTCTCCCTTCCAGGCGAGATGAGGCCTATTTCCGATGAGGGGTCTGGAGACTAATGACACCTAACCTCTGGAACTTCGAAAAGGTCTTTCACACCCTTGCTGCAAATCAAGAAGTTCACAGCCATACCCGTCTCCACTCGAGGGGAAGCACGATGGTCCCGCCCACATCCAGAGGAGCCCCGTTTCCCCCTCGTAGCTCGAGATGATGGATCCTTTCCCTGCTTTCAACGGGAAAGAATTCCCGGCGTTCCCGTCCCATCTCAAGAGGAGGCACTCTCAACAGGAAAGGCGAGAGGAACTCCATGGTCGTACCACCATTGCAAGAGTCCCCCAGATGTCTCAGTCCATTCCAGCGGAACCTCTGTGCCCTGCACTGGCTCATCTTTCACGCCAGGATCGACTCACACCACGGTGGCACGTGGGACATCCCTGTGGGAAAGCCTCGAGGGAAAGCCTCGAGGGAAAACCACAGATCCTTTGATCCACGCGAAGGGAAGCGTGACATTGCTGCTACAGCCTGGAAGGAAAGCGCACGTGCATGCCCCCACTCGAGACGAGGCCTGACTCCCCTGTGGAGACTCCAGAAGTACCCAAAGATCCATGTCAGCCCCTGAGAGGAATCCTCGGTTCCGGCCCTGACTCCACACAAGGTTTTTGGCCCCGGTATCGACGGGAGAGGAATCCCGAGAGGCCCCCTAGCAACTCGCATGGGGACTGGCCTGTCCTGAGGCCACCAGGGCGGGTCCCTGAGGTCCCCGTCGTAACTCCAGAACAGCTGCCGCCACTCGAGAAAATCCAGGAAGTTCTCCCTTCCAGGCGAGATGAGGCCTATTTCCGATGAGGCGTCTGGAGACTAATGACACCTAACCTCTGGAACTTCGAAAGGGTCTTTCACACCCTTGCTGCAACTCAAGAAGTTCACCGCCATAACCGTCTCCACTCGAGAGGAAGCACGATGGTCCCGCCCACATCCAGAGGAGCCCCGTTTCCCCCTCGTAGCTCGAGATGAGGGATCCTTTCCCTGCTTTCAACGGGAAAGAATTCCCGGCGTTCCCGTCGCATCTCAAGAGGAGGCACTCTCAACAGGAAAGGCGAGAGGAACTCCATGGTCGTACCACCATTCCAAGAGTCCCCCAGATGTCTCAGTCCATTCCAGAGGAACCTCTTTGCCCTGCACTGGCTCATCTTTCACGCCTAGGATCGACTCACACCACGGTGGCACGTGGGACAGCCCTGTGGGAAAGCCTCGAGGGAAAGCCTCGAGGGAAAACCACAGATCCTTTGATCCACGCGAAGGGAAGCGTGACATTGCTGCTACAGCCTGGAAGGAAAGCGCACGTGCATGCCCCCACTCGAGACGAGGCCTGATTCCCCTGGGGAGACTCCAGAAGTACCCAAAGATCCATGTCAGCCCCTGAGAGGAATCCTCGGTTCCGGACCTGACTCCACACAAGGTTTTTGGCCCCGGTATCGACGGGAGAGGAATCCCGAGAGGCCCCCTAGCAACTCGCATGGGGACTGACCTCTCCTGAGGCCACCAGTGCGGGTCCCTGAGGGCCCCGTCGTAACTCCAGAACAGCTGCCGCAACTCGAGAAAATCCAGGAAGTTCTCCCTTCCAGGCGAGATGAGGCCTATTTCCGATGAGGCGTCTGGAGACTAATGACACCTAACCTCTGGAACTTCTAAAGGGTCTTTCACACCCTTGCTGCAACTCAAGAAGTTCACCGCCATACCCGTCTCCACTCGAGAGGAAGCACGATGGTCCCGCCCACATCCAGAGGAGCCCCGTTTCCCCCTCGTAGCTCGAGATGAGGGATCCTTTCCCTGCTTAAAACGGGGAAGAATTCCCGGCGTTCCCGTCGCATCTCAAGAGGAGGCACTCTCAACAGGAAAGGCGAGAGGAACTCCATGGTCGTACCACCATTCCAAGAGTCCCCCAGATGTCTCAGTCCATTCCAGAGGAACCTCTTTGCCCTGCACTGGCTCATCTTTCACGCCGAGGATCGACTCACACCATGGTGGCACGTGGGACAGCCCTGTGGGAAAGCCTCGAGGGAAAACCACAGATCCTTTGATCCACGCGACGGGAAGCGTGACATTGCTGCTACAGCCTGGAAGGAAATCGCACGTGCATGCCCCCACTCGAGACGAGGCCTGACTCCCCTGGGGAGACTCCAGAAGTACCCAAAGATCCATGTCAGCCCCTGAGAGGAATCCTCGGTTCCGGCCCTGACTCCACACAAGGTTTTTGGCCCCGGTATCGACGGGAGAGGAATCCCGAGAGGCCCCCTAGCAACTCGCATGGGGACTGGCCTCTCCTGAGGCCACCAGGGCGGGTCCCTGAGGTCCCCGTCGTAACTCGAGAACACCTGCCGCAACTCGAGAAAATCCAGGAAGTTCTCCCTTCCAGGCGAGATGAGGCCTATTTCCGATGAGGCGTCTGGAGACTAATGACACCTAACCTCTGGAAATTCGAAAGGGTCTTTCACACACTTGCTGCAACTCAAGAAGTTCACCGCCATACCCGTCTCCACTCGAGAGGAAGCACGATGGTCCCGCCCACATCCAGAGGAGCCCCGTTTCCCCCTCGTAGCTCGAGATGAGGGATCCTTTCCCTGCTTTCAACGGGAAAGAATTCCCGGCGTTCCCGTCGCATCTCAAGAGGAGGCACTCTCAACAGGAAAGGCGAGAGGAACTCCATGGTCGTACCACCATTCCAAGAGTCCCCCAGATGTCTCAGTCCATTCCAGAGGAACCTCTTTGCCCTGCACTGGCTCATCTTTCACGCCAGGATCGACTCACACCACGGTGGCACGTGGGACAGCCCTGTGGGAAAGCCTCGAGGGAAAGCCTCGAGGGAAAACCACAGATCCTTTGATCCACGCGAAGGGAAGCGTGACATTGCTGCTACAGCCTGGAAGGAAAGCGCACGTGCATGCCCCCACTCGAGACGAGGCCTGACTCCCCTGTGGAGACTCCAGAAGTACCCAAAGATCCATGTCAGCCCCTGAGAGGAATCCTCGGTTCCGGCCCTGACTCCACACAAGGTTTTTGGCCCCGGTATCGACGGGAGAGGAATCCCGAGAGGCCCCCTAGCAACTCGCATGGGGACTGGCCTCTCCTGAGGCCACCAGGGCGGGTCCCTGAGGTCCCCGTCGTAACTCCAGAACAGCTGCCGCAACTCGAGAAAATCCAGGAAGTTCTCCCTTCCAGGCGAGATGAGGCCTATTTCCGATGAGGCGTCTGGAGACT
The DNA here is from genome assembly GCF_032405125.1 of Capricornis sumatraensis. Classification (NCBI taxonomy): domain Eukaryota; kingdom Metazoa; phylum Chordata; class Mammalia; order Artiodactyla; family Bovidae; genus Capricornis; species Capricornis sumatraensis. Next base: position 6,067,460 of record NW_027184615.1, on the reverse strand, counting down.
AATGACACCTAACCTCTGGAACTTCGAAAGGGTCTTTCACACCCTTGCTGCAACTCAAGAAGTTCACCGCCATACCCGTCTCCACTCGAGAGGAAGCACGATGGTCCCGCCCAAATCCAGAGGAGCCCCGTTTCCCCCTCGTAGCTCGAGATGAGGGATCCTTTCCCTGCTTTCAACGGGAAAGAATTCCCGGCGTTCCCGTCGCATCTCAAGAGGAGGCACTCTCAACAGGAAAGGCGAGAGGAACTCCATGGTCGTACCACCATTCCAAGAGTCCCCCAGATGTCTCAGTCCATTCCAGAGGAACCTCTTTGCCCTGCACTGGCTCATCTTTCACGCCAGCATCGACTCACACCACGGTGGCACGTGGGACAGCCCTGTGGGAAAGCCTCGAGGGAAAGCCTCGAGGGAAAACCACAGATCCTTTGATCCACACGAAGGGAAGCGTGACATTGCTGCTACAGCCTGGAAGGAAAGCGCACGTGCATGCCCCCACTCGAGACGAGGCCTGATTCCCCTGGGGAGACTCCAGAAGTACCCAAAGATCCATGTCAGCCCCTGAGAGGAATCCTCGGTTCCGGCCCTGACTCCACACAAGGTTTTTGGCCCCGGTATCGACGGGAGAGGAATCCCGAGAGGCCCCCTAGCAACTCGCATGGGGACTGGCCTCTCTTGAGGCCACCAGGGCGGGTCCCTGAGGTCCCCGTCGTAACTCGAGAACACCTGCCGCAACTCGAGAAAATCCAGGAAGTTCTCCCTTCCAGGCGAGATGAGGCCTATTTCCGATGAGGCGTCTGGAGACTAATGACACCTAACCTCTAGAACTTCGAAAAGGTCTTTCACACCCTTGCTGCAAATCAAGAAGTTCACCGCCATACCCGTCTCCACTCGAGGGGAAGCACGATGGTCCCGCCCACATCCAGAGGAGCCCCGTTTCCCCCTCGTAGCTCGAGATGAGGGATCCTTTCCCTGCTTTCAACGGGAAAGAATTCCCGGCGTTCCCGTCGCATCTCAAGAGGAGGCACTCTCAACAGGAAAGGCGAGAGGAACTCCATGGTCGTACCACCATTCCAAGAGTCCCCCAGATGTCTCAGTCCATTCCAGCGGAACCTCTGTGCCCTGCACTGGCTCATCTTTCACGCCAGGATCGACTCACACCACGGTGGCACGTGGGACAGCCCTGTGGGAAAGCCTCGAGGGAAAGCCTCGAGGGAAAACCACAGATCCTTTGATCCACGCGAAGGGAAGCGTGGCATTGCTGCTACAGCCTGGAAGGAAAGCGCACGTGCATGCCCCCACTCGAGACGAGGCCTGACTCCCGTGGGGAGACTCCAGAAGTACCCAAAGATCCATGTCAGCCTCTGAGAGGAATCCTCGGTTCCGGCCCTGACACCACACAAGGTTTTTGTCCCCGGTATCGACGGGAGACGAATCCCGAAAGGACCCCTAGCAACTCGCATGGGGACTGGCCTCTCCTGAGGCCACCAGGGCGGGTCCCTGAGGTCCCCGTCGTAACTCGAGAACACCTGCCTCAACTCGAGAAAATCCAGGAAGTTCACCCTTCCAGGCGAGATGAGGCCTATTTCCGATGAGGCATCTGGAGACTAATGACACCAAACCTCTGGAACTTCGGAAGGGTCTTTCACACCCTTGCTGCAACTCAAGAAGTTCACCGCCATACCCGTCTCCACTCGAGAGGAAACACGATGGTCCCGCCCACATCCCGAGGAGCCCCGTTTCCCCATCGTAGCTCGAGATGTGGGATCCTTTCCCTGCTTTCAACGGGAAAGAATTCCCGGCGTTCCCGTCGCATCTCAAGAGGAGGCACTCTCAACAGGAAAGGCGAGAGGAACTCCATGGTCGTACCACCATTCCAAGAGTTCCCCAGATGTCTCAGTCCATTCCAGAGGAACCTCTTTGCCCTGCACTGGCTCATCTTTCACGCCGAGGATCGACTCACACCACGGTGGCACGTGGGGCAGCCCTGTGGGAAAGCCTCAAGGAAAGCCTCGAGGGAAAACCACAGATCCTTTGATCCACGCGACGGGAAGCGTGACATTTCTGCCACAGCCTGGAAGGAAAGCGCACGTGCATGCCCCCACTCGAGACGAGGCCTGACTCCCCTGGGGAGACTCCAGAAGTACCCAAAGATCCATGTCAGCCCCTGAGAGGAATCCTCGGTTCCGGCCCTGACTCCACACAAGGTTTTTGGCCCCGGTATCGACGGGAGAGGAATCCCGAGAGGCCCCCTAGCAACTCGCATGGGGACTGGCCTCTCCTGAGGCCACCAGGGCGGGTCCCTGAGGTCCCCGTCGTAACTCGAGAACACCTGCCGCAACTCGAGAAAATCCAGGAAGTTCTCCCTTCCAGGCGAGATGAGGCCTATTTCCGATGAGGCGTCTGGAGACTAATGACACCTAACCTCTGGAACTTTGAAAAGGTCTTTCACACCCTTGCTGCAACTCAAGAAGTTCACCGCCATACCCGTCTCCACTCGAGAGGAAGCACGATGGTCCCGCCCACATCCAGAGGAGCCCCGTTTCCCCCTCGTAGCTCGAGATGAGGGATCCTTTCCCTGCTTTCAACGGGAAAGAATTCCCGGCGTTCCCGTCGCATCTCAAGAGGAGGCACTCTCAACAGGAAAGGCGAGAGGAACTCCATGGTCGTACCACCATTCCAAGAGTCCCCCAGATGTCTCAGTCCATTCCAGAGGAACCTCTTTGCCCTGCACTGGCTCATCTTTCACGCCAGCATCGACTCACACCACGGTGGCACGTGGGACAGCCCTGTGGGAAAGCCTCGAGGGAAAACCACAGATCCTTTGATCCACGCGACGGGAAGCGTGACGTTGCTGCTACAGCCTGGAAGGAAATCACACGTGCATGCGCCCACTCGAGACGAGGCCTGACTCCCCTGGGGAGACTCCAGAAGTACCCAAAGATCCATGTCAGCCCCTGAGAGGATTCCTCGGTTCCGGCCCTGACTCCACACAAGGTTTTTGGCCCCGGTATCGACGGGAGAGGAATCCCGAGAGGCCCCCTAGCAACTCGCATGGGGACTGGCCTCTCCTGAGGCCACCAGGGCGGGTCCCTGAGGTCCCCGTCGTAACTCGAGAACACCTGCCGCAACTCGAGAAAATCCAGGAAGTTCTCCCTTCCAGGCGAGATGAGGCCTATTTCCGATGAGGCGTCTGGAGACTAATGACACCTAACCTCTGGAACTTCGAAAGGGTCTTTCACACCCTTGCTGCAACTCAAGAAGTTCACCGCCATACCCGTCTCGACTCGAGAGGAAGCACGATGGTCCGCCCACATCCAGAGGAGCCCCGTTTCCCCCTCGTAGCTCGAGATGAGGGATCCTTTCCCTGCTTTCAACGGGAAATAATTCCCGGCGTTCCGGTCGCATCTCAAGAGGAGGCACTCTCAACAGGAAAGGCGAGAGGAACTCCATGGTCGTACCACCATTCCAAGAGTCCCCCAGATGTCTCAGTCCATTCCAGAGGAACCTCTTTGCCCTGCACTGGCTCATCTTTCACGCCAGGATCGACTCACACCACGGTGGCACGTGGGACAGCCCTGTGGGAAAGCCTCGAGGGAAAGCCTCGAGGGAAAACCACAGATCCTTTGATCCACGCGAAGGGAAGTGTGACATTGCTGCTACAGGCTGGAAGGAAAGCACACGTGCATGCCCCCACTCGAGACGAGGCCTGATTCCCCTGGGGAGACTCCAGAAGTACCCAAAGATCCATGTCAGCCCCTGAGAGGAATCCTCGGTTCCGGCCCTGACTCCACACAAGGTTTTTGGCCCCGGTATCGACGGGAGAGGAATCCCGAGAGGCCCCCTAGCAACACGCATGGGGACTGGCCTCTCCTGAGGCCACCAGGGCGGGTCCCAGAGGTCCCCGTCGTAACTCGAGAACACCTGCTGCAACTCGAGAAAATCCAGGAAGTTCTCCCTTCCAGGCAAGATGAGGCCTATTTCCGATGAGGCGTCTGGAGACTAATGACACCTAACCTCTGGAACTTCGAAAAGGTCTTTCACACCCTTGCTGCAAATCAAGAAGTTCACCGCCATACCCGTCTCCACTCGAGGGGAAGCACGATGGTCCCGCCCACATCCAGAGGAGCCCCGTTTCCCCCTCGTAGCTCGAGATGATGGATCCTTTCCCTGCTTTCAACGGGAAAGAATTCCCGGCGTTCCCGTCCCATCTCAAGAGGAGGCACTCTCAACAGGAAAGGCGAGAGGAACTCCATGGTCGTACCACCATTCCAAGAGTCCCCCAGATGTCTCAGTCCATTCCAGCGGAACCTCTGTGCCCTGCACTGGCTCATCTTTCACGCCAGGATCGACTCACACCACGGTGGCACGTGGGACAGCCCTGTGGGAAAGCCTCGAGGGAAAGCCTCGAGGGAAAACCACAGATCCTTTGATCCACGCGAAGGGAAGCGTGACATTTCTGCCACAGCCTGGAAGGAAAGCGCACGTGCATGCCCCCACTCGAGACGAGGCCTGACTCCCCTGGGGAGACTCCAGAAGTACCCAAAGATCCATGTCAGCCCCTGAGAGGAATCCTCGGTTCCGGCCCTGACTCCACACAAGGTTTTTGGCCCCGGTATCGACGGGAGAGGAATCCCGAGAGGCCCCCTAGCAACTCGCATGGGGACTGGCCTCTCCTGAGGCCACCAGGGCGGATCCCTGAGGTCCCCGTCGTAACTCGAGAACACCTGCCGCAACTCGAGAAAATCCAGGAAGTTCTCCCTTCCAGGCGAGATGAGGCCTATTTCCGATGAGGCGTCTGGAGACTAATGACACCTAACCTCTGGAACTTTGAAAAGGTCTTTCACACCCTTGCTGCAACTCAAGAAGTTCACCGCCATACCCGTCTCCACTCGAGAGGAAGCACGATGGTCCCGCCCACATCCAGAGGAGCCCCGTTTCCCCCTCGTAGCTCGAGATGAGGGATCCTTTCCCTGCTTTCAACGGGAAAGAATTCCCGGCGTTCCCGTCGCATCTCAAGAGGAGGCACTCTCAACAGGAAAGGCGAGAGGAACTCCATGGTCGTACCACCATTCCAAGAGTCCCCCAGATGTCTCAGTCCATTCCAGAGGAACCTCTTTGCCCTGCACTGGCTCATCTTTCACGCCAGCATCGACTCACACCACGGTGGCACGTGGGACAGCCCTGTGGGAAAGCCTCGAGGGAAAACCACAGATCCTTTGATCCACGCGACGGGAAGCGTGACGTTGCTGCTACAGCCTGGAAGGAAATCACACGTGCATGCCCCCACTCGAGACGAGGCCTGACTCCCCTGGGGAGACTCCAGGAGTACCCAAAGATCCATGTCAGCCCCTGAGAAGATTCCTCGGTTCCGGCCCTGACTCCACACAAGGTTTTTGGCCCCGGTATCGACGGGAGAGGAATCCCGAGAGGCCCCCTAGCAACTCGCATGGGGACTGGCCTCTCCTGAGGCCACCAGGGCGGGTCCCTGAGGTCCCCGTCGTAACTCGAGAACACCTGCCGCAACTCGAGAAAATCCAGGAAGTTCTCCCTTCCAGGCGAGATGAGGCCTATTTCCGATGAGGCGTCTGGAGACTAATGACACCTAACCTCTGGAACTTCGAAAGGGTCTTTCACACCCTTGCTGCAACTCAAGAAGTTCACCGCCATACCCGTCTCGACTCGAGAGGAAGCACGATGGTCCGCCCACATCCAGAGGAGCCCCGTTTCCCCCTCGTAGCTCGAGATGAGGGATCCTTTCCCTGCTTTCAACGGGAAATAATTCCCGGCGTTCCGGTCGCATCTCAAGAGGAGGCACTCTCAACAGGAAAGGCGAGAGGAACTCCATGGTCGTACCACCATTCCAAGAGTCCCCCAGATGTCTTAGTCCATTCCAGAGGAACCTCTTTGCCCTGCACTGGCTCATCTTTCACGCCAGGATCGACTCACACCACGGTGGCACGTGGGACAGCCCTGTGGGAAAGCCTCGAGGGAAAGCCTCGAGGGAAAACCACAGATCCTTTGATCCACGCGAAGGGAAGCGTGACATTGCTGCTACAGGCTGGAAGGAAAGCGCACGTGCATGCCCCCACTCGAGACGAGGCCTGATTCCCCTGGGGAGACTCCAGAAGTACCCAAAGATCCATGTCAGCCCCTGAGAGGAATCCTCGGTTCCGGCCCTGACTCCACACAAGGTTTTTGGCCCCGGTATCGACGGGAGAGGAATCCCGAGAGGCCCCCTAGCAACACGCATGGGGACTGGCCTCTCCTGAGGCCACCAGGGCGGGTCCCAGAGGTCCCCGTCGTAACTCGAGAACACCTGCTGCAACTCGAGAAAATCCAGGAAGTTCTCCCTTCCAGGCAAGATGAGGCCTATTTCCGATGAGGCGTCTGGAGACTAATGACACCTAACCTCTGGAACTTCGAAAAGGTCTTTCACACCCTTGCTGCAAATCAAGAAGTTCACCGCCATACCCGTCTCCACTCGAGGGGAAGCACGATGGTCCCGCCCACATCCAGAGGAGCCCCGTTTCCCCCTCGTAGCTCGAGATGATGGATCCTTTCCCTGCTTTCAACGGGAAAGAATTCCCGGCGTTCCCGTCCCATCTCAAGAGGAGGCACTCTCAACAGGAAAGGCGAGAGGAACTCCATGGTCGTACCACCATTCCAAGAGTCCCCCAGATGTCTCAGTCCATTCCAGCGGAACCTCTGTGCCCTGCACTGGCTCATCTTTCACGCCAGGATCGACTCACACCACGGTGGCACGTGGGACAGCCCTGTGGGAAAGCCTCGAGGGAAAGCCTCGAGGGAAAACCACAGATCCTTTGATCCACGCGAAGGGAAGCGTGACATTGCTGCTACAGCCTGGAAGGAAAGCGCACGTGCATGCCCCCACTCGAGACGAGGCCTGACTCCCCTGTGGAGACTCCAGAAGTACCCAAAGATCCATGTCAGCCCCTGAGAGGAATCCTCGGTTCCGGCCCTGACTCCACACAAGGTTTTTGGCCCCGGTATCGACGGGAGAGGAATCCCGAGAGGCCCCCTAGCAACTCGCATGGGGACTGGCCTCTCCTGAGGCCACCAGGGCGGGTCCCTGAGGTCCCCGTCGTAACTCCAGAACAGCTGCCGCAACTCGAGAAAATCCAGGAAGTTCTCCCTTCCAGGCGAGATGAGGCCTATTTCCGATGAGGCGTCTGGAGACTAATGACACCTAACCTCTGGAACTTCGAAAGGGTCTTTCACACCCTTGCTGCAACTCAAGAAGTTCACCGCCATACCCGTCTCCACTCGAGAGGAAGCACGATGGTCCCGCCCACATCCAGAGGAGCCCCGTTTCCCCCTCGTAGCTCGAGATGAGGGATCCTTTCCCTGCTTTCAACGGGAAAGAATTCCCGGCGTTCCCGTCGCATCTCAAGAGGAGGGACTCTCAACAGGAAAGGCGAGAGGAACTCCATGGTCGTACCACCATTCCAAGAGTCCCCCAGATGTCTCAGTCCATTCCAGAGGAACCTCTTTGCCCTGCACTGGCTCATCTTTCACGCCAGGATCGACTCACACCACGGTGGCACGTGGGACAGCCCTGTGGGAAAGCCTCGAGGGAAAGCCTCGAGGGAAAACCACAGATCCTTAGATCCTCGCGAAGGGAAGCGTGACATTGCTGCTACAGCCTGGAAGGAAAGCGCACGTGCATGCCCCCACTCGAGACGAGGCCTGACTCCCCTGTGGAGACTCCAGAAGTACCCAAAGATCCATGTCAGCCCCTGAGAGGAATCCTCGGTTCCGGTCCTGACTCCACACAAGGTTTTTGGCCCCGGTATCGACGGGAGAGGAATCCCGAGAGGCCCCCTAGCAACTCGCATGGGGACTGGCCTCTCCTGAGGCCACCAGGGCGGGTCCCTGAGGTCCCCGTCGTAACTCGAGAGCACCTGCCGCAAATCGAGAAAATCCAGGAAGTTCTCCCTTCCAGGCGAGATGAAGCCTATTTCCGATGAGGCCTCTGGAGTCTAATGACACCAAACCTCTGGAACTTCGGAAGGGTCTTTCACACCATTGCTGCAACTCAAGAAGTTCACCGCCATACCCGTCTCCACTCGAGAGGAAACACGATGGTCCCGCCCACATCCAGAGGAGCCCCGTTTCCCCATCGTAGCACGAGATGAGGGATCCTTTCCCTGCTTTCAACGGGAAAGAATTCCCGGCGTTTCCGTCGCATCTCAAGAGGAGGCACTCTCAACAGGAAAGGCGAGAGGAACTCCATGGTCGTACCACCATTCCAAGAGTCCCCCAGATGTCTCAGTCCATTCCAGAGGAACCTCTTTGCCCTGCACTGGCTCATCTTTCACGCCGAGGATCGATTCACACCACGGTGGCACGTGCGACAGCCCTGTGGGAAAGCCTCGAGGGAAAGCCTCGAGGGTAAACCACAGATCCTTTGATCCAGGCCACGGGAAGCGTGACATTGCTGCTACAGCCTGGAAGGAAAGCGCACGTGCATGCCCCCACTCGAGACGAGGCCTGACTCCCCTGGGGAGACTCCAGAAGTACCCAAAGATCCATGTCAGCCCCTGAGAGGAATCCTCGGTTCCGGCCCTGACTCCACACAAGGTTTTTGGCCCCGGTATCGACGGGAGAGGAATCCCGAGAGGCCCCCTAGCAACTCGCATGGGGACTGGCCTCTCCTGAGGCCACCAGGGCGGGTCCCTGAGGTCCCCGTCGTAACTCGAGAACACCTGCCGCAACTCGAGAAAATCCAGGAAGTTCTCCCTTCCAGGCGAGATGAGGCCTATTTCCGATGAGGCGTCTGGAGACTAATGACACCTAACCTCTGGAAATTCGAAAGGGTCTTTCACACACTTGCTGCAACTCAAGAAGTTCACCGCCATACCCGTCTCCACTCGAGAGGAAGCACGATGGTCCCGCCCACATCCAGAGGAGCCCCGTTTCCCCCTCGTAGCTCGAGATGAGGGATCCTTTCCCTGCTTTCAACGGGAAAGAATTCCCGGCGTTCCCGTCGCATCTCAAGAGGAGGCACTCTCAACAGGAAAGGCGAGAGGAACTCCATGGTCGTACCACCATTCCAAGAGTCCCCCAGATGTCTCAGTCCATTCCAGCGGAACCTCTGTGCCCTGCACTGGCTCATCTTTCACGCCAGGATCGACTCACACCACGGTGGCACGTGGGACAGCCCTGTGGGAAAGCCTCGAGGGAAAGCCTCGAGGGAAAACCACAGATCCTTTGATCCACGCGAAGGGAAGCGTGGCATTGCTGCTACAGCCTGGAAGGAAAGCGCACGTGCATGCCCCCACTCGAGACGAGGCCTGATTCCCCTGGGGAGACTCCAGAAGTACCCAAAGATCCATGTCAGCCCCTGAGAGGAATCCTCGGTTCCGGCCCTGACTCCACACAAGGTTTTTGGCCCCGGTATCGACGGGAGAGGAATCCCGAGAGGCCCCCTAGCAACTCGCATGGGGACTGACCTCTCCTGAGGCCACCAGTGCGGGTCCCTGAGGTCCCCGTCGTAACTCCAGAACAGCTGCCGCAACTCGAGAAAATCCAGGAAGTTCTCCCTTCCAGGCGAGATTAGGCCTATTTCCGATGAGGCGTCTGGAGACTAATGACACCTAACCTCTGGAACTTCTAAAGGGTCTTTCACACCCTTGCTGCAACTCAAGAAGTTCACCGCCATACCCGTCTCCACTCGAGAGGAAGCACGATGGTCCCGCCCACATCCAGAGGAGCCCCGTTTCCCCCTCGTAGCTAGAGATGAGGGATCCTTTCCCTGCTTAAAACGGGGAAGAATTCCCGGCGTTCCCGTCGCATCTCAAGAGGAGGCACTCTCAACAGGAAAGGCGAGAGGAACTCCATGGTCGTACCACCATTCCAAGAGTCCCCCAGATGTCTCACTCCATTCCAGAGGAACCTCTTTGCCCTGCACTGGCTCATCTTTCACGCCGAGGATCGACTCACACCACGGTGGCACGTGGGACAGCCCTGTGGGAAAGCCTCGAGGGAAAACCACAGATCCTTTGATCCACGCGACGGGAAGCGTGACATTGCTGCTACAGCCTGGAAGGAAATCGCACGTGCATGCCCCCACTCGAGACGAGGCCTGACTCCCCTGGGGAGACTCCAGAAGTACCCAAAGATCCATGTCAGCCCCTGAGAGGAATCCTCGGTTCCGGCCCTGACTCCACACAAGGTTTTTGGCCCCGGTATCGACGGGAGAGGAATCCCGAGAGGCCCCCTAGCAACTCGCATGGGGACTGGCCTCTCCTGAGGCCACCAGGGCGGGTCCCTGAGGTCCCCGTCGTAACTCGAGAACACCTGCCGCAACTCGAGAAAATCCAGGAAGTTCTCCCTTCCAGGCGAGATGAGGCCTATTTCCGATGAGGCGTCTGGAGACTAATGACACCTAACCTCTGGAACTTCGAAAGGGTCTTTCACACCCTTGCTGCAACTCAAGAAGTTCACCGCCATACCCGTCTCCACTCGAGAGGAAGCACGATGGTCCCGCCCACATCCAGAGGAGCCCCGTTTCCCCCTCGTAGCTCGAGATGAGGGATCCTTTCCCTGCTTTCAACGGGAAAGAATTCCCGGCGTTCCCGTCGCATCTCAAGAGGAGGCACTCTCAACAGGAAAGGCGAGAGGAACTCCATGGTCGTACCACCATTCCAAGAGTCCCCCAGATGTCTCAGTCCATTCCAGAGGAACCTCTTTGCCCTGCACTGGCTCATCTTTCACGCCAGGATCGACTCACACCACGGTGACACGTGGGACAGCCCTGTGGGAAAGCCTCGAGGGAAAGCCTCGAGGGAAAACCACAGATCCTTTGATCCACGCGAAGGGAAGCGTGACATTGCTGCTACAGCCTGGAAGGAAAGCGCACGTGCATGCCCCCACTCGAGACGAGGCCTGACTCCCGTGGGGAGACTCCAGAAGTACCCAAAGATCCATGTCAGCCTCTGAGAGGAATCCTCGGTTCCGGCCCTGACACCACACAAGGTTTTTGTCCCCGGTATCGACGGGAGACGAATCCCGAAAGGACCCCTAGCAACTCGCATGGGGACTGGCCTCTCCTGAGGCCACCAGGGCGGGTCCCTGAGGTCCCCGTCGTAACTCGAGAACACCTGCCTCAACTCGAGAAAATCCAGGAAGTTCACCCTTCCAGGCGAGATGAGGCCTATTTCCGATGAGGCATCTGGAGACTAATGACACCAAACCTCTGGAACTTCGGAAGGGTCTTTCACACCCTTGCTGCAACTCAAGAAGTTCACCGCCATACCCGTCTCCACTCGAGAGGAAACACGATGGTCCCGCCCACATCCAGAGGAGCCCCGTTTCCCCATCGTAGCTCGAGATGTGGGATCCTTTCCCTGCTTTCAACGGGAAAGAATTCCCGGCGTTCCCGTCGCATCTCAAGAGGAGGCACTCTCAACAGGAAAGGCGAGAGGAACTCCATGGTCGTACCACCATTCCAAGAGTCCCCCAGATGTCTCAGTCCATTCCAGAGGAACCTCTTTGCCCTGCACTGGCTCATCTTTCACGCCGAGGATCGACTCACACCACGGTGGCACGTGGGGCAGCCCTGTGGGAAAGCCTCAAGGAAAGCCTCGAGGGAAAACCACAGATCCTTTGATCCACGCGACGGGAAGCGTGACATTTCTGCCACAGCCTGGAAGGAAAGCGCACGTGCATGCCCCCACTCGAGACGAGGCCTGACTCCCCTGGGGAGACTCCAGAAGTACCCAAAGATCCATGTCAGCCCCTGAGAGGAATCCTCGGTTCCGGCCCTGACTCCACACAAGGTTTTTGGCCCCGGTATCGACGGGAGAGGAATCCCGAGAGGCCCCCTAGCAACTCGCATGGGGACTGGCCTCTCCTGAGGCCACCAGGGCGGGTCCCTGAGGTCCCCGTCGTAACTCGAGAACACCTGCCGCAACTCGAGAAAATCCAGGAAGTTCTCCCTTCCAGGCGAGATGAGGCCTATTTCCGATGAGGCGTCTGGAGACTAATGACACCTAACCTCTGGAACTTTGAAAAGGTCTTTCACACCCTTGCTGCAACTCAAGAAGTTCACCGCCATACCCGTCTCCACTCGAGAGGAAGCACGATGGTCCCGCCCACATCCAGAGGAGCCCCGTTTCCCCCTCGTAGCTCGAGATGAGGGATCCTTTCCCTGCTTTCAATGGGAAAGAATTCCCGGCGTTCCCGTCGCATCTCAAGCGGAGGCACTCTCAACAGGAAAGGCGAGAGGAACTCCATGGTCGTACCACCATTCCAAGAGTCCCCCAGATGTCTCAGTCCATTCCAGAGGAACCTCTTTGCCCTGCACTGGCTCATCTTTCACGCCAGCATCGACTCACACCACGGTGGCACGTGGGACAGCCCTGTGGGAAAGCCTCGAGGGAAAACCACAGATCCTTTGATCCACGCGACGGGAAGCGTGACGTTGCTGCTACAGCCTGGAAGGAAATCACACGTGCATGCCCCCACTCGAGACGAGGCCTGACTCCCCTGGGGAGACTCCAGAAGTACCCAAAGATCCATGTCAGCCCCTGAGAGGATTCCTCGGTTCCGGCCCTGACTCCACACAAGGTTTTTGGCCCCGGTATCGACGGGAGAGGAATCCCGAGAGGCCCCCTAGCAACTCGCATGGGGACTGGCCTCTCCTGAGGCCACCAGGGCGGGTCCCTGAGGTCCCCGTCGTAACTCGAGAACACCTGCCGCAACTCGAGAAAATCCAGGAAGTTCTCCCTTCCAGGCGAGATGAGGCCTATTTCCGATGAGGCGTCTGGAGACTAATGACACCTAACCTCTGGAACTTCGAAAGGGTCTTTCACACCCTTGCTGCAACTCAAGAAGTTCACCGCCATACCCGTCTCGACTCGAGAGGAAGCACGATGGTCCGCCCACATCCAGAGGAGCCCCGTTTCCCCCTCGTAGCTCGAGATGAGGGATCCTTTCCCTGCTTTCAACGGGAAATAATTCCCGGCGTTCCGGTCGCATCTCAAGAGGAGGCACTCTCAACAGGAAAGGCGAGAGGAACTCCATGGTCGTACCACCATTCCAAGAGTCCCCCAGATGTCTCAGTCCATTCCAGAGGAACCTCTTTGCCCTGCACTGGCTCATCTTTCACGCCAGGATCGACTCACACCACGGTGGCACGTGGGACAGCCCTGTGGGAAAGCCTCGAGGGAAAGCCTCGAGGGAAAACCACAGATCCTTTGATCCACGCGAAGGGAAGCGTGACATTGCTGCTACAGGCTGGAAGGAAAGCGCACGTGCATGCCCCCACTCGAGTCGAGGCCTGATTCCCCTGGGGAGACTCCAGAAGTACCCAAAGATCCATGTCAGCCCCTGAGAGGAATCCTCGGTTCCGGCCCTGACTCCACACAAGGTTTTTGGCCCCGGTATCGACGGGAGAGGAATCCCGAGAGGCCCCCTAGCAACACGCATGGGGACTTGCCTCTCCTGAGGCCACCAGGGCGGGTCCCAGAGGTCCCCGTCGTAACTCGAGAACACCTGCTGCAACTCGAGAAAATCCAGGAAGTTCTCCCTTCCAGGCGAGATGAGGCCTATTTCCGATGAGGCGTCTGGAGACTAATGACACCTAACCTCTGGAACTTCGAAAAGGTCTTTCACACCCTTGCTGCAAATCAAGAAGTTCACCGCCATACCCGTCTCCACTCGAGGGGAAGCACGATGGTCCCGCCCACATTCAGAGGAGCCCCGTTTCCCCCTCGTAGCTCGAGATGAGGGATCCTTTCCCTGCTTTCAACGGGAAAGAATTCCCGGCGTTCCCGTCCCATCTCAAGAGGAGGCACTCTCAACAGGAAAGGCGAGAGGAACTCCATGGTCGTACCACCATTCCAAGAGTCCCCCAGATGTCTCAGTCCATTCCAGCGGAACCTCTGTGCCCTGCACTGGCTCATCTTTCACGCCAGGATCGACTCACACCACGGTGGCACGTGGGACAGCCCTGTGGGAAAGCCTCGAGGGAAAGCCTCGAGGGAAAACCACAGATCCTTTGATCCACGCGAAGGGAAGCGTGACATTGCTGCTACAGCCTGGAAGGAAAGCGCACGTGCATGCCCCCACTCGAGACGAGGCCTGACTCCCCTGTGGAGACTCCAGAAGTACCCAAAGATCCATGTCAGCCCCTGAGAGGAATCCTCGGTCCCGGCCCTGACTCCACACAAGGTTTTTGGCCCCGGTATCGACGGGAGAGGAATCCCGAGAGGCCCCCTAGCAACTCGCATGGGGACTGGCCTCTCCTGAGGCCACCAGGGCGGGTCCCTGAGGTCCCCGTCGTAACTCCAGAACAGCTGCCGCAGCTCGAGAAAATCCAGGAAGTTCTCCCTTCCAGGCGAGATTAGGCCTATTTCCGATGAGGCGTCTGGAGACTAATGACACCTAACCTCTGGAAATTCGAAAGGGTCTTTCACACCCTTGCTGCGACTCAAGAAGTTCACCGCTATACCCGTCTCCACTCGAGAGGAAGCACGATGGTCCCGCCCACATCCAGAGGAGCCCCGTTTCCCCCTCGTAGCTCGAGATGAGGGATCCTTTCCCTGCATTCAACGGGAAAGAATTCCCGGCGTTCTCGTCGCATCTCAAGAGGAGGCACTCTCAACAGGAAAGGCGAGACGAACTCCATGGTCGTACCACCATTCCAAGAGTCCCCCAGATGTCTCAGTCCATTCCAGAGGAACCTCTTTGCACTGCACTGGCTCATCTTTCACGCCGAGGATCGACTCACACCACGGTGGCACTTGGGACAGCCCTGTGGGAAAGCCTCGAGGAAAGCCTCGAGGGAAAACCACATATCCTTTGATCCACGCGACGGGAAGCGTGACATTTCTGCCACAGCCTGGAAGGAAAGCGCACGTGCATGCCCCCACTGGAGAAGAGGCCTGACTCCCGTGGGGAGACTCCAGAAGTACCCAAAGATCCATGTCAGCCCCTGAGAGGAATCCTCGGTTCCGGCCCTGACTCCACACAAGGTTTTTGGCCCCGGTATCGACGGGAGAGGAATCCCGAGAGGCCCCCTAGCAACTCGCATGGGGACTGGCCTCTCCTGAGGCCACCAGGGCGGGTCCCTGAGGTCCCCGTCGTAACTCGAGAACACCTGCCGCAACTCGAGAAAATCCAGGAAGTTCTCCCTTCCAGGCGAGATGAGGCCTATTTCCGATGAGGCGTCTGGAGACTAATGACACCTAACCTCTGGAACTTCGAAAAGGTCTTTCACACCCTTGCTGCAAATCAAGAAGTTCACCGCCATACCCGTCTCCACTCGAGGGGAAGCACGATGGTCCCGCCCACATCCAGAGGAGCCCCGTTTCCCCCTCGTAGCTCGAGATGATGGATCCTTTCCCTGCTTTCAACGGGAAAGAATTCCCGGCGTTCCCGTCCCATCTCAAGAGGAGGCACTCTCAACAGGAAAGGCGAGAGGAACTCCATGGTCGTACCACCATTCCAAGAGTCCCCCAGATGTCTCAGTCCATTCCAGCGGAACCTCTGTGCCCTGCACTGGCTCATCTTTCACGCCAGGATCGACTCACACCACGGTGGCACGTGGGACAGCCCTGTGGGAAAGCCTCGAGGGAAAGCCTCGAGGGAAAACCACAGATCCTTTGATCCACGCGAAGGGAAGCGTAACATTGCTGCTACAGCCTGGAAGGAAAGCGCACGTGCATGCCCCCACTCGAGACGAGGCCTGACTCCCCTGTGGAGACTCCAGAAGTACCCAAAGATCCATGTCAGCCCCTGAGAGGAATCCTCGGTTCCGGCCCTGACTCCACACAAGGTTTTTGGCCCCGGTATCGACGGGAGAGGAATCCCGAGAGGCCCCCTAGCAACTCGCATGGGGACTGGCCTCTCCTGAGGCCACCAGGGCGGGTCCCTGAGGTCCCCGTCGTAACTCCAGAACAGCTGCCGCAACTCGAGAAAATCCAGGAAGTTCTCCCTTCCAGGCGAGATGAGGCCTATTTCCGATGAGGCGTCTGGAGACTAATGACACCTAACCTCTGGAACTTCGAAAGGGTCTTTCACACCCTTGCTGCAACTCAAGAAGTTCACCGCCATACCCGTCTCCACTCGAGAGGAAGCACGATGGTCCCGCCCACATCCAGAGGAGCCCCGTTTCCCCCTCGTAGCTCGAGATGAGGGATCCTTTCCCTGCTTTCAACGGGAAAGAATTCCCGGCGTTCCCGTCGCATCTCAAGAGGAGGGACTCTCAACAGGAAAGGCGAGAGGAACTCCATGGTCGTACCACCATTCCAAGAGTCCCCCAGATGTCTCAGTCCATTCCAGAGGAACCTCTTTGCCCTGCACTGGCTCATCTTTCACGCCAGGATCGACTCACACCACGGTGGCACGTGGGACAGCCCTGTGGGAAAGCCTCGAGGGAAAGCCTCGAGGGAAAACCACAGATCCTTAGATCCTCGCGAAGGGAAGCGTGACATTGCTGCTACAGCCTGGAAGGAAAGCGCACGTGCATGCCCCCACTCGAGACGAGGCCTGACTCCCCTGGGGAGACTCCAGAAGTACCCAAAGATCCATGTCAGCCCCTGAGAGGAATCCTCGGTTCCGGTCCTGACTCCACACAAGGTTTTTGGCCCCGGTATCGACGGGAGAGGAATCCCGAGAGGCCCCCTAGCAACTCGCATGGGGACTGGCCTCTCCTGAGGCCACCAGGGCGGGTCCCTGAGGTCCCCGTCGTAACTCGAGAGCACCTGCCGCAAATCGAGAAAATCCAGGAAGTTCTCCCTTCCAGGCGAGATGAGGCCTATTTCCGATGAGGCGTCTGGAGACTAATGACACCTAACATCTGGAACTTCGAAAGGGTCTTTCACACCCTTGCTGCGACTCAAGAAGTTCACCGCCATACCCGTCTCCACTCGAGAGGAAGCACGATGGTCCCGCCCACATCCAGAGGAGCCCCGTTTCCCCCTCTTAGCTCGAGATGAGGGATCCTTTCCCTGCTTTCAACGGGAAAGAATTCCCGGCGTTCCCGTCGCATCTCAAGAGGAGGCACTCTCAACAGGAAAGGCGAGAGGAACTCCATGGTCGTACCACCATTCCAAGAGTCCCCCAGATGTCTCAGTCCATTCCAGAGGAACCTCTTTGCCCTGCACTGGCTCATCTTTCACGCCAGGATCGACTCACACCACGGTGGCACGTGGGACAGCCCTGTGGGAAAGCCTCGAGGGAAAGCCTCGAGGGAAAACCACAGATCCTTTGATCCAGGCCACGGGAAGCGTGACATTGCTGCTACAGCTTGGAAGGAAAGCACACGTGCATGCCCCCACTCGAGACGAGGCCTGACTCCCCTGTGGAGACTCCAGAAGTACCCAAAGATCCATGTCAGCCCCTGAGAGGAATCCTCGGTTCCGGCCCTGACTCCACACAAGGTTTTTGGCTCCGGTATCGACGGGAGAGGAATCCCGAGAGGCCCCCTAGCAACTCGCATGGGGACTGGCCTCTCCTGAGGCCACCAGGGCGGGTCCCTGAGGTCCCCGTCGTAACTGGAGAACACCTGCCGCAACTCGAGAAAATCCAGGAGGTTCTCCCTTCCAGGCGAGATGAGGCCTATTTCCGATGAGGCGTCTGGAGACTAATGACACCTAAACTCTGGAACTTCGAAAGGGTCTTTCACACCCTTGCTGCAACTCAAGAAGTTCACCGCCATACCCGTCTCCACTCGAGAGGAAGCACGATGGTCCCGCCCACATCCCGAGGAGCCCCGTTTCCCCCTCGTAGCTCGAGATGAGGGATCCTTTCCCTGCTTTCAACGGGAAAGAATTCCCGGCGTTCCCGTCGCATCTCAAGAGGAGGCACTCTCAACAGGAAAGGCGAGAGGAACTCCATGGTCGTACCACCATTCCAAGAGTCCCCCAGATGTCTCAGTCCATTCCAGAGGAACCTCTTTGCACTGCACTGGCTCATCTTTCACGCCGAGGATCGACTCACACCACGGAGGCACGTGGGGCAGCCCTGTGGGAAAGCCTCGAGGAAAGCCTCGAGGGAAAACCACAGATCCTTTGATCCACGCGACGGGAAGCGTGACATTTCTGCCACAGCCTGGAAGGAAAGCGCACGTGCATGTCCCCACTGGAGACGAGGCCTGACTCCCCTGGGGAGACTCCAGAAGTACCCAAAGATCCATGTCAGCCCCTGAGAGGAATCCTCGGTTCCGGCCCTGACTCCACACAAGGTTTTTGGCCCCGGTATCGACGGGAGAGGAATCCCGAGAGGCCCCCTAGCAACTCGCATGGGGACTGGCCTCTCCTGAGGCCACCAGGGCGGGTCCCAGAGGTCCCCGTCGTAACTCGAGAACTCCTGCCGCAACTCGAGAAAATCCAGGAAGTTCTCCCTTCCAGGCGAGATGAGGCCTATTTCCGATGAGGCGTCTGGAGACTAATGACACCTAACCTCTGGAACTTCGAAAGGGTCTTTCACACCCTTGCTGCGACTCAAGAAGTTCACCGCCATACCCGTCTCCACTCGAGAGGAAGCACGATGGTCCCGCCCACATCCAGAGGAGCCCCATTTCCCCCTCGTAGCTCGAGATGAGGGATCCTTTCCCTGCTTTCAACGGGAAAGAATTCCCGGCGTTCCCGTCGCATCTCAAGAAGAGGCACTCTCAACAGGAAAGGTGAGAGGAACTCCATGGTCGTACCACCATTCCAAGAGTCCCCCAGATGTCTCAGTCCATTCCAGAGGAACCTCTTTGCCCTGCACTGGCTCATCTTTCACGCCGAGGATCGACTCACACCACGGTGGCACGTGGGACAGCCCTGTGGGAAAGCTTCGAGGGAAAGCCTCGAGGGAAAACCGCAGATCCTTTGATCCACGCGACGGGATGCGTGACATTGCTGCTACAGCCTGGAAGGAAAGCGCACGTGCATGCCCCCACTCGAGACGAGGCCTGACTCCCCTGGGGAGACTCCAGAAGTACCCAAAGATCCATGTCAGCCCCTGAGAGGAATCCTCGGTTCCGGTCCTGACTCCACACAAGGTTTTTGGCCCCGGTATCGACGGGAGAGGAATCCCGAGAGGCCCCCTAGCAACTCGCATGGGGACTGGCCTCTCCTGAGGCCACCAGTGCGGGTCCCTGAGGTCCCCGTCGTAACTCGAGAGCAACTGCCGCAACTCGAGAAAATCCAGGAAGTTCTCCCTTCCAGGCGAGATGAGGCCTATTTCCGATGAGGCGTCTGGAGACTAATGACACCTAACATCTGGAACTTCGAAAGGGTCTTTCACACCCTTGCTGCGACTCAAGAAGTTCACCGCCATACCCGTCTCCACTCGAGAGGAAGCACGATGGTCCCGCCCACATCCAGAGGAGCCCCGTTTCCCCCTCGTAGCTCGAGATGAGGGATCCTTTCCCTGCTTTCAACGGGAAAGAATTCCCGGCGTTCCCGTCGCATCTCAAGAGGAGGCACTCTCAACAGGAAAGGCGAGAGGAACTCCATGGTCGTACCACCATTCCAAGAGTCCCCCAGGTGTCTCAGTCCATTCCAGAGGAACCTCTTTGCCCTGCACTGGCTCATCTTTCACGCCAGGATCGACTCACACCACGGTGGCACGTGGGACAGCCCTGTGGGAAAGCCTCGAGGGAAAGCCTTGAGGGAAAACCACAGATCCTTTGATCCAGGCCACGGGAAGCGTGACATTGCTGCTACAGCCTGGAAGGAAAGCGCACGTGCATGCCCCCACTCGAGACGAGGCCTGACTCCCCTGGGGAGACTCCAGAAGTACCCAAAGATCCATGTCAGCCCCTGAGAGGAATCCTCGGTTCCGGCCCTGACTCCACACAAGGTTTTTGGCCCCGGTATC
Source organism: Capricornis sumatraensis (assembly GCF_032405125.1). Classification (NCBI taxonomy): domain Eukaryota; kingdom Metazoa; phylum Chordata; class Mammalia; order Artiodactyla; family Bovidae; genus Capricornis; species Capricornis sumatraensis. The sequence continues at coordinate 6,047,624 of NW_027184615.1, read as the reverse complement.
GACGGGAGAGAAATCCCGAGAGGCCCCCTAGCAACTCGCATGGGGACTGGCCTCTCCTGAGGCCACCAGGGCGGGTCCCTGAGGTCCCCGTCGTAACTCGAGAACACCTGCCGCAACTCGAGAAAATCCAGGAAGTTCTCCCTTCCAGGCGAGATGAGGCCTATTTCCGATGAGGCGTCTGGAGACTAATGACACCTAACCTCTGGAACTTCGAAAAGGTCTTTCACACCCTTGCTGCAAATCAAGAAGTTCACCGCCATACCCGTCTCCACTCGAGGGGAAGCACGATGGTCCCGCCCACATCCAGAGGAGCCCCGTTTCCCCCTCGTAGCTCGAGATGATGGATCCTTTCCCTGCTTTCAACGGGAAAGAATTCCCGGCGTTCCCGTCCCATCTCAAGAGGAGGCACTCTCAACAGGAAAGGCGAGAGGAACTCCATGGTCGTACCACCATTCCAAGAGTCCCCCAGATGTCTCAGTCCATTCCAGCGGAACCTCTGTGCCCTGCACTGGCTCATCTTTCACGCCAGGATCGACTCACACCACGGTGGCACGTGGGACAGCCCTGTGGGAAAGCCTCGAGGGAAAGCCTCGAGGGAAAACCACAGATCCTTTGATCCACGCGAAGGGAAGCGTGACATTGCTGCTACAGCCTGGAAGGAAAGCGCACGTGCATGCCCCCACTCGAGACGAGGCCTGATTCCCCTGGGGAGACTCCAGAAGTACCCAAAGATCCATGTCAGCCCCTGAGAGGAATCCTCGGTTCCGGCCCTGACTCCACACAAGGTTTTTGGCCCCGGTATCGACGGGAGAGGAATCCCGAGAGGCCCCCTAGCAATTCGCATGGGGACTGGCCTCTCTTGAGGCCACCAGGGCGGGTCCCTGAGGTCCCCGTCGTAACTCGAGAACACCTGCCGCAACTCGAGAAAATCCAGGAAGTTCTCCCTTCCAGGCGAGATGACGCCTATTTCCGATGAGGCGTCTGGAGACTAATGACACCTAACCTCTAGAACTTCGAAAAGGTCTTTCACACCCTTGCTGCAAATCAAGAAGTTCACCGCCATACCCGTCTCCACTCGAGGGGAAGCACGATGGTCCCGCCCACATCCAGAGGAGCCCCGTTTCCCCCTCGTAGCTCGAGATGAGGGATCCTTTCCCTGCTTTCAACGGGAAAGAATTCCCGGCGTTCCCGTCGCATCTCAAGAGGAGGCACTCTCAACAGGAAAGGCGAGAGGAACTCCATGGTCGTACCACCATTCCAAGAGTCCCCCAGATGTCTCAGTCCATTCCAGCGGAACCTCTGTGCCCTGCACTGGCTCATCTTTCACGCCAGGATCGACTCACACCACGGTGGCACGTGGGACAGCCCTGTGGGAAAGCCTCGAGGGAAAGCCTCGAGGGAAAACCACAGATCCTTTGATCCACGCGAAGGGAAGCGTGACATTGCTGCTACAGCCTGGAAGGAAAGCGCACGTGCATGCCCCCACTCGAGACGAGGCCTGATTCCCCTGGGGAGACTCCAGAAGTACCCAAAGATCCATGTCAGCCCCTGAGAGGAATCCTCGGTTCCGGCCCTGACTCCACACAAGGTTTTTGGCCCCGGTATCGACGGGAGAGGAATCCCGAGAGGCCCCCTAGCAACTCGCATGGGGACTGACCGCTCCTGAGGCCACCAGTGCGGGTCCCTGAGGTCCCCGTCGTAACTCCAGAACAGCTGCCGCAACTCGAGAAAATCCAGGAAGTTCTCCCTTCCAGGCGAGATTAGGCCTATTTCCGATGAGGCGTCTGGAGACTAATGACACCTAACCTCTGGAACTTCGAAAGGGTCTTTCACACCCTTGCTGCAACTCAAGAAGTTCACCGCCATACCCGTCTCCACTCGAGAGGAAGCACGATGGTCCCGCCCACATCCAGAGGAGCCCCGTTTCCCCCTCGTAGCTCGAGATGAGGGATCCTTTCCCTGCTTAAAACGGGGAAGAATTCCCGGCGTTCCCGTCCCATCTCAAGAGGAGGCACTCTCAACAGGAAAGGCGAGAGGAACTCCATGGTCGTACCACCATTCCAAGAGTCCCCCAGATGTCTCATTCCATTCCAGAGGAACCTCTTTGCCCTGCACTGGCTCATCTTTCACGCCGAGGATCGACTCACACCACGGTGGCACGTGGGACAGCCCTGTGGGAAAGCTTCGAGGGAAAGCCTCGAGGGAAAACCGCAGATCCTTTGATCCACGCGACGGGATGCGTGACATTGCTGCTACAGCCTGGAAGGAAAGCGCACGTGCATGCCCCCACTCGAGACGAGGCCTGACTCCCCTGGGGAGACTCCAGAAGTACCCAAAGATCCATGTCAGCCCCTGAGAGGAATCCTCGGTTCCGGTCCTGACCCAACACAAGGTTTTTGGCCCCGGTATCGACGGGAGAGGAATCCCGAGAGGCCCCCTAGCAATTCGCATGGGGACTGGCCTCTCTTGAGGCCACCAGGGCGGGTCCCTGAGGTCCCCGTCGTAACTCGAGAACACCTGCCGCAACTCGAGAAAATCCAGGAAGTTCTCCCTTCCAGGCGAGATGACGCCTATTTCCGATGAGGCGTCTGGAGACTAATGACACCTAACCTCTAGAACTTCGAAAAGGTCTTTCACACCCTTGCTGCAAATCAAGAAGTTCACCGCCATACCCGTCTCCACTCGAGGGGAAGCACGATGGTCCCGCCCACATCCAGAGGAGCCCCGTTTCCCCCTCGTAGCTCGAGATGAGGGATCCTTTCCCTGCTTTCAACGGGAAAGAATTCCCGGCGTTCCCGTCGCATCTCAAGAGGAGGCACTCTCAACAGGAAAGGCGAGAGGAACTCCATGGTCGTACCACCATTCCAAGAGTCCCCCAGATGTCTCAGTCCATTCCAGCGGAACCTCTGTGCCCTGCACTGGCTCATCTTTCACGCCAGGATCGACTCACACCACGGTGGCACGTGGGACAGCCCTGTGGGAAAGCCTCGAGGGAAAGCCTCGAGGGAAAACCACAGATCCTTTGATCCACGCGAAGGGAAGCGTGACATTGCTGCTACAGCCTGGAAGGAAAGCGCACGTGCATGCCCCCACTCGAGACGAGGCCTGATTCCCCTGGGGAGACTCCAGAAGTACCCAAAGATCCATGTCAGCCCCTGAGAGGAATCCTCGGTTCCGGCCCTGACTCCACACAAGGTTTTTGGCCCCGGTATCGACGGGAGAGGAATCCCGAGAGGCCCCCTAGCAACTCGCATGGGGACTGACCTCTCCTGAGGCCACCAGTGCGGGTCCCTGAGGTCCCCGTCGTAACTCGAGAGCACCTGGCGCAACTCGAGAAAATCCAGGAAGTTCTCCCTTCCAGGCGAGATGAGGCCTATTTCCGATGAGGCGTCTGGAGACTAATGACACCTAACCTGTGGAACTTCGAAAGGGTCTTTCACACCCTTGCTGCGACTCAAAAAGTTCACCGCCATACCCGTCTCCACTCGAGAGGAAGCACGATGGTCCCGCCCACATCCAGAGGAGCCCCATTTCCCCCTCGTAGCTCGAGATGAGGGATCCTTTCCCTGCTTTCAACGGGAAAGAATTCCCGGCGTTCCCGTCGCATCTCAAGAAGAGGCACTCTCAACAGGAAAGGTGAGAGGAACTCCATGGTCGTACCACCATTCCAAGAGTCCCCCAGATGTCTCAGTCCATTCCAGAGGAACCTCTTTGCCCTGCACTGGCTCATCTTTCACGCCGAGGATCGACTCACACCACGGTGGCACGTGGGACAGCCCTGTGGGAAAGCTTCGAGGGAAAGCCTCGAGGGAAAACCGCAGATCCTTTGATCCACGCGACGGGATGCGTGACATTGCTGCTACAGCCTGGAAGGAAAGCGCACGTGCATGCCCCCACTCGAGACGAGGCCTGACTCCCCTGGGGAGACTCCAGAAGTACCCAAAGATCCATGTCAGCCCCTGAGAGGAATCCTCGGTTCCGGTCCTGACTCCACACAAGGTTTTTGGCCCCGGTATCGACGGGAGAAGAATCCCGAGAGGCCCCCTAGCAACTCGCATGGGGACTGGCCTCTCCTGAGGCCACCAGGGCGGGTCCCTGAGGTCCCCGTCGTAACTCGAGAGCACCTGCCGCAACTCGAGAAAATCCAGGAAGTTCTCCCTTCCAGGCGAGATGAGGCCTATTTCCGATGAGGCGTCTGGAGACTAATGACACCTAACATCTGGAACTTCGAAAGGGTCTTTCACACCCTTGCTGCGACTCAAGAAGTTCACCGCCATACCCGTCTCCACTCGAGAGGAAGCACGATGGTCCCGCCCACATCCAGAGGAGCCCCGTTTCCCCCTCGTAGCTCGAGATGAGGGATCCTTTCCCTGCTTTCAACGGGAAGGAATTCCCGGCGTTCCCGTCGCATCTCAAGAGGAGGCACTCTCAACAGGAAAGGCGAGAGGAACTCCATGGTCGTACCACCATTCCAAGAGTCCCCCAGATGTCTCAGTCCATTCCAGAGGAACCTCTTTGCCCTGCACTGGCTCATCTTTCACGCCAGGATCGACTCACACCACGGTGGCACGTGGGACAGCCCTGTGGGAAAGCCTCGAGGGAAAGCCTCGAGGGAAAACCACAGATCCTTTGATCCAGGCCACGGGAAGCGTGACATTGCTGCTACAGCCTGGAAGGAAAGCGCACGTGCATGCCCCCACTCGAGACGAGGCCTGACTCCCCTGGGGAGACTCCAGAAGTACCCAAAGATCCATGTCAGCCCCTGAGAGGAATCCTCGGTTCCGGCCCTGACTCCACACAAGGTTTTTGGCCCCGGTATCGACGGGAGAGGAATCCCGATAGGCCCCCTAGCAACTCGCATTGGGACTGGCCTCTCCTGAGGCCACCAGGGCGGGTCCCTGAGTTCCCCGTCGTAACTGGAGAACACCTGCCGCAACTCGAGAAAATCCAGGAAGTTCTCCCTTCCAGGCGAGATGAGGCCTATTTCCGATGAGGCGTCTGGAGACTAATGACACCTAAACTCTGGAACTTCGAAAGGGTCTTTCACACCCTTGCTGCAACTCAAGAAGTTCACCGCCATACCCGTCTCCACTCGAGAGGAAGCACGATGGTCCCGCCCACATCCAGAGGAGCCCCGTTTCCCCCTCGTAGCTCGAGATGAGGGATCCTTTCCCTGCTTTCAACGGGAAAGAATTCCCGGCGTTCCCGTCGCATCTCAAGAGGAGGCACTCTCAACAGGAAAGGCGAGAGGAACTCCATGGTCGTACCACCATTCCAAGAGTCCCCCAGATGTCTCAGTCCATTCCAGAGGAACCTCTTTGCACTGCACTGGCTCATCTTTCACGCCGAGGATCGACTCACACCACGGAGGCACGTGGGGCAGCCCTGTGGGAAAGCCTCGAGGAAAGCCTCGAGGGAAAACCACAGATCCTTTGATCCACGCGACGGGAAGCGTGACATTTCTGCCACAGGCTGGAAGGAAAGCGCACGTGCATGCCCCCACTGGAGACGAGGCCTGACTCCCCTGGGGAGACCCCAGAAGTACCCAAAGATCCATGTCAGCCCCTGAGAGGAATCCTCGGTTCCGGCCCTGACTCCACACAAGGTTTTTGGCCCCGGTATCGACGGGAGAGGAATCCCGAGAGGCCCCCTAGCAACTCGCATGGGGACTGGCCTCTCCTGAGGCCACCAGGGCGGGTCCCAGAGGTCCCCGTCGTAACTCGAGAACACCTGCCGCAACTCGAGAAAATCCAGGAAGTTCTCCCTTCCAGGCGAGATGAGGCCTATTTCCGATGAGGCATCTGGAGACTAATGACACCAAACCTCTGGAACTTCGGAAGGGTCTTTCACACCCTTGCTGCAACTCAAGAAGTTCACCGCCATACCCGTCTCCACTCGAGAGGAAGCACGATGGTCCCGCCCGCATCCAGAGGAGCCCCGTTTCCCCATCGTAGCTCGAGATGTGGGATCCTTTCCCTGCTTTCAACGGGAAAGAATTCCCGGCGTTCCCGTCGCATCTCAAAAGGAGGCACTCTCAACAGGAAAGGCGAGAGGAACTCCATGGTCGTACCACCATTCCAAGAGTCCCCCAGATGTCTCAGTCCATTCCAGAGGAACCTCTTTGCCCTGCACTGGCTCATCTTTCACGCCGAGGATCGATTCACACCACGGTGGCACGTGAGACAGCCCTGTGGGAAAGCCTCGAGGGAAAACCACAGATCCTTTGATCCACGCGAAGGGAAGCGTGACATTGCTGCTACAGCCTGGAAGGAAAGCGCACGTGCATGCCCCCACTCGAGACGAGGCCTGACTCCCCTGGGGAGACTCCAGAAGTACGCAAAGATCCATGTCAGCCCCTGAGAGGAATCCTCGTTTCCGGACCTGACTCCACACAAAGTTTTTGGCCCCGGTATCGACGGGAGAGGAATCCCGAGAGGCCCCCTAGCATCTCGCATGGGGACTGGCCTGTCCTGAGGCCACCAGGGCGGGTCCCTGAGGTCCCCGTCGTAACTCCAGAACAGCTGCCGCAACTCGAGAAAATCCAGGAAGTTCTCCCTTCCTGGCGAGATTAGGCCTATTTCCGATGAGGCGTCTGGAGACTAATGACACCTAACCTCTGGAACTTCGAAAGGGTCTTTCACACCCTTGCTGCAACTCAAGAAGTTCACCGCCATACCCGTCTCGACTCGAGATGAAGCACGATGGTCCCGCCCACATCCAGAGGAGCCCCGTTTCCCCCTCGTAGCTCGAGATGAGGGATCCTTTCCCTGCTTTTAACGGGAAAGAATTCCCGGCGTTCCCGTCGCATCTCAAGAGGAGGCACTCTCAACAGGAAAGGCGAGAGGAACTCCATGGTCGTACCACCATTCCAAGAGTCCCCCAGATGTCTCAGTCCATTCCAGAGGAACCTCTTTGCCCTGCACTGGCTCATCTTTCACGCCGAGGATCGACTCACACCACGGTGGCACGTGGGACAGCCCTGTGGTAAAGCCTCGAGGGAAAACCACAGATCATTTGATCCACGCGACGGGAAGCGTGACATTGCTGCTACAGCCTGGAAGGAAAGCGCACGTGCATGCCCCCACTCGAGACGAGGCCTGACTCCCCTGGGGAGACTCCAGAAGTACCCAAAGATCCATGTCAGCCTCTGAGAGGAATCCTCGGTTCCGGCCCTGACTCCACACAAGGTTTTTGGCCCCGGTATCGACGGGAGAGGAATCCCGAGAGGCCCCCTAGCAACTCGCATGGGGACTGGCCTCTCCTGAGGCCACCAGGGCGGGTCCCTGAGGTCCCCGTCGTAACTCGAGAACACCTGCCGCAACTCGAGAAAATCCAGGAAGTTCTCCCTTCCAGGCGAGATGAGGCCTATTTCCGATGAGGCATTTGGAGACTAATGACACCAAACCTCTGGAACTTCGGAAGGGTCTTTCACACCCTTGCTGCAACTCAAGAAGTTCACCGCCATACCCGTCTCCACTCGAGAGGAAACACGATGGTCCCGCCCACATCCAGAGGAGCCCCGTTTCCCCATCGTAGCTCGAGATGTGGGATCCTTTCCCTGCTTTCAACGGGAAAGAATTCCCGGCGTTCCCATCGCATCTCAAGAGGAGGCACTCTCAACAGGAAAGGCGAGAGGAACTCCATGGTCGTACCACCATTCCAAGAGTCCCACAGATGTCTCAGTCCATTCCAGAGGAACCTCTTTGCCCTGCACTGGCTCATCTTTCACGCCGAGGATCGATTCACACCACGGTGGCACGTGAGACAGCCCTGTGGTAAAGCCTCGAGGGAAAACCACAGATCCTTTGATCCACGCGACGGGAAGCGTGATATTGCTGCTACAGCCTGGAAGGAAAGCCCACGTGCATGCCCCCACTCGAGACGAGGCCTGACTCCCCTGGGGAGACTCCAGAAGTACCCAAAAATCCATGTCAGCCCCTGAGAGGAATCCTCGTTTCCGGACCTGACTCCACACAAAGTTTTTGGCCCCGGTATCGACGGGAGAGGAATCCCGAGAGGCCCCCTAGCATCTCGCATGGGGACTGGCCTCTCCTGAGGCCACCAGGGCGGGTCCCTGAGATCCCCGTCGTAAATCGAGAGCACCTGCCGCAACTCGAGAAAATCCAGGAAGTTCTCCCTTCCAGGCGAGATGAGGCCTATTTCCGATGAGGCGTCTGGAGACTAATGACACCTAACCTCTGGAAATTCGAAAGGGTCTTTCACACCCTTGCTGCGACTCAAGAAGTTCACCGCCATACCCGTCTCCACTCGAGAGGAAGCACGATGGTCCCGCCCACATCCAGAGGAGCCCCGTTTCCCCCTCGTAGCTCGAGATGAGATATCCTTTCCCTGCTTTCAACGGGAAAGAATTCCCGGCGTTCCCGTCGCATCTCAAGAGGAGGCACTCTCAACAGGAAAGGCGAGAGGAACTCCATGGTCGTACCACCATTCCAAGAGTCCCCCAGATGTCTCAGTCCATTCCAGAGGAACCTCTTTGCACTGCACTGGCTCATCTTTCACGCCGAGGATCGATTCACACCACGGTGGCACGTGGGACAGCCCTGTGGGAAAGCTTCGAGGAAAGCCTCGAGGGAAAACCACATATCTTTGATCCACACGACGGGAAGCGTGACATTTCTGCCACAGCCTGGAAGGAAAGCGCACGTGCATGCCCCCACTGGAGACGAGGCCTGACTCCCCTGGGGAGACTCCAGAAGTACCCAAAGATCCATGTCAGCCCCTGAGAGGAATCCTCGGTTCCGGCCCTGACTCCACACAAGGTTTTTGGCCCCGGTATCGACGGGAGAGGAATCCCGAGAGGCCCCCTAGCAACTCGCATGGCGACTGGCCTCTCCTGAGGCCACCAGGGCGGGTCCCTGAGGTCCCCGTCGTAACTCGAGAACACCTGCCGCAACTCGAGAAAATCCAGTAAGTTCTCCCTTCCAGGCGAGATGAGGCCTATTTCCGATGAGGCGTCTGGAGACTAATGACACCTAACCTCTGGAACTTCGAAAGGGTCTTTCACACCCTTGCTGCAACTCAAGAAGTTCACCGCCATACCCGTCTCCACTCGAGAGGAAGCACGATGGTCCCGCCCACATCCAGAGGAGCCCCGTTTCCCCCTCGTAGCTCGAGATGAGCGATCCTTTCCCTGCTTTCAACGGGAAAGAATTCCCGGCGTTCCCGTCGCATCTCAAAAGGAGGCACTCTCAACAGGAAAGGCGAGAGGAACTCCATGGTCGTACCACCATTCCAAGAGTCCCCCAGATGTCTCAGTCCATTCCAGCGGAACCTCTGTGCCCTGCACTGGCTCATCTTTCACGCCAGGATCGACTCACACCACGGTGGCACGTGGGACAGCCCTGTGGGAAAGCCTCGAGGGAAAGCCTCGAGGGAAAACCACAGATCCTTTGATCCACGCGAAGGGAAGCGTGACATTGCTGCTACAGCCTGGAAGGAAAGCGCACGTGCATGCCCCCACTCGAGACGAGGCCTGACTCCCCTGTGGAGACTCCAGAAGTACCCAAAGATCCATGTCAGCCCCTGAGAGGAATCCTCGGTTCCGGCCCTGACTCCACACAAGGTTTTTGGCCCCGGTATCGACGGGAGAGGAATCCCGAGAGGCCCCCTAGCAACTCGCATGGGGACTGGCCTCTCCTGAGGCCACCAGTGCTGGTCCCTGAGGTCCCCGTCGTAACTCCAGAACAGCTGCCGCAACTCGAGAAAATCCAGGAAGTTCTCCCTTCCTGGCGAGATTAGGCCTATTTCCGATGAGGCGTCTGGAGACTAATGACACCTAACCTCTGGAACTTCGAAAGGGTCTTTCACACCCTTGCTGCAACTCAAGAAGTTCACCGCCATACCCGTCTCGACTCGAGAGGAAGCACGATGGTCCCGCCCACATCCAGAGGAGCCCCGTTTCCCCCTCGTAGCTCGAGATGAGGGATCCTTTCCCTGCTTTTAACGGGAAAGAATTCCCGGCGTTCCCGTCGCATCTCAAGAGGAGGCACTCTCAACAGGAAAGGCGAGAGGAACTCCATGGTCGTACCACCATTCCAAGAGTCCCCCAGATGTCTCAGTCCATTCCAGAGGAACCTCTTTGCCCTGCACTGGCTCATCTTTCACGCCGAGGATCGACTCACACCACGGTGGCACGTGGGACAGCCCTGTGGGAAAGCCTCGAGGGAAAACCACAGATCATTTGATCCACGCGACGGGAAGCGTGACATTGCTGCTACAGCCTGGAAGGAAAGCGCACGTGCATGCCCCCACTCGAGACGAGGCCTGACTCCCCTGGGGAGACTCCAGAAGTACCCAAAGATCCATGTCAGCCTCTGAGAGGAATCCTCATTTCCGGCCCTGACTCCACACAAGGTTTTTGGCCCCGTTATCGACGGGAGAGGAATCCCGAGAGGCCCCCTAGCAACTCGCATGGGGACTGGCCTCTCCTGAGGCCACCAGGGCGGGTCCCTGAGGTCCCCGTCGTAACTCGAGAACACCTGCCGCAACTCGAGAAAATCCAGGAAGTTCTCCCTTCCAGGCGAGATGAGGCCTATTTCCGATGAGGCATCTGGAGACTAATGACACCAAACCTCTGGAACTTCGGAAGGGTCTTTCACACCCTTGCTTCAACTCAAGAAGTTCACCGCCATACCCGTCTCCACTCGAGAGGAAACACGATGGTCCCGCCCACATCCAGAGGAGCCCCGTTTCCCCATCGTAGCTCGAGATGTGGGATCCTTTCCCTGCTTTCAACGGGAAAGAATTCCCGGCGTTCCCGTCGCATCTCAAGAGGAGGCACTCTCAACAGGAAAGGCGAGAGGAACTCCATGGTCGTACCACCATTCCAAGAGTCCCCCAGATGTCTCAGTCCATTCCAGAGGAACCTCTTTGCCCTGCACTGGCTCATCTTTCACGCCGAGGATCGATTGACACCACGGTGGCACGTGGGACAGTCCTGTGGGAAAGCCTCGAGGGAAAACCACAGATCCTTTGATCCACGCGACGGGAAGCGTGACATTGCTGCTACAGCCTGGAAGGAAAGCGCACGTGCATGCCCCCACTCGAGACGAGGCCTGACTCCCCTGGGGAGACTCCAGAAGTACCCAAATATCCATGTCAGCCCCTGAGAGGAATCCTCGGTTCCGGACCTGACTCCACACAAAGTTTTTGGCCCCGGTATCGACGGGAGAGGAATCCCGAGAGGCCCCCTAGCATCTCGCATGGGGACTGGCCTCTCCTGAGGCCACCAGGGCGGGTCCCTGAGGTCCCCGTCGTAGCTCGAGAGCACCTGCCGCAACTCGAGAAAATCCAGGAAGTTCTCCCTTCCAGGCGAGATGAGGCGTATTTCCGATGAGGCGTCTGGAGACTAATGACACCTAACCTCTGGAAATTCGAAAGGGTCTTTCACACCCTTGCTGCGACTCAAGAAGTTCACCGCCATACCCGTCTCCACTCGAGAGGAAGCACGATGGTCCCGCCCACATCCAGAGGAGCCCCGTTTCCCCCTCGTAGCTCGAGATGAGGGATCCTTTCCCTGCTTTCAACGGGAAAGAATTCCCGGCGTTCCCGTCGCATCTCAAGAGGAGGCACTCTCAACAGGAAAGGCGAGAGGAACTCCATGGTCGTACCACCATTCCAAGAGTCCCCCAGATGTCTCAGTCCATTCCAGAGGAACCTCTTTGCCCTGCACTGGCTCATCTTTCACGCCGAGGATCGACTCACACCACGGTGGCACGTGGGACAGCCCTGTGGGAAAGCCTCGAGGGAAAGCCTTGAGGGAAAACCACAGATCCTTTGATCCAGGCCACGGGAAGCGTGACATTGCTGCTACAGCCTGGAAGGAAAGCGCACGTGCATGCCCCCACTCGAGACGAGGACTGACTCCCCTGGGGAGACTCCAGAAGTACCCAAAGATCCATGTCAGCCCCTGAGCGGCATCCTCGGTTCCGGCCCTGACTCCACACAAGGTTTTTGGCCCCGGTATCGACGGGAGAGGAATCCCGAGAGGCCCCCTAGCAACTCGCATGGGGACTGGCCTCTCCTGAGGCCACCAGGGCGGGTCCCTGAGTTCCCCGTCGTAACTGGAGAACACCTGCCGCAACTCGAGAAAATCCAGGAAGTTCTCCCTTCCAGGCGAGATGAGGCCTATTTCCGATGAGGCGTCTGGAGACTAATGACACCTAAACTCTGGAACTTCGAAAGGGTCTTTCACACCCTTGCTGCAACTCAAGAAGTTCACCGCCATACCCGTCTCCACTCGAGAGGAAGCACGATGGTCCCGCCCACATCCAGAGGAGCCCCGTTTCCCCCTCGTAGCTCGAGATGAGGGATCCTTTCCCTGCTTTCACCGGCAAAGAATTCCCGGCGTTCCCGTCGCATCTCAAGAGGAGGCACTCTCAACAGGAAAGGCGAGAGGAACTCCATGGTCGTACCACCATTCCAAGAGTCCCCCAGATGTCTCAGTCCATTCCAGAGGAACCTCTTTGCACTGCACTGGCTCATCTTTCACGCCGAGGATCGACTCACACCACGGAGGCACGTGGGGCAGCCCTGTGGGAAAGCCTCGAGGAAAGCCTCGAGGGAAAACCACAGATCCTTTGATCCACGCGACGGGAAGCGTGACATTTCTGCCACAGGCTGGAAGGAAAGCGCACGTGCATGCCCCCACTTGAGACGAGGCCTGACTCCCCTGGGGAGACCCCAGAAGTACCCAAAGATCCATGTCAGCCCCTGAGAGGAATCCTCGGTTCCGGCCCTGACTCCACACAAGGTTTTTGGCCCCGGTATCGACGGGAGAGGAATCCCGAGAGGCCCCCTAGCAACTCGCATGGGGACTGGCCTCTCCTGAGGCCACCAGGGCGGGTCCCAGAGGTCCCCGTCGTAACTCGAGAACACCTGCCGCAACTCGAGAAAATCCAGGAAGTTCTCCCTTCCAGGCGAGATGAGGCCTATTTCCGATGAGGCATCTGGAGACTAATGACACCAAACCTCTGGAACTTCGGAAGGGTCTTTCACACCCTTGCTGCAACTCAAGAAGTTCACCGCCATACCCGTCTCCACTCGAGAGGAAGCACGATGGTCCCGCCCGCATCCAGAGGAGCCCCGTTTCCCCATTGTAGCTCGAGATGTGGGATCCTTTCCCTGCTTTCAACGGGAAAGAATTCCCGGCGTTCCCGTCGCATCTCAAAAGGAGGCACTCTCAACAGGAAAGGCGAGAGGAACTCCATGGTCGTACCACCATTCCAAGAGTCCCCCAGATGTCTCAGTCCATTCCAGAGGAACCTCTTTGCCCTGCACTGGCTCATCTTTCACGCCGAGGATCGATTCACACCACGGTGGCACGTGAGACAGCCCTGTGGGAAAGCCTCGAGGGAAAACCACAGATCCTTTGATCCACGCGAAGGGAAGCGTGACATTGCTGCTACAGCCTGGAAGGAAAGCGCACGTGCATGCCCCCACTCGAGACGAGGCCTGACTCCCCTGGGGAGACTCCAGAAGTACGCAAAGATCCATGTCAGCCCCTGAGAGGAATCCTCGTTTCCGGACCTGACTCCACACAAAGTTTTTGGCCCCGGTATCGACGGGAGAGGAATCCCGAGAGGCCCCCTAGCATCTCGCATGGGGACTGGCCTCTCCTGAGGCCACCAGGGCGGGTCCCTGAGGTCCCCGTCGTAACTCCAGAACAGCTGCCGCAACTCGAGAAAATCCAGGAAGTTCTCCCTTCCTGGCGAGATTAGGCCTATTTCCGATGAGGCGTCTGGAGACTAATGACACCTAACCTCTGGAACTTCGAAAGGGTCTTTCACACCCTTGCTGCAACTCAAGAAGTTCACCGCCATACCCGTCTCGACTCGAGATGAAGCACGATGGTCCCGCCCACATCCAGAGGAGCCCCGTTTCCCCCTCGTAGCTCGAGATGAGGGATCCTTTCCCTGCTTTTAACGGGAAAGAATTCCCGGCGTTCCCGTCGCATCTCAAGAGGAGGCACTCTCAACAGGAAAGGCGAGAGGAACTCCATGGTCGTACCACCATTCCAAGAGTCCCCCAGATGTCTCAGTCCATTCCAGAGGAACCTCTTTGCCCTGCACTGGCTCATCTTTCACGCCGAGGATCGATTCACACCACGGTGGCACGTGAGACAGCCCTGTGGGAAAGCCTCGAGGGAAAACCACAGATCCTTTGATCCACGCGAAGGGAAGCGTGACATTGCTGCTACAGCCTGGAAGGAAAGCGCACGTGCATGCCCCCACTCGAGACGAGGCCTGACTCCCCTGGGGAGACTCCAGAAGTACGCAAAGATCCATGTCAGCCCCTGAGAGGAATCCTCGTTTCCGGACCTGACTCCACACAAAGTTTTTGGCCCCGGTATCGACGGGAGAGGAATCCCGAGAGGCCCCCTAGCATCTCGCATGGGGACTGGCCTCTCCTGAGGCCACCAGGGCGGGTCCCTGAGGTCCCCGTCGTAACTCCAGAACAGCTGCCGCAACTCGAGAAAATCCAGGAAGTTCTCCCTTCCTGGCGAGATTAGGCCTATTTCCGATGAGGCGTCTGGAGACTAATGACACCTAACCTCTGGAACTTCGAAAGGGTCTTTCACACCCTTGCTGCAACTCAAGAAGTTCACCGCCATACCCGTCTCGACTCGAGATGAAGCACGATGGTCCCGCCCACATCCAGAGGAGCCCCGTTTCCCCCTCGTAGCTCGAGATGAGGGATCCTTTCCCTGCTTTTAACGGGAAAGAATTCCCGGCGTTCCCGTCGCATCTCAAGAGGAGGCACTCTCAACAGGAAAGGCGAGAGGAACTCCATGGTCGTACCACCATTCCAAGAGTCCCCCAGATGTCTCAGTCCATTCCAGAGGAACCTCTTTGCCCTGCACTGGCTCATCTTTCACGCCGAGGATCGACTCACACCACGGTGGCACGTGGGACAGCCCTGTGGTAAAGCCTCGAGGGAAAACCACAGATCATTTGATCCACGCGACGGGAAGCGTGACATTGCTGCTACAGCCTGGAAGGAAAGCGCACGTGCATGCCCCCACTCGAGACGAGGCCTGACTCCCCTGGGGAGACTCCAGAAGTACCCAAAGATCCATGTCAGCCTCTGAGAGGAATCCTCGGTTCCGGCCCTGACTCCACACAAGGTTTTTGGCCCCGGTATCGACGGGAGAGGAATCCCGAGAGGCCCCCTAGCAACTCGCATGGGGACTGGCCTCTCCTGAGGCCACCAGGGCGGGTCCCTGAGGTCCCCGTCGTAACTCGAGAACACCTGCCGCAACTCGAGAAAATCCAGGAAGTTCTCCCTTCCAGGCGAGATGAGGCCTATTTCCGATGAGGCATCTGGAGACTAATGACACCAAACCTCTGGAACTTCGGAAGGGTCTTTCACACCCTTGCTGCAACTCAAGAAGTTCACCGCCATACCCGTCTCCACTCGAGAGGAAACACGATGGTCCCGCCCACATCCAGAGGAGCCCCGTTTCCCCATCGTAGCTCGAGATGTGGGATCCTTTCCCTGCTTTCAACGGGAAAGAATTCCCGGCGTTCCCATCACATCTCAAGAGGAGGCACTCTCAACAGGAAAGGCGAGAGGAACTCCATGGTCGTACCACCATTCCAAGAGTCCCACAGATGTCTCAGTCCATTCCAGAGGAACCTCTTTGCCCTGCACTGGCTCATCTTTCACGCCGAGGATCGATTCACACCACGGTGGCACGTGAGACAGCCCTGTGGTAAAGCCTCGAGGGAAAACCACAGATCCTTTGATCCACGCGACGGGAAGCGTGATATTGCTGCTACAGCCTGGAAGGAAAGCCCACGTGCATGCCCCCACTCGAGACGAGGCCTGACTCCCCTGGGGAGACTCCAGAAGTACCCAAAGATCCATGTCAGCCCCTGAGAGGAATCCTCGTTTCCGGACCTGACTCCACACAAAGTTTTTGGCCCCGGTATCGACGGGAGAGGAATCCCGAGAGGCCCCCTAGCATCTCGCATGGGGACTGGCCTCTCCTGAGGCCACCAGGGCGGGTCCCTGAGATCCCCGTCGTAAATCGAGAGCACCTGCCGCAACTCGAGAAAATCCAGGAAGTTCTCCCTTCCAGGCGAGATGAGGCCTATTTCCGATGAGGCGTCTGGAGACTAATGACACCTAACCTCTGGAAATTCGAAAGGGTCTTTCACACCCTTGCTGCGACTCAAGAAGTTCACCGCCATACCCGTCTCCACTCGAGAGGAAGCACGATGGTCCCGCCCACATCCAGAGGAGCCCCGTTTCCCCCTCGTAGCTCGAGATGAGATATCCTTTCCCTGCTTTCAACGGGAAAGAATTCCCGGCGTTCCCGTCGCATCTCAAGAGGAGGCACTCTCAACAGGAAAGGCGAGAGGAACTCCATGGTCGTACCACCATTCCAAGAGTCCCCCAGATGTCTCAGTCCATTCCAGAGGAACCTCTTTGCACTGCACTGGCTCATCTTTCACGCCGAGGATCGACTCACACCACGGAGGCACGTGGGGCAGCCCTGTGGGAAAGCCTCGAGGAAAGCCTCGAGGGAAAACCACAGATCCTTTGATCCACGCGACGGGAAGCGTGACATTTCTGCCACAGGCTGGAAGGAAAGCGCACGTGCATGCCCCCACTGGAGACGAGGCCTGACTCCCCTGGGGAGACCCCAGAAGTACCCAAAGATCCATGTCAGCCCCTGAGAGGAATCCTCGGTTCCGGCCCTGACTCCACACAAGGTTTTTGGCCCCGGTATCGACGGGAGAGGAATCCCGAGAGGCCCCCTAGCAACTCGCATGGGGACTGGCCTCTCCTGAGGCCACCAGGGCGGGTCCCAGAGGTCCCCGTCGTAACTCGAGAACACCTGCCGCAACTCGAGAAAATCCAGGAAGTTCTCCCTTCCAGGCGAGATGAGGCCTATTTCCGATGAGGCATCTGGAGACTAATGACACCAAACCTCTGGAACTTCGGAAGGGTCTTTCACACCCTTGCTGCAACTCAAGAAGTTCACCGCCATACCCGTCTCCACTCGAGAGGAAGCACGATGGTCCCGCCCGCATCCAGAGGAGCCCCGTTTCCCCATCGTAGCTCGAGATGTGGGATCCTTTCCCTGCTTTCAACGGGAAAGAATTCCCGGCGTTCCCGTCGCATCTCAAAAGGAGGCACTCTCAACAGGAAAGGCGAGAGGAACTCCATGGTCGTACCACCATTCCAAGAGTCCCCCAGATGTCTCAGTCCATTCCAGAGGAACCTCTTTGCCCTGCACTGGCTCATCTTTCACGCCGAGGATCGATTCACACCACGGTGGCACGTGAGACAGCCCTGTGGGAAAGCCTCGAGGGAAAACCACAGATCCTTTGATCCACGCGAAGGGAAGCGTGACATTGCTGCTACAGCCTGGAAGGAAAGCGCACGTGCATGCCCCCACTCGAGATGAGGCCTGACTCCCCTGGGGAGACTCCAGAAGTACGCAAAGATCCATGTCAGCCCCTGAGAGGAATCCTCGTTTCCGGACCTGACTCCACACAAAGATTTTGGCCCCGGTATCGACGGGAGAGGAATCCCGAGAGGCCCCCTAGCATCTCGCATGGGGACTGGCCTGTCCTGAGGCCACCAGGGCGGGTCCCTGAGGTCCCCGTCGTAACTCCAGAACAGCTGCCGCAACTCGAGAAAATCCAGGAAGTTCTCCCTTCCTGGCGAGATTAGTCCTATTTCCGATGAGGCGTCTGGAGACTAATGACACCTAACCTCTGGAACTTCGAAAGGGTCTTTCACACCCTTGCTGCAACTCAAGAAGTTCACCGCCATACCCGTCTCGACTCGAGAGGAAGCACGATGGTCCCGCCCACATCCAGAGGAGCCCCGTTTCCCCCTCGTAGCTCGAGATGAGGGATCCTTTCCCTGCTTTTAACGGGAAAGAATTCCCGGCGTTCCCGTCGCATCTCAAGAGGAGGCACTCTCAACAGGAAAGGCGAGAGGAACTCCATGGTCGTACCACCATTCCAAGAGTCCCCCAGATGTCTCAGTCCATTCCAGAGGAACCTCTTTGCCCTGCACTGGCTCATCTTTCACGCCGAGGATCGACTCACACCACGGTGGCACGTGGGACAGCCCTGTGGTAAAGCCTCGAGGGAAAACCACAGATCATTTGATCCACGCGACGGGAAGCGTGACATTGCTGCTACAGCCTGGAAGGAAAGCGCACGTGCATGCCCCCACTCGAGACGAGGCCTGACTCCCCTGGGGAGACTCCAGAAGTACCCAAAGATCCATGTCAGCCTCTGAGAGGAATCCTCGGTTCCGGCCCTGACTCCACACAAGGTTTTTGGCCCCGGTATCGACGGGAGAGGAATCCCGAGAGGCCCCCTAGCAACTCGCATGGGGACTGGCCTCTCCTGAGGCCACCAGGGCGGGTCCCTGAGGTCCCCGTCGTAACTCGAGAACACCTGCCGCAACTCGAGAAAATCCAGGAAGTTCTCCCTTCCAGGCGAGATGAGGCCTATTTCCGATGAGGCATCTGGAGACTAATGACACCAAACCTCTGGAACTTCGGAAGGGTCTTTCACACCCTTGCTGCAACTCAAGAAGTTCACCGCCATACCCGTCTCCACTCGAGAGGAAACACGATGGTCCCGCCCACATCCAGAGGAGCCCCGTTTCCCCATCGTAGCTCGAGATGTGGGATCCTTTCCCTGCTTTCAACGGGAAAGAATTCCCGGCGTTCCCATCGCATCTCAAGAGGAGGCACTCTCAACAGGAAAGGCGAGAGGAACTCCATGGTCGTACCACCATTCCAAGAGTCCCACAGATGTCTCAGTCCATTCCAGAGGAACCTCTTTGCCCTGCACTGGCTCATCTTTCACGCCGAGGATCGATTCACACCACGGTGGCACGTGAGACAGCCCTGTGGTAAAGCCTCGAGGGAAAACCACAGATCCTTTGATCCACGCGACGGGAAGCGTGATATTGCTGCTACAGCCTGGAAGGAAAGCCCACGTGCATGCCCCCACTCGAGACGAGGCCTGACTCCCCTGGGGAGACTCCAGAAGTACCCAAAAATCCATGTCAGCCCCTGAGAGGAATCCTCGTTTCCGGACCTGACTCCACACAAAGTTTTTGGCCCCGGTATCGACGGGAGAGGAATCCCGAGAGGCCCCCTAGCATCTCGCATGGGGACTGGCCTCTCCTGAGGCCACCAGGGCGGGTCCCTGAGATCCCCGTCGTAAATCGAGAGCACCTGCCGCAACTCGAGAAAATCCAGGAAGTTCTCCCTTCCAGGCGAGATGAGGCCTATTTCCGATGAGGCGTCTGGAGACTAATGACACCTAACCTCTGGAAATTCGAAAGGGTCTTTCACACCCTTGCTGCGACTCAAGAAGTTCACCGCCATACCCGTCTCCACTCGAGAGGAAGCACGATGGTCCCGCCCACATCCAGAGGAGCCCCGTTTCCCCCTCGTAGCTCGAGATGAGATATCCTTTCCCTGCTTTCAACGGGAAAGAATTCCCGGCGTTCCCGTCGCATCTCAAGAGGAGGCACTCTCAACAGGAAAGGCGAGAGGAACTCCATGGTCGTACCACCATTCCAAGAGTCCCCCAGATGTCTCAGTCCATTCCAGAGGAACCTCTTTGCACTGCACTGGCTCATCTTTCACGCCGAGGATCGATTCACACCACGGTGGCACGTGGGACAGCCCTGTGGGAAAGCTTCGAGGAAAGCCTCGAGGGAAAACCACATATCCTTTGATCCACACGACGGGAAGCGTGACATTTCTGCCACAGCCTGGAAGGAAAGCGCACGTGCATGCCCCCACTGGAGACGAGGCCTGACTCCCCTGGGGAGACTCCAGAAGTACCCAAAGATCCATGTCAGCCCCTGAGAGGAATCCTCGGTTCCGGCCCTGACTCCACACAAGGTTTTTGGCCCCGGTATCGACGGGAGAGGAATCCCGAGAGGCCCCCTAGCAACTCGCATGGCGACTGGCCTCTCCTGAGGCCACCAGGGCGGGTCCCTGAGGTCCCCGTCGTAACTCGAGAACACCTGCCGCAACTCGAGAAAATCCAGTAAGTTCTCCCTTCCAGGCGAGATGAGGCCTATTTCCGATGAGGCGTCTGGAGACTAATGACACCTAACCTCTGGAACTTCGAAAGGGTCTTTCACACCCTTGCTGCAACTCAAGAAGTTCACCGCCATACCCGTCTCCACTCGAGAGGAAGCACGATGGTCCCGCCCACATCCAGAGGAGCCCCGTTTCCCCCTCGTAGCTCGAGATGAGCGATCCTTTCCCTGCTTTCAACGGGAAAGAATTCCCGGCGTTCCCGTCGCATCTCAAAAGGAGGCACTCTCAACAGGAAAGGCGAGAGGAACTCCATGGTCGTACCACCATTCCAAGAGTCCCCCAGATGTCTCAGTCCATTCCAGCGGAACCTCTGTGCCCTGCACTGGCTCATCTTTCACGCCAGGATCGACTCACACCACGGTGGCACGTGGGACAGCCCTGTGGGAAAGCCTCGAGGGAAAGCCTCGAGGGAAAACCACAGATCCTTTGATCCACGCGAAGGGAAGCGTGACATTGCTGCTACAGCCTGGAAGGAAAGCGCACGTGCATGCCCCCACTCGAGACGAGGCCTGACTCCCCTGTGGAGACTCCAGAAGTACCCAAAGATCCATGTCAGCCCCTGAGAGGAATCCTCGGTTCCGGCCCTGACTCCACACAAGGTTTTTGGCCCCGGTATCGACGGGAGAGGAATCCCGAGAGGCCCCCTAGCAACTCGCATGGGGACTGGCCTCTCCTGAGGCCACCAGGGCGGGTCCCTGAGGTCCCCGTCGTAACTCGAGAACACCTGCCGCAACTCGAGAAAATCCAGGAAGTTCTCCCTTCCAGGCGAGATGAGGCCTATTTCCGATGAGGCATCTGGAGACTAATGACACCAAACCTCTGGAACTTCGGAAGGGTCTTTCACACCCTTGCTGCAACTCAAGAAGTTCACCGCCATACCCGTCTCCACTCGAGAGGAAACACGATGGTCCCGCCCACATCCAGAGGAGCCCCGTTTCCCCATCGTAGCTCGAGATGTGGGATCCTTTCCCTGCTTTCAACGGGAAAGAATTCCCGGCGTTCCCGTCGCATCTCAAGAGGAGGCACTCTCAACAGGAAAGGCGAGAGGAACTCCATGGTCGTACCACCATTCCAAGAGTCCCCCAGATGTCTCAGTCCTTTCCAGAGGAACCTCTTTGCCCTGCACTGGCTCATCTTTCACGCCGAGGATCGATTGACACCACGGTGGCACGTGGGACAGTCCTGTGGGAAAGCCTCGAGGGAAAACCACAGATCCTTTGATCCACGCGACGGGAAGCGTGACATTGCTGCTACAGCCTGGAAGGAAAGCGCACGTGCATGCCCCCACTCGAGACGAGGCCTGACTCCCCTGGGGAGACTCCAGAAGTACCCAAATATCCATGTCAGCCCCTGAGAGGAATCCTCGGTTCCGGACCTGACTCCACACAAAGTTTTTGGCCCCGGTATCGACGGGAGAGGAATCCCGAGAGGCCCCCTAGCATCTCGCATGGGGACTGGCCTCTCCTGAGGCCACCAGGGCGGGTCCCTGAGGTCCCCGTCGTAGCTCGAGAGCACCTGCCGCAACTCGAGAAAATCCAGGAAGTTCTCCCTTCCAGGCGAGATGAGGCGTATTTCCGATGAGGCGTCTGGAGACTAATGACACCTAACATCTGGAAATTCGAAAGGGTCTTTCACACCCTTGCTGCGACTCAAGAAGTTCACCGCCATACCCGTCTCCACTCGAGAGGAAGCACGATGGTCCCGCCCACATCCAGAGGAGCCCCGTTTCCCCCTCGTAGCTCGAGATGAGGGATCCTTTCCCTGCTTTCAACGGGAAAGAATTCCCGGCGTTCCCGTCGCATCTCAAGAGGAGGCACTCTCAACAGGAAAGGCGAGAGGAACTCCATGGTCGTACCACCATTCCAAGAGTCCCCCAGATGTCTCAGTCCATTCCAGAGGAACCTCTTTGCCCTGCACTGGCTCATCTTTCACGCCGAGGATCGACTCACACCACGGTGGCACGTGGGACAGCCCTGTGGGAAAGCCTCGAGGGAAAGCCTTGAGGGAAAACCACAGATCCTTTGATCCAGGCCACGGGAAGCGTGACATTGCTGCTACAGCCTGGAAGGAAAGCGCACGTGCATGCCCCCACTCGAGACGAGGACTGACTCCCCTGGGGAGACTCCAGAAGTACCCAAAGATCCATGTCAGCCCCTGAGCGGCATCCTCGGTTCCGGCCCTGACTCCACACAAGGTTTTTGGCCCCGGTATCGACGGGAGAGGAATCCCGAGAGGCCCCCTAGCAACTCGCATGGGGACTGGCCTCTCCTGAGGCCACCAGGGCGGGTCCCTGAGTTCCCCGTCGTAACTGGAGAACACCTGCCGCAACTCGAGAAAATCCAGGAAGTTCTCCCTTCCAGGCGAGATGAGGCCTATTTCCGATGAGGCGTCTGGAGACTAATGACACCTAAACTCTGGAACTTCGAAAGGGTCTTTCACACCCTTGCTGCAACTCAAGAAGTTCACCGCCATACCCGTCTCCACTCGAGAGGAAGCACGATGGTCCCGCCCACATCCAGAGGAGCCCCGTTTCCCCCTCGTAGCTCGAGATGAGGGATCCTTTCCCTGCTTTCACCGGCAAAGAATTCCCGGCGTTCCCGTCGCATCTCAAGAGGAGGCACTCTCAACAGGAAAGGCGAGAGGAACTCCATGGTCGTACCACCATTCCAAGAGTCCCCCAGATGTCTCAGTCCATTCCAGAGGAACCTCTTTGCACTGCACTGGCTCATCTTTCACGCCGAGGATCGACTCACACCACGGAGGCACGTGGGGCAGCCCTGTGGGAAAGCCTCGAGGAAAGCCTCGAGGGAAAACCACAGATCCTTTGATCCACGCGACGGGAAGCGTGACATTTCTGCCACAGGCTGGAAGGAAAGCGCACGTGCATGCCCCCACTTGAGACGAGGCCTGACTCCCCTGGGGAGACCCCAGAAGTACCCAAAGATCCATGTCAGCCCCTGAGAGGAATCCTCGGTTCCGGCCCTGACTCCACACAAGGTTTTTGGCCCCGGAATCGACGGGAGAGGAATCCCGAGAGGCCCCCTAGCAACTCGCATGGGGACTGGCCTCTCCTGAGGCCACCAGGGCGGGTCCCAGAGGTCCCCGTCGTAACTCGAGAACACCTGCCGCAACTCGAGAAAATCCAGGAAGTTCTCCCTTCCAGGCGAGATGAGGCCTATTTCCGATGAGGCATCTGGAGACTAATGACACCAAACCTCTGGAACTTCGGAAGGGTCTTTCACACCCTTGCTGCAACTCAAGAAGTTCACCGCCATACCCGTCTCCACTCGAGAGGAAGCACGATGGTCCCGCCCGCATCCAGAGGAGCCCCGTTTCCCCATCGTAGCTCGAGATGTGGGATCCTTTCCCTGCTTTCAACGGGAAAGAATTCCCGGCGTTCCCGTCGCATCTCAAAAGGAGGCACTCTCAACAGGAAAGGCGAGAGGAACTCCATGGTCGTACCACCATTCCAAGAGTCCCCCAGATGTCTCAGTCCATTCCAGAGGAACCTCTTTGCCCTGCACTGGCTCATCTTTCACGCCGAGGATCGATTCACACCACGGTGGCACGTGAGACAGCCCTGTGGGAAAGCCTCGAGGGAAAACCACAGATCCTTTGATCCACGCGAAGGGAAGCGTGACATTGCTGCTACAGCCTGGAAGGAAAGCGCACGTGCATGCCCCCACTCGAGACGAGGCCTGACTCCCCTGGGGAGACTCCAGAAGTACGCAAAGATCCATGTCAGCCCCTGAGAGGAATCCTCGTTTCCGGACCTGACTCCACACAAAGTTTTTGGCCCCGGTATCGACGGGAGAGGAATCCCGAGAGGCCCCCTAGCATCTCGCATGGGGACTGGCCTCTCCTGAGGCCACCAGGGCGGGTCCCTGAGGTCCCCGTCGTAACTCCAGAACAGCTGCCGCAACTCGAAAAAATCCAGGAAGTTCTCCCTTCCTGGCGAGATTAGGCCTATTTCCGATGAGGCGTCTGGAGACTAATGACACCTAACCTCTGGAACTTCGAAAGGGTCTTTCACACCCTTGCTGCAACTCAAGAAGTTCACCGCCATACCCGTCTCGACTCGAGATGAAGCACGATGGTCCCGCCCACATCCAGAGGAGCCCCGTTTCCCCCTCGTAGCTCGAGATGAGGGATCCTTTCCCTGCTTTTAACGGGAAAGAATTCCCGGCGTTCCCGTCGCATCTCAAGAGGAGGCACTCTCAACAGGAAAGGCGAGAGGAACTCCATGGTCGTACCACCATTCCAAGAGTCCCCCAGATGTCTCAGTCCATTCCAGAGGAACCTCTTTGCCCTGCACTGGCTCATCTTTCACGCCGAGGATCGATTCACACCACGGTGGCACGTGAGACAGCCCTGTGGGAAAGCCTCGAGGGAAAACCACAGATCCTTTGATCCACGCGAAGGGAAGCGTGACATTGCTGCTACAGCCTGGAAGGAAAGCGCACGTGCATGCCCCCACTCGAGACGAGGCCTGACTCCCCTGGGGAGACTCCAGAAGTACGCAAAGATCCATGTCAGCCCCTGAGAGGAATCCTCGTTTCCGGACCTGACTCCACACAAAGTTTTTGGCCCCGGTATCGACGGGAGAGGAATCCCGAGAGGCCCCCTAGCATCTCGCATGGGGACTGGCCTCTCCTGAGGCCACCAGGGCGGGTCCCTGAGGTCCCCGTCATAACTCCAGAACAGCTGCCGCAACTCGAGAAAATCCAGGAAGTTCTCCCTTCCTGGCGAGATTAGGCCTATTTCCGATGAGGCGTCTGGAGACTAATGACACCTAACCTCTGGAACTTCGAAAGGGTCTTTCACACCCTTGCTGCAACTCAAGAAGTTCACCGCCATACCCGTCTCGACTCGAGATGAAGCACGATGGTCCCGCCCACATCCAGAGGAGCCCCGTTTCCCCCTCGTAGCTCGAGATGAGGGATCCTTTCCCTGCTTTTAACGGGAAAGAATTCCCGGCGTTCCCGTCGCATCTCAAGAGGAGGCACTCTCAACAGGAAAGGCGAGAGGAACTCCATGGTCGTACCACCATTCCAAGAGTCCCCCAGATGTCTCAGTCCATTCCAGAGGAACCTCTTTGCCCTGCACTGGCTCATCTTTCACGCCGAGGATCGACTCACACCACGGTGGCACGTGGGACAGCCCTGTGGTAAAGCCTCGAGGGAAAACCACAGATCATTTGATCCACGCGACGGGAAGCGTGACATTGCTGCTACAGCCTGGAAGGAAAGCGCACGTGCATGCCCCCACTCGAGACGAGGCCTGACTCCCCTGGGGAGACTCCAGAAGTACCCAAAGATCCATGTCAGCCTCTGAGAGGAATCCTCGGTTCCGGCCCTGACTCCACACAAGGTTTTTGGCCCCGGTATCGACGGGAGAGGAATCCCGAGAGGCCCCCTAGCAACTCGCATGGGGACTGGCCTCTCCTGAGGCCACCAGGGCGGGTCCCTGAGGTCCCCGTCGTAACTCGAGAACACCTGCCGCAACTCGAGAAAATCCAGGAAGTTCTCCCTTCCAGGCGAGATGAGGCCTATTTCCGATGAGGCATCTGGAGACTAATGACACCAAACCTCTGGAACTTCGGAAGGGTCTTTCACACCCTTGCTGCAACTCAAGAAGTTCACCGCCATACCCGTCTCCACTCGAGAGGAAACACGATGGTCCCGCCCACATCCAGAGGAGCCCCGTTTCCCCATCGTAGCTCGAGATGTGGGATCCTTTCCCTGCTTTCAACGGGAAAGAATTCCCGGCGTTCCCATCACATCTCAAGAGGAGGCACTCTCAACAGGAAAGGCGAGAGGAACTCCATGGTCGTACCACCATTCCAAGAGTCCCACAGATGTCTCAGTCCATTCCAGAGGAACCTCTTTGCCCTGCACTGGCTCATCTTTCACGCCGAGGATCGATTCACACCACGGTGGCACGTGAGACAGCCCTGTGGTAAAGCCTCGAGGGAAAACCACAGATCCTTTGATCCACGCGACGGGAAGCGTGATATTGCTGCTACAGCCTGGAAGGAAAGCCCACGTGCATGCCCCCACTCGAGACGAGGCCTGACTCCCCTGGGGAGACTCCAGAAGTACCCAAAGATCCATGTCAGCCCCTGAGAGGAATCCTCGTTTCCGGACCTGACTCCACACAAAGTTTTTGGCCCCGGTATCGACGGGAGAGGAATCCCGAGAGGCCCCCTAGCATCTCGCATGGGGACTGGCCTCTCCTGAGGCCACCAGGGCGGGTCCCTGAGATCCCCGTCGTAAATCGAGAGCACCTGCCGCAACTCGAGAAAATCCAGGAAGTTCTCCCTTCCAGGCGAGATGAGGCCTATTTCCGATGAGGCGTCTGGAGACTAATGACACCTAACCTCTGGAAATTCGAAAGGGTCTTTCACACCCTTGCTGCGACTCAAGAAGTTCACCGCCATACCCGTCTCCACTCGAGAGGAAGCACGATGGTCCCGCCCACATCCAGAGGAGCCCCGTTTCCCCCTCGTAGCTCGAGATGAGATATCCTTTCCCTGCTTTCAACGGGAAAGAATTCCCGGCGTTCCCGTCGCATCTCAAGAGGAGGCACTCTCAACAGGAAAGGCGAGAGGAACTCCATGGTCGTACCACCATTCCAAGAGTCCCCCAGATG
This sequence comes from Capricornis sumatraensis, assembly GCF_032405125.1. Classification (NCBI taxonomy): domain Eukaryota; kingdom Metazoa; phylum Chordata; class Mammalia; order Artiodactyla; family Bovidae; genus Capricornis; species Capricornis sumatraensis. The sequence continues at coordinate 6,020,854 of NW_027184615.1, read as the reverse complement.
TCTCAGTCCATTCCAGAGGAACCTCTTTGCACTGCACTGGCTCATCTTTCACGCCGAGGATCGATTCACACCACGGTGGCACGTGGGACAGCCCTGTGGGAAAGCTTCGAGGAAAGCCTCGAGGGAAAACCACATATCCTTTGATCCACACGACGGGAAGCGTGACATTTCTGCCACAGCCTGGAAGGAAAGCGCACGTGCATGCCCCCACTGGAGACGAGGCCTGACTCCCCTGGGGAGACTCCAGAAGTACCCAAAGATCCATGTCAGCCCCTGAGAGGAATCCTCGGTTCCGGCCCTGACTCCACACAAGGTTTTTGGCCCCGGTATCGACGGGAGAGGAATCCCGAGAGGCCCCCTAGCAACTCGCATGGCGACTGGCCTCTCCTGAGGCCACCAGGGCGGGTCCCTGAGGTCCCCGTCGTAACTCGAGAACACCTGCCGCAACTCGAGAAAATCCAGTAAGTTCTCCCTTCCAGGCGAGATGAGGCCTATTTCCGATGAGGCGTCTGGAGACTAATGACACCTAACCTCTGGAACTTCGAAAGGGTCTTTCACACCCTTGCTGCAACTCAAGAAGTTCACCGCCATACCCGTCTCCACTCGAGAGGAAGCACGATGGTCCCGCCCACATCCAGAGGAGCCCCGTTTCCCCCTCGTAGCTCGAGATGAGCGATCCTTTCCCTGCTTTCAACGGGAAAGAATTCCCGGCGTTCCCGTCGCATCTCAAAAGGAGGCACTCTCAACAGGAAAGGCGAGAGGAACTCCATGGTCGTACCACCATTCCAAGAGTCCCCCAGATGTCTCAGTCCATTCCAGCGGAACCTCTGTGCCCTGCACTGGCTCATCTTTCACGCCAGGATCGACTCACACCACGGTGGCACGTGGGACAGCCCTGTGGGAAAGCCTCGAGGGAAAGCCTCGAGGGAAAACCACAGATCCTTTGATCCACGCGAAGGGAAGCGTGACATTGCTGCTACAGCCTGGAAGGAAAGCGCACGTGCATGCCCCCACTCGAGACGAGGCCTGACTCCCCTGTGGAGACTCCAGAAGTACCCAAAGATCCATGTCAGCCCCTGAGAGGAATCCTCGGTTCCGGCCCTGACTCCACACAAGGTTTTTGGCCCCGGTATCGACGGGAGAGGAATCCCGAGAGGCCCCCTAGCAACTCGCATGGGGACTGGCCTCTCCTGAGGCCACCAGTGCGGGTCCCTGAGGTCCCCGTCGTAACTCCAGAACAGCTGCCGCAACTCGAGAAAATCCAGGAAGTTCTCCCTTCCTGGCGAGATTAGGCCTATTTCCGATGAGGCGTCTGGAGACTAATGACACCTAACCTCTGGAACTTCGAAAGGGTCTTTCACACCCTTGCTGCAACTCAAGAAGTTCACCGCCATACCCGTCTCGACTCGAGAGGAAGCACGATGGTCCCGCCCACATCCAGAGGAGCCCCGTTTCCCCCTCGTAGCTCGAGATGAGGGATCCTTTCCCTGCTTTTAACGGGAAAGAATTCCCGGCGTTCCCGTCGCATCTCAAGAGGAGGCACTCTCAACAGGAAAGGCGAGAGGAACTCCATGGTCGTACCACCATTCCAAGAGTCCCCCAGATGTCTCAGTCCATTCCAGAGGAACCTCTTTGCCCTGCACTGGCTCATCTTTCATGCCGAGGATCGACTCACACCACGGTGGCACGTGGGACAGCCCTGTGGGAAAGCCTCGAGGGAAAACCACAGATCATTTGATCCACGCGACGGGAAGCGTGACATTGCTGCTACAGCCTGGAAGGAAAGCGCACGTGCATGCCCCCACTCGAGACGAGGCCTGACTCCCCTGGGGAGACTCCAGAAGTACCCAAAGATCCATGTCAGCCTCTGAGAGGAATCCTCATTTCCGGCCCTGACTCCACACAAGGTTTTTGGCCCCGTTATCGACGGGAGAGGAATCCCGAGAGGCCCCCTAGCAACTCGCATGGGGACTGGCCTCTCCTGAGGCCACCAGGGCGGGTCCCTGAGGTCCCCGTCGTAACTCGAGAACACCTGCCGCAACTCGAGAAAATCCAGGAAGTTCTCCCTTCCAGGCGAGATGAGGCCTATTTCCGATGAGGCATCTGGAGACTAATGACACCAAACCTCTGGAACTTCGGAAGGGTCTTTCACACCCTTGCTGCAACTCAAGAAGTTCACCGCCATACCCGTCTCCACTCGAGAGGAAACACGATGGTCCCGCCCACATCCAGAGGAGCCCCGTTTCCCCATCGTAGCTCGAGATGTGGGATCCTTTCCCTGCTTTCAACGGGAAAGAATTCCCGGCGTTCCCGTCGCATCTCAAGAGGAGGCACTCTCAACAGGAAAGGCGAGAGGAACTCCATGGTCGTACCACCATTCCAAGAGTCCCCCAGATGTCTCAGTCCATTCCAGAGGAACCTCTTTGCCCTGCACTGGCTCATCTTTCACGCCGAGGATCGATTGACACCACGGTGGCACGTGGGACAGCCCTGTGGGAAAGCCTCGAGGGAAAACCACAGATCCTTTGATCCACGCGACGGGAAGCGTGACATTGCTGCTACATCCTGGAAGGAAAGCGCACGTGCATGCCCCCACTCGAGACGAGGCCTGACTCCCCTGGGGAGACTCCAGAAGTACCCAAATATCCATGTCAGCCCCTGAGAGGAATCCTCGGTTCCGGACCTGACTCCACACAAAGTTTTTGGCCCCGGTATCGACGGGAGAGGAATCCCGAGAGGCCTCCTAGCATCTCGCATGGGGACTGGCCTCTCCTGAGGCCACCAGGGCGGGTCCCTGAGGTCCCCGTCGTAGCTCGAGAGCACCTGCCGCAACTCGAGAAAATCCAGGAAGTTCTCCCTTCCAGGCGAGATGAGGCGTATTTCCGATGAGGCGTCTGGAGACTAATGACACCTAACCTCTGGAAATTCGAAAGGGTCTTTCACACCCTTGCTGCGACTCAAGAAGTTCACCGCCATACCCGTCTCCACTCGAGAGGAAGCACGATGGTCCCGCCCACATCCAGAGGAGCCCCGTTTCCCCCTCGTAGCTCGAGATGAGGGATCCTTTCCCTGCTTTCAACGGGAAAGAATTCCCGGCGTTCCCGTCGCATCTCAAGAGGAGGCACTCTCAACAGGAAAGGCGAGAGGAACTCCATGGTCGTACCACCATTCCAAGAGTCCCCCAGATGTCTCAGTCCATTCCAGAGGAACCTCTTTGCCCTGCACTGGCTCATCTTTCACGCCGAGGATCGACTCACACCACGGTGGCACGTGGGACAGCCCTGTGGGAAAGCCTCGAGGGAAAGCCTTGAGGGAAAACCACAGATCATTTGATCCAGGCCACGGGAAGCGTGACATTGCTGCTACAGCCTGGAAGGAAAGCGCACGTGCATGCCCCCACTCGAGACGAGGACTGACTCCCCTGGGGAGACTCCAGAAGTACCCAAAGATCCATGTCAGCCCCTGAGCGGCATCCTCGGTTCCGGCCCTGACTCCACACAAGGTTTTTGGCCCCGGTATCGACGGGAGAGGAATCCCGAGAGGCCCCCTAGCAACTCGCATGGGGACTGGCCTCTCCTGAGGCCACCAGGGCGGGTCCCTGAGTTCCCCGTCGTAACTGGAGAACACCTGCCGCAACTCGAGAAAATCCAGGAAGTTCTCCCTTCCAGGCGAGATGAGGCCTATTTCCGATGAGGCGTCTGGAGACTAATGACACCTAAACTCTGGAACTTCGAAAGGGACTTTCACACCCTTGCTGCAACTCAAGAAGTTCACCGCCATACCCGTCTCCACTCGAGAGGAAGCACGATGGTCCCGCCCACATCCAGAGGAGCCCCGTTTCCCCCTCGTAGCTCGAGATGAGGGATCCTTTCCCTGCTTTCACCGGCAAAGAATTCCCGGCGTTCCCGTCGCATCTCAAGAGGAGGCACTCTCAACAGGAAAGGCGAGAGGAACTCCATGGTCGTACCACCATTCCAAGAGTCCCCCAGATGTCTCAGTCCATTCCAGAGGAACCTCTTTGCACTGCACTGGCTCATCTTTCACGCCGAGGATCGACTCACACCACGGAGGCACGTGGGGCAGCCCTGTGGGAAAGCCTCGAGGAAAGCCTCGAGGGAAAACCACAGATCCTTTGATCCACGCGACGGGAAGCGTGACATTTCTGCCACAGGCTGGAAGGAAAGCGCACGTGCATGCCCCCACTGGAGACGAGGCCTGACTCCCCTGGGGAGACCCCAGAAGTACCCAAAGATCCATGTCAGCCCCTGAGAGGAATCCTCGGTCCCGGCCCTGACTCCACACAAGGTTTTTGGCCCCGGTATCGACGGGAGAGGAATCCCGAGAGGCCCCCTAGCAACTCGCATGGGGACTGGCCTCTCCTGAGGCCACCAGGGCGGGTCCCAGAGGTCCCCGTCGTAACTCGAGAACACCTGCCGCAACTCGAGAAAATCCAGGAAGTTCTCCCTTCCAGGCGAGATGAGGCCTATTTCCGATGAGGCATCTGGAGACTAATGACACCAAACCTCTGGAACTTCGGAAGGGTCTTTCACACCCTTGCTGCAACTCAAGAAGTTCACCGCCATACCCGTCTCCACTCGAGAGGAAGCACGATGGTCCCGCCCGCATCCAGAGGAGCCCCGTTTCCCCATCGTAGCTCGAGATGTGGGATCCTTTCCCTGCTTTCAACGGGAAAGAATTCCCGGCGTTCCCGTCGCATCTCAAAAGGAGGCACTCTCAACAGGAAAGGCGAGAGGAACTCCATGGTCGTACCACCATTCCAAGAGTCCCCCAGATGTCTCAGTCCATTCCAGATTAACCTCTTTGCCCTGCACTGGCTCATCTTTCACGCCGAGGATCGATTCACACCACGGTGGCACGTGAGACAGCCCTGTGGGAAAGCCTCGAGGGAAAACCACAGATCCTTTGATCCACGCGAAGGGAAGCGTGACATTGCTGCTACAGCCTGGAAGGAAAGCGCACGTGCATGCCCCCACTCGAGACGAGGCCTGACTCCCCTGGGGAGACTCCAGAAGTACGCAAAGATCCATGTCAGCCCCTGAGAGGAATCCTCGTTTCCGGACCTGACTCCACACAAAGTTTTTGGCCCCGGTATCGACGGGAGAGGAATCCCGAGAGGCCCCCTAGCATCTCGCATGGGGACTGGCCTCTCCTGAGGCCACCAGGGCGGGTCCCTGAGGTCCCCGTCGTAACTCCAGAACAGCTGCCGCAACTCGAGAAAATCCAGGAAGTTCTCCCTTCCTGGCGAGATTAGGCCTATTTCCGATGAGGCGTCTGGAGACTAATGACACCTAACCTCTGGAACTTCGAAAGGGTCTTTCACACCCTTGCTGCAACTCAAGAAGTTCACCGCCATACCCGTCTCGACTCGAGAGGAAGCACGATGGTCCCGCCCACATCCAGAGGAGCCCCGTTTCCCCCTCGTAGCTCGAGATGAGGGATCCTTTCCCTGCTTTTAACGGGAAAGAATTCCCGGCGTTCCCGTCGCATCTCAAGAGGAGGCACTCTCAACAGGAAAGGCGAAAGGAACTCCATGGTCGTACCACCATTCCAAGAGTCCCCCAGATGTCTCAGTCCATTCCAGAGGAACCTCTTTGCCCTGCACTGGCTCATCTTTCACGCCGAGGATCGACTCACACCACGGTGGCACGTGGGACAGCCCTGTGGTAAAGCCTCGAGGGAAAACCACAGATCATTTGATCCACGCGACGGGAAGCGTGACATTGCTGCTACAGCCTGGAAGGAAAGCGCACGTGCATGCCCCCACTCGAGACGAGGCCTGACTCCCCTGGGGAGACTCCAGAAGTACCCAAAGATCCATGTCAGCCTCTGAGAGGAATCCTCGGTTCCGGCCCTGACTCCACACAAGGTTTTTGGCCCCGGTATCGACGGGAGAGGAATCCCGAGAGGCCCCCTAGCAACTCGCATGGGGACTGGCCTCTCCTGAGGCCACCAGGGCGGGTCCCTGAGGTCCCCGTCGTAACTCGAGAACACCTGCCGCAACTCGAGAAAATCCAGGAAGTTCTCCCTTCCAGGCGAGATGAGGCCTATTTCCGATGAGGCATCTGGAGACTAATGACACCAAACCTCTGGAACTTCGGAAGGGTCTTTCACACCCTTGCTGCAACTCAAGAAGTTCACCGCCATACCCGTCTCCACTCGAGAGGAAACACGATGGTCCCGCCCACATCCAGAGGAGCCCCGTTTCCCCATCGTAGCTCGAGATGTGGGATCCTTTCCCTGCTTTCAACGGGAAAGAATTCCCGGCGTTCCCGTCGCATCTCAAGAGGAGGCACTCTCAACAGGAAAGGCGAGAGGAACTCCATGGTCGTACCACCATTCCAAGAGTCCCCCAGATGTCTCAGTCCATTCCAGAGGAACCTCTTTGCCCTGCACTGGCTCATCTTTCACGCCGAGGATCGATTCACACCACGGTGGCACGTGAGACAGCCCTGTGGGAAAGCCTCGAGGGAAAACCACAGATCCTTTGATCCACGCGACGGGAAGCGTGATATTGCTGCTACAGCCTGGAAGGAAAGCCCACGTGCATGCCCCCACTCGAGACGAGGCCTGACTCCCCTGGGGAGACTCCAGAAGTACCCAAAGATCCATGTCAGCCCCTGAGAGGAATCCTCGTTACCGGACCTGACTCCACACAAAGTTTTTGGCCCCGGTATCGACGGGAGAGGAATCCCGAGAGGCCCCCTAGCATCTCGCATGGGGACTGGCCTCTCCTGAGGCCACCAGGGCGGGTCCCTGAGATCCCCGTCGTAAATCGAGAGCACCTGCCGCAACTCGAGAAAATCCAGGAAGTTCTCCCTTCCAGGCGAGATGAGGCCTATTTCCGATGAGGCGTCTGGAGACTAATGACACCTAACCTCTGGAAATTCGAAAGGGTCTTTCACACCCTTGCTGCGACTCAAGAAGTTCACCGCCATACCCGTCTCCACTCGAGAGGAAGCACGATGGTCCCGCCCACATCCAGAGGAGCCCCGTTTCCCCCTCGTAGCTCGAGATGAGATATCCTTTCCCTGCTTTCAACGGGAAAGAATTCCCGGCGTTCCCGTCGCATCTCAAGAGGAGGCACTCTCAACAGGAAAGGCGAGAGGATCTCCATGGTCGTACCACCATTCCAAGAGTCCCCCAGATGTCTCAGTCCATTCCAGAGGAACCTCTTTGCACTGCACTGGCTCATCTTTCACGCCGAGGATCGATTCACACCACGGTGGCACGTGGGACAACCCTGTGGGAAAGCCTCGAGGAAAGCCTCGAGGGAAAACCACATATCCTTTGATCCTCGCGACGGGAAGCGTGACATTTCTGCCACAGCCTGGAAGGAAAGCGCACGTGCATGCCCCCACTGGAGACGAGGCCTGACTCCCCTGGGGAGACTCCAGAAGTACCCAAAGATCCATGTCAGCCCCTGAGAGGAATCCTCGGTTCCGGCCCTGACTCCACACAAGGTTTTTGGCCCCGGTATCGACGGGAGAGGAATCCCGAGAGGCCCCCTAGCAACTCGCATGGGGACTGGCCTCTCCTGAGGCCACCAGGGCGGGTCCCTGAGGTCCCCGTCGTAACTCGAGAACACCTGCCGCAACTCGAGAAAATCCAGTAAGTTCTCCCTTCCAGGCGAGATGAGGCCTATTTCCGATGAGTCGTCTGGAGACTAATGACACCTAACCTCTGGAACTTCGAAAGGGTCTTTCACACCCTTGCTGCAACTCAAGAAGTTCACCGCCATACCCGTCTCCACTCGAGAGGAAGCACGATGGTCCCGCCCACATCCAGAGGAGCCCCGTTTCCCCCTCGTAGCTCGAGATGAGCGATCCTTTCCCTGCTTTCAACGGGAAAGAATTCCCGGCGTTCCCGTCGCATCTCAAAAGGAGGCACTCTCAACAGGAAAGGCGAGAGGAACTCCATGGTCGTACCACCATTCCAAGAGTCCCCCAGATGTCTCAGTCCATTCCAGCGGAACCTCTGTGCCCTGCACTGGCTCATCTTTCACGCCAGGATCGACTCACACCACGGTGGCACGTGGGACAGCCCTGTGGGAAAGCCTCGAGGGAAAGCCTCGAGGGAAAACCACAGATCCTTTGATCCACGCGAAGGGAAGCGTGACATTGCTGCTACAGCCTGGAAGGAAAGCGCACGTGCATGCCCCCACTCGAGACGAGGCCTGACTCCCCTGGGGAGACTCCAGAAGTACCCAAAGATCCATGTCAGCCCCTGAGAGGAATCCTCGGTTCCGGCCCTGACTCCACACAAGGTTTTTGGCCCCGGTATCGACGGGAGAGGAATCCCGAGAGGCCCCCTAGCAACTCGCATGGGGACTGGCCTCTCTTGAGGCCACCAGTGCGGGACCCTGAGGTCCCCGTCGTAACTCCAGAACAGCTGCCGCAACTCGAGAAAATCCAGGAAGTTCTCCCTTCCTGGCGAGATTAGGCCTATTTCCGATGAGGCGTTTGGAGACTAATGACACCTAACCTCTGGAACTTCGAAAGGGTCTTTCACACCCTTACTGCAACTCAAGAAGTTCACCGCCATACCCGTCTCGACTCGAGAGGAAACACGATGGTCCCGCCCACATCCAGAGGAGCCCCGTTTCCCCCTCGTAGCTCGAGATGAGGGATCCTTTCCCTGCTTTTAACGGGAAAGAATTCCCGGCGTTCCCGTCGCATCTCAAGAGGAGGCACTCTCAACAGGAAAGGCGAGAGGAACTCCATGGTCGTACCACCATTCCAAGAGTCCCCCAGATGTCTCAGTCCATTCCAGAGGAACCTCTTTGCCCTGCACTGGCTCATCTTTCACGCCGAGGATCGACTCACACCACGGTGGCACGTGGGACAGCCCTGTGGGAAAGCCTCGAGGGAAAACCACAGATCATTTGATCCACGCGACGGGAAGCGTGACATTGCTGCTACAGCCTGGAAGGAAAGCGCACGTGCATGCCCCCACTCGAGACGAGGCCTGACTCCCCTGGGGAGACTCCAGAAGTACCCAAAGATCCATGTCAGCCTCTGAGAGGAATCCTCGGTTCCGGCCCTGACTCCACACAAGGTTTTTGGCCCCGGTATCGACGGGAGAGGAATCCCGAGAGGCCCCCTAGCAACTCGCATGGGGACTGGCCTCTCCTGAGGCCACCAGGGCGGGTCCCTGAGGTCCCCGTCGTAACTCGAGAACACCTGCCGCAACTCGAGAAAATCCAGGAAGTTCTCCCTTCCAGGCGAGATGAGGCCTATTTCCGATGAGGCATCTGGAGACTAATGACACCAAGCCTCTGGAACTTCGGAAGGGTCTTTCACACCCTTGCTGCAACTCAAGAAGTTCACCGCCATACCCGTCTCCACTCGAGAGGAAACACGATGGTCCCGCCCACATCCAGAGGAGCCCCGTTTCCCCATCGTAGCTCGAGATGTGGGATCCTTTCCCTGCTTTCAACGGGAAAGAATTCCCGGCGTTCCCATCACATCTCAAGAGGAGGCACTCTCAACAGGAAAGGCGAGAGGAACTCCATGGTCGTACCACCATTCCAAGAGTCCCACAGATGTCTCAGTCCATTCCAGAGGAACCTCTTTGCCCTGCACTGGCTCATCTTTCACGCCGAGGATCGATTCACACCACGGTGGCACGTGAGACAGCCCTGTGGTAAAGCCTCGAGGGAAAACCACAGATCCTTTGATCCACGCGACGGGAAGCGTGATATTGCTGCTACAGCCTGGAAGGAAAGCCCACGTGCATGCCCCCACTCGAGACGAGGCCTGACTCCCCTGGGGAGACTCCAGAAGTACCCAAAGATCCATGTCAGCCCCTGAGAGGAATCCTCGTTTCCGGACCTGACTCCACACAAAGTTTTTGGCCCCGGTATCGACGGGAGAGGAATCCCGAGAGGCCCCCTAGCATCTCGCATGGGGACTGGCCTCTCCTGAGGCCACCAGGGCGGGTCCCTGAGATCCCCGTCGTAAATCGAGAGCACCTGCCGCAACTCGAGAAAATCCAGGAAGTTCTCCCTTCCAGGCGAGATGAGGCCTATTTCCGATGAGGCGTCTGGAGACTAATGACACCTAACCTCTGGAAATTCGAAAGGGTCTTTCACACCCTTGCTGCGACTCAAGAAGTTCACCGCCATACCCGTCTCCACTCGAGAGGAAGCACGATGGTCCCGCCCACATCCAGAGGAGCCCCGTTTCCCCCTCGTAGCTCGAGATGAGATATCCTTTCCCTGCTTTCAACGGGAAAGAATTCCCGGCGTTCCCGTCGCATCTCAAGAGGAGGCACTCTCAACAGGAAAGGCGAGAGGAACTCCATGGTCGTACCACCATTCCAAGAGTCCCCCAGATGTCTCAGTCCATTCCAGAGGAACCTCTTTGCACTGCACTGGCTCATCTTTCACGCCGAGGATCGATTCACACCACGGTGGCACGTGGGACAGCCCTGTGGGAAAGCTTCGAGGAAAGCCTCGAGGGAAAACCACATATCCTTTGATCCACACGACGGGAAGCGTGACATTTCTGCCACAGCCTGGAAGGAAAGCGCACGTGCATGCCCCCACTGGAGACGAGGCCTGACTCCCCTGGGGAGACTCCAGAAGTACCCAAAGATCCATGTCAGCCCCTGAGAGGAATCCTCGGTTCCGGCCCTGACTCCACACAAGGTTTTTGGCCCCGGTATCGACGGGAGAGGAATCCCGAGAGGCCCCCTAGCAACTCGCATGGCGACTGGCCTCTCCTGAGGCCACCAGGGCGGGTCCCTGAGGTCCCCGTCGTAACTCGAGAACACCTGCCGCAACTCGAGAAAATCCAGTAAGTTCTCCCTTCCAGGCGAGATGAGGCCTATTTCCGATGAGGCGTCTGGAGACTAATGACACCTAACCTCTGGAACTTCGAAAGGGTCTTTCACACCCTTGCTGCAACTCAAGAAGTTCACCGCCATACCCGTCTCCACTCGAGAGGAAGCACGATGGTCCCGCCCACATCCAGAGGAGCCCCGTTTCCCCCTCGTAGCTCGAGATGAGCGATCCTTTCCCTGCTTTCAACGGGAAAGAATTCCCGGCGTTCCCGTCGCATCTCAAAAGGAGGCACTCTCAACAGGAAAGGCGAGAGGAACTCCATGGTCGTACCACCATTCCAAGAGTCCCCCAGATGTCTCAGTCCATTCCAGCGGAACCTCTGTGCCCTGCACTGGCTCATCTTTCACGCCAGGATCGACTCACACCACGGTGGCACGTGGGACAGCCCTGTGGGAAAGCCTCGAGGGAAAGCCTCAAGGGAAAACCACAGATCCTTTGATCCACGCGAAGGGAAGCGTGACATTGCTGCTACAGCCTGGAAGGAAAGCGCACGTGCATGCCCCCACTCGAGACGAGGCCTGACTCCCCTGTGGAGACTCCAGAAGTACCCAAAGATCCATGTCAGCCCCTGAGAGGAATCCTCGGTTCCGGCCCTGACTCCACACAAGGTTTTTGGCCCCGGTATCGACGGGAGAGGAATCCCGAGAGGCCCCCTAGCAACTCGCATGGGGACTGGCCTCTCCTGAGGCCACCAGTGCGGGTCCCTGAGGTCCCCGTCGTAACTCCAGAACAGCTGCCGCAACTCGAGAAAATCCAGGAAGTTCTCCCTTCCTGGCGAGATTAGGCCTATTTCCGATGAGGCGTCTGGAGACTAATGACACCTAACCTCTGGAACTTCGAAAGGGTCTTTCACACCCTTGCTGCAACTCAAGAAGTTCACCGCCATACCCGTCTCGACTCGAGAGGAAGCACGATGGTCCCGCCCACATCCAGAGGAGCCCCGTTTCCCCCTCGTAGCTCGAGATGAGGGATCCTTTCCCTGCTTTTAACGGGAAAGAATTCCCGGCGTTCCCGTCGCATCTCAAGAGGAGGCACTCTCAACAGGAAAGGCGAGAGGAACTCCATGGTCGTACCACCATTCCAAGAGTCCCCCAGATGTCTCAGTCCATTCCAGAGGAACCTCTTTGCCCTGCACTGGCTCATCTTTCATGCCGAGGATCGACTCACACCACGGTGGCACGTGGGACAGCCCTGTGGGAAAGCCTCGAGGGAAAACCACAGATCATTTGATCCACGCGACGGGAAGCGTGACATTGCTGCTACAGCCTGGAAGGAAAGCGCACGTGCATGCCCCCACTCGAGACGAGGCCTGACTCCCCTGGGGAGACTCCAGAAGTACCCAAAGATCCATGTCAGCCTCTGAGAGGAATCCTCATTTCCGGCCCTGACTCCACACAAGGTTTTTGGCCCCGTTATCGACGGGAGAGGAATCCCGAGAGGCCCCCTAGCAACTCGCATGGGGACTGGCCTCTCCTGAGGCCACCAGGGCGGGTCCCTGAGGTCCCCGTCGTAACTCGAGAACACCTGCCGCAACTCGAGAAAATCCAGGAAGTTCTCCCTTCCAGGCGAGATGAGGCCTATTTCCGATGAGGCATCTGGAGACTAATGACACCAAACCTCTGGAACTTCGGAAGGGTCTTTCACACCCTTGCTGCAACTCAAGAAGTTCACCGCCATACCCGTCTCCACTCGAGAGGAAACACGATGGTCCCGCCCACATCCAGAGGAGCCCCGTTTCCCCATCGTAGCTCGAGATGTGGGATCCTTTCCCTGCTTTCAACGGGAAAGAATTCCCGGCGTTCCCGTCGCATCTCAAGAGGAGGCACTCTCAACAGGAAAGGCGAGAGGAACTCCATGGTCGTACCACCATTCCAAGAGTCCCCCAGATGTCTCAGTCCATTCCAGAGGAACCTCTTTGCCCTGCACTGGCTCATCTTTCACGCCGAGGATCGATTGACACCACGGTGGCACGTGGGACAGCCCTGTGGGAAAGCCTCGAGGGAAAACCACAGATCCTTTGATCCACGCGACGGGAAGCGTGACATTGCTGCTACATCCTGGAAGGAAAGCGCACGTGCATGCCCCCACTCGAGACGAGGCCTGACTCCCCTGGGGAGACTCCAGAAGTACCCAAATATCCATGTCAGCCCCTGAGAGGAATCCTCGGTTCCGGACCTGACTCCACACAAAGTTTTTGGCCCCGGTATCGACGGGAGAGGAATCCCGAGAGGCCTCCTAGCATCTCGCATGGGGACTGGCCTCTCCTGAGGCCACCAGGGCGGGTCCCTGAGGTCCCCGTCGTAGCTCGAGAGCACCTGCCGCAACTCGAGAAAATCCAGGAAGTTCTCCCTTCCAGGCGAGATGAGGCGTATTTCCGATGAGGCGTCTGGAGACTAATGACACCTAACCTCTGGAAATTCGAAAGGGTCTTTCACACCCTTGCTGCGACTCAAGAAGTTCACCGCCATACCCGTCTCCACTCGAGAGGAAGCACGATGGTCCCGCCCACATCCAGAGGAGCCCCGTTTCCCCCTCGTAGCTCGAGATGAGGGATCCTTTCCCTGCTTTCAACGGGAAAGAATTCCCGGCGTTCCCGTCGCATCTCAAGAGGAGGCACTCTCAACAGGAAAGGCGAGAGGAACTCCATGGTCGTACCACCATTCCAAGAGTCCCCCAGATGTCTCAGTCCATTCCAGAGGAACCTCTTTGCCCTGCACTGGCTCATCTTTCACGCCGAGGATCGACTCACACCACGGTGGCACGTGGGACAGCCCTGTGGGAAAGCCTCGAGGGAAAGCCTTGAGGGAAAACCACAGATCATTTGATCCAGGCCACGGGAAGCGTGACATTGCTGCTACAGCCTGGAAGGAAAGCGCACGTGCATGCCCCCACTCGAGACGAGGACTGACTCCCCTGGGGAGACTCCAGAAGTACCCAAAGATCCATGTCAGCCCCTGAGCGGCATCCTCGGTTCCGGCCCTGACTCCACACAAGGTTTTTGGCCCCGGTATCGACGGGAGAGGAATCCCGAGAGGCCCCCTAGCAACTCGCATGGGGACTGGCCTCTCCTGAGGCCACCAGGGCGGGTCCCTGAGTTCCCCGTCGTAACTGGAGAACACCTGCCGCAACTCGAGAAAATCCAGGAAGTTCTCCCTTCCAGGCGAGATGAGGCCTATTTCCGATGAGGCGTCTGGAGACTAATGACACCTAAACTCTGGAACTTCGAAAGGGACTTTCACACCCTTGCTGCAACTCAAGAAGTTCACCGCCATACCCGTCTCCACTCGAGAGGAAGCACGATGGTCCCGCCCACATCCAGAGGAGCCCCGTTTCCCCCTCGTAGCTCGAGATGAGGGATCCTTTCCCTGCTTTCACCGGCAAAGAATTCCCGGCGTTCCCGTCGCATCTCAAGAGGAGGCACTCTCAACAGGAAAGGCGAGAGGAACTCCATGGTCGTACCACCATTCCAAGAGTCCCCCAGATGTCTCAGTCCATTCCAGAGGAACCTCTTTGCACTGCACTGGCTCATCTTTCACGCCGAGGATCGACTCACACCACGGAGGCACGTGGGGCAGCCCTGTGGGAAAGCCTCGAGGAAAGCCTCGAGGGAAAACCACAGATCCTTTGATCCACGCGACGGGAAGCGTGACATTTCTGCCACAGGCTGGAAGGAAAGCGCACGTGCATGCCCCCACTGGAGACGAGGCCTGACTCCCCTGGGGAGACCCCAGAAGTACCCAAAGATCCATGTCAGCCCCTGAGAGGAATCCTCGGTCCCGGCCCTGACTCCACACAAGGTTTTTGGCCCCGGTATCGACGGGAGAGGAATCCCGAGAGGCCCCCTAGCAACTCGCATGGGGACTGGCCTCTCCTGAGGCCACCAGGGCGGGTCCCAGAGGTCCCCGTCGTAACTCGAGAACACCTGCCGCAACTCGAGAAAATCCAGGAAGTTCTCCCTTCCAGGCGAGATGAGGCCTATTTCCGATGAGGCATCTGGAGACTAATGACACCAAACCTCTGGAACTTCGGAAGGGTCTTTCACACCCTTGCTGCAACTCAAGAAGTTCACCGCCATACCCGTCTCCACTCGAGAGGAAGCACGATGGTCCCGCCCGCATCCAGAGGAGCCCCGTTTCCCCATCGTAGCTCGAGATGTGGGATCCTTTCCCTGCTTTCAACGGGAAAGAATTCCCGGCGTTCCCGTCGCATCTCAAAAGGAGGCACTCTCAACAGGAAAGGCGAGAGGAACTCCATGGTCGTACCACCATTCCAAGAGTCCCCCAGATGTCTCAGTCCATTCCAGATTAACCTCTTTGCCCTGCACTGGCTCATCTTTCACGCCGAGGATCGATTCACACCACGGTGGCACGTGAGACAGCCCTGTGGGAAAGCCTCGAGGGAAAACCACAGATCCTTTGATCCACGCGAAGGGAAGCGTGACATTGCTGCTACAGCCTGGAAGGAAAGCGCACGTGCATGCCCCCACTCGAGACGAGGCCTGACTCCCCTGGGGAGACTCCAGAAGTACGCAAAGATCCATGTCAGCCCCTGAGAGGAATCCTCGTTTCCGGACCTGACTCCACACAAAGTTTTTGGCCCCGGTATCGACGGGAGAGGAATCCCGAGAGGCCCCCTAGCATCTCGCATGGGGACTGGCCTGTCCTGAGGCCACCAGGGCGGGTCCCTGAGGTCCCCGTCGTAACTCCAGAACAGCTGCCGCAACTCGAGAAAATCCAGGAAGTTCTCCCTTCCTGGCGAGATTAGGCCTATTTCCGATGAGGCGTCTGGAGACTAATGACACCTAACCTCTGGAACTTCGAAAGGGTCTTTCACACCCTTGCTGCAACTCAAGAAGTTCACCGCCATACCCGTCTCGACTCGAGATGAAGCACGATGGTCCCGCCCACATCCAGAGGAGCCCCGTTTCCCCCTCGTAGCTCGAGATGAGGGATCCTTTCCCTGCTTTTAACGGGAAAGAATTCCCGGCGTTCCCGTCGCATCTCAAGAGGAGGCACTCTCAACAGGAAAGGCGAGAGGAACTCCATGGTCGTACCACCATTCCAAGAGTCCCCCAGATGTCTCAGTCCATTCCAGAGGAACCTCTTTGCCCTGCACTGGCTCATCTTTCACGCCGAGGATCGACTCACACCACGGTGGCACGTGGGACAGCCCTGTGGTAAAGCCTCGAGGGAAAACCACAGATCATTTGATCCACGCGACGGGAAGCGTGACATTGCTGCTACAGCCTGGAAGGAAAGCGCACGTGCATGCCCCCACTCGAGACGAGGCCTGACTCCCCTGGGGAGACTCCAGAAGTACCCAAAGATCCATGTCAGCCTCTGAGAGGAATCCTCGGTTCCGGCCCTGACTCCACACAAGGTTTTTGGCCCCGGTATCGACGGGAGAGGAATCCCGAGAGGCCCCCTAGCAACTCGCATGGGGACTGGCCTCTCCTGAGGCCACCAGGGCGGGTCCCTGAGGTCCCCGTCGTAACTCGAGAACACCTGCCGCAACTCGAGAAAATCCAGGAAGTTCTCCCTTCCAGGCGAGATGAGGCCTATTTCCGATGAGGCATCTGGAGACTAATGACACCAAACCTCTGGAACTTCGGAAGGGTCTTTCACACCCTTGCTGCAACTCAAGAAGTTCACCGCCATACCCGTCTCCACTCGAGAGGAAACACGATGGTCCCGCCCACATCCAGAGGAGCCCCGTTTCCCCATCGTAGCTCGAGATGTGGGATCCTTTCCCTGCTTTCAACGGGAAAGAATTCCCGGCGTTCCCATCGCATCTCAAGAGGAGGCACTCTCAACAGGAAAGGCGAGAGGAACTCCATGGTCGTACCACCATTCCAAGAGTCCCACAGATGTCTCAGTCCATTCCAGAGGAACCTCTTTGCCCTGCACTGGCTCATCTTTCACGCCGAGGATCGATTCACACCACGGTGGCACGTGAGACAGCCCTGTGGTAAAGCCTCGAGGGAAAACCACAGATCCTTTGATCCACGCGACGGGAAGCGTGATATTGCTGCTACAGCCTGGAAGGAAAGCCCACGTGCATGCCCCCACTCGAGACGAGGCCTGACTCCCCTGGGGAGACTCCAGAAGTACCCAAAAATCCATGTCAGCCCCTGAGAGGAATCCTCGTTTCCGGACCTGACTCCACACAAAGTTTTTGGCCCCGGTATCGACGGGAGAGGAATCCCGAGAGGCCCCCTAGCATCTCGCATGGGGACTGGCCTCTCCTGAGGCCACCAGGGCGGGTCCCTGAGATCCCCGTCGTAAATCGAGAGCACCTGCCGCAACTCGAGAAAATCCAGGAAGTTCTCCCTTCCAGGCGAGATGAGGCCTATTTCCGATGAGGCGTCTGGAGACTAATGACACCTAACCTCTGGAAATTCGAAAGGGTCTTTCACACCCTTGCTGCGACTCAAGAAGTTCACCGCCATACCCGTCTCCACTCGAGAGGAAGCACGATGGTCCCGCCCACATCCAGAGGAGCCCCGTTTCCCCCTCGTAGCTCGAGATGAGATATCCTTTCCCTGCTTTCAACGGGAAAGAATTCCCGGCGTTCCCGTCGCATCTCAAGAGGAGGCACTCTCAACAGGAAAGGCGAGAGGAACTCCATGGTCGTACCACCATTCCAAGAGTCCCCCAGATGTCTCAGTCCATTCCAGAGGAACCTCTTTGCACTGCACTGGCTCATCTTTCACGCCGAGGATCGATTCACACCACGGTGGCACGTGGGACAGCCCTGTGGGAAAGCTTCGAGGAAAGCCTCGAGGGAAAACCACATATCCTTTGATCCACACGACGGGAAGCGTGACATTTCTGCCACAGCCTGGAAGGAAAGCGCACGTGCATGCCCCCACTGGAGACGAGGCCTGACTCCCCTGGGGAGACTCCAGAAGTACCCAAAGATCCATGTCAGCCCCTGAGAGGAATCCTCGGTTCCGGCCCTGACTCCACACAAGGTTTTTGGCCCCGGTATCGACGGGAGAGGAATCCCGAGAGGCCCCCTAGCAACTCGCATGGCGACTGGCCTCTCCTGAGGCCACCAGGGCGGGTCCCTGAGGTCCCCGTCGTAACTCGAGAACACCTGCCGCAACTCGAGAAAATCCAGTAAGTTCTCCCTTCCAGGCGAGATGAGGCCTATTTCCGATGAGGCGTCTGGAGACTAATGACACCTAACCTCTGGAACTTCGAAAGGGTCTTTCACACCCTTGCTGCAACTCAAGAAGTTCACCGCCATACCCGTCTCCACTCGAGAGGAAGCACGATGGTCCCGCCCACATCCAGAGGAGCCCCGTTTCCCCCTCGTAGCTCGAGATGAGCGATCCTTTCCCTGCTTTCAACGGGAAAGAATTCCCGGCGTTCCCGTCGCATCTCAAAAGGAGGCACTCTCAACAGGAAAGGCGAGAGGAACTCCATGGTCGTACCACCATTCCAAGAGTCCCCCAGATGTCTCAGTCCATTCCAGCGGAACCTCTGTGCCCTGCACTGGCTCATCTTTCACGCCAGGATCGACTCACACCACGGTGGCACGTGGGACAGCCCTGTGGGAAAGCCTCGAGGGAAAGCCTCGAGGGAAAACCACAGATCCTTTGATCCACGCGAAGGGAAGCGTGACATTGCTGCTACAGCCTGGAAGGAAAGCGCACGTGCATGCCCCCACTCGAGACGAGGCCTGACTCCCCTGTGGAGACTCCAGAAGTACCCAAAGATCCATGTCAGCCCCTGAGAGGAATCCTCGGTTCCGGCCCTGACTCCACACAAGGTTTTTGGCCCCGGTATCGACGGGAGAGGAATCCCGAGAGGCCCCCTAGCAACTCGCATGGGGACTGGCCTCTCCTGAGGCCACCAGTGCGGGTCCCTGAGGTCCCCGTCGTAACTCCAGAACAGCTGCCGCAACTCGAGAAAATCCAGGAAGTTCTCCCTTCCTGGCGAGATTAGGCCTATTTCCGATGAGGCGTCTGGAGACTAATGACACCTAACCTCTGGAACTTCGAAAGGGTCTTTCACACCCTTGCTGCAACTCAAGAAGTTCACCGCCATACCCGTCTCGACTCGAGAGGAAGCACGATGGTCCCGCCCACATCCAGAGGAGCCCCGTTTCCCCCTCGTAGCTCGAGATGAGGGATCCTTTCCCTGCTTTTAACGGGAAAGAATTCCCGGCGTTCCCGTCGCATCTCAAGAGGAGGCACTCTCAACAGGAAAGGCGAGAGGAACTCCATGGTCGTACCACCATTCCAAGAGTCCCCCAGATGTCTCAGTCCATTCCAGAGGAACCTCTTTGCCCTGCACTGGCTCATCTTTCACGCCGAGGATCGACTCACACCACGGTGGCACGTGGGACAGCCCTGTGGGAAAGCCTCGAGGGAAAACCACAGATCATTTGATCCACGCGACGGGAAGCGTGACATTGCTGCTACAGCCTGGAAGGAAAGCGCACGTGCATGCCCCCACTCGAGACGAGGCCTGACTCCCCTGGGGAGACTCCAGAAGTACCCAAAGATCCATGTCAGCCTCTGAGAGGAATCCTCATTTCCGGCCCTGACTCCACACAAGGTTTTTGGCCCCGTTATCGACGGGAGAGGAATCCCGAGAGGCCCCCTAGCAACTCGCATGGGGACTGGCCTCTCCTGAGGCCACCAGGGCGGGTCCCTGAGGTCCCCGTCGTAACTCGAGAACACCTGCCGCAACTCGAGAAAATCCAGGAAGTTCTCCCTTCCAGGCGAGATGAGGCCTATTTCCGATGAGGCATCTGGAGACTAATGACACCAAACCTCTGGAACTTCGGAAGGGTCTTTCACACCCTTGCTGCAACTCAAGAAGTTCACCGCCATACCCGTCTCCACTCGAGAGGAAACACGATGGTCCCGCCCACATCCAGAGGAGCCCCGTTTCCCCATCGTAGCTCGAGATGTGGGATCCTTTCCCTGCTTTCAACGGGAAAGAATTCCCGGCGTTCCCGTCGCATCTCAAGAGGAGGCACTCTCAACAGGAAAGGCGAGAGGAACTCCATGGTCGTACCACCATTCCAAGAGTCCCCCAGATGTCTCAGTCCATTCCAGAGGAACCTCTTTGCCCTGCACTGGCTCATCTTTCACGCCGAGGATCGATTGACACCACGGTGGCACGTGGGACAGTCCTGTGGGAAAGCCTCGAGGGAAAACCACAGATCCTTTGATCCACGCGACAGGAAGCGTGACATTGCTGCTACAGCCTGGAAGGAAAGCGCACGTGCATGCCCCCACTCGAGACGAGGCCTGACTCCCCTGGGGAGACTCCAGAAGTACCCAAATATCCATGTCAGCCCCTGAGAGGAATCCTCGGTTCCGGACCTGACTCCACACAAAGTTTTTGGCCCCGGTATCGACGGGAGAGGAATCCCGAGAGGCCCCCTAGCATCTCGCATGGGGACTGGCCTCTCCTGAGGCCACCAGGGCGGGTCCCTGAGGTCCCCGTCGTAGCTCGAGAGCACCTGCCGCAACTCGAGAAAATCCAGGAAGTTCTCCCTTCCAGGCGAGATGAGGCGTATTTCCGATGAGGCGTCTGGAGACTAATGACACCTAACCTCTGGAAATTCGAAAGGGTCTTTCACACCCTTGCTGCGACTCAAGAAGTTCACCGCCATACCCGTCTCCACTCGAGAGGAAGCACGATGGTCCCGCCCACATCCAGAGGAGCCCCGTTTCCCCCTCGTAGCTCGAGATGAGGGATCCTTTCCCTGCTTTCAACGGGAAAGAATTCCCGGCGTTCCCGTCGCATCTCAAGAGGAGGCACTCTCAACAGGAAAGGCGAGAGGAACTCCATGGTCGTACCACCATTCCAAGAGTCCCCCAGATGTCTCAGTCCATTCCAGAGGAACCTCTTTGCCCTGCACTGGCTCATCTTTCACGCCGAGGATCGACTCACACCACGGTGGCACGTGGGACAGCCCTGTGGGAAAGCCTCGAGGGAAAGCCTTGAGGGAAAACCACAGATCCTTTGATCCAGGCCACGGGAAGCGTGACATTGCTGCTACAGCCTGGAAGGAAAGCGCACGTGCATGCCCCCACTCGAGACGAGGACTGACTCCCCTGGGGAGACTCCAGAAGTACCCAAAGATCCATGTCAGCCCCTGAGCGGCATCCTCGGTTCCGGCCCTGACTCCACACAAGGTTTTTGGCCCCGGTATCGACGGGAGAGGAATCCCGAGAGGCCCCCTAGCAACTCGCATGGGGACTGGCCTCTCCTGAGGCCACCAGGGCGGGTCCCTGAGTTCCCCGTCGTAACTGGAGAACACCTGCCGCAACTCGAGAAAATCCAGGAAGTTCTCCCTTCCAGGCGAGATGAGGCCTATTTCCGATGAGGCGTCTGGAGACTAATGACACCTAAACTCTGGAACTTCGAAAGGGTCTTTCACACCCTTGCTGCAACTCAAGAAGTTCACCGCCATACCCGTCTCCACTCGAGAGGAAGCACGATGGTCCCGCCCACATCCAGAGGAGCCCCGTTTCCCCCTCGTAGCTCGAGATGAGGGATCCTTTCCCTGCTTTCACCGGCAAAGAATTCCCGGCGTTCCCGTCGCATCTCAAGAGGAGGCACTCTCAACAGGAAAGGCGAGAGGAACTCCATGGTCGTACCACCATTCCAAGAGTCCCCCAGATGTCTCAGTCCATTCCAGAGGAACCTCTTTGCACTGCACTGGCTCATCTTTCACGCCGAGGATCGACTCACACCACGGAGGCACGTGGGGCAGCCCTGTGGGAAAGCCTCGAGGAAAGCCTCGAGGGAAAACCACAGATCCTTTGATCCACGCGACGGGAAGCGTGACATTTCTGCCACAGGCTGGAAGGAAAGCGCACGTGCATGCCCCCACTTGAGACGAGGCCTGACTCCCCTGGGGAGACCCCAGAAGTACCCAAAGATCCATGTCAGCCCCTGAGAGGAATCCTCGGTTCCGGCCCTGACTCCACACAAGGTTTTTGGCCCCGGTATCGACGGGAGAGGAATCCCGAGAGGCCCCCTAGCAACTCGCATGGGGACTGGCCTCTCCTGAGGCCACCAGGGCGGGTCCCAGAGGTCCCCGTCGTAACTCGAGAACACCTGCCGCAACTCGAGAAAATCCAGGAAGTTCTCCCTTCCAGGCGAGATGAGGCCTATTTCCGATGAGGCATCTGGAGACTAATGACACCAAACCTCTGGAACTTCGGAAGGGTCTTTCACACCCTTGCTGCAACTCAAGAAGTTCACCGCCATACCCGTCTCCACTCGAGAGGAAGCACGATGGTCCCGCCCGCATCCAGAGGAGCCCCGTTTCCCCATCGTAGCTCGAGATGTGGGATCCTTTCCCTGCTTTCAACGGGAAAGAATTCCCGGCGTTCCCGTCGCATCTCAAAAGGAGGCACTCTCAACAGGAAAGGCGAGAGGAACTCCATGGTCGTACCACCATTCCAAGAGTCCCACAGATGTCTCAGTCCATTCCAGAGGAACCTCTTTGCCCTGCACTGGCTCATCTTTCACGCCGAGGATCGATTCACACCACGGTGGCACGTGAGACAGCCCTGTGGGAAAGCCTCGAGGGAAAACCACAGATCCTTTGATCCACGCGAAGGGAAGCGTGACATTGCTGCTACAGCCTGGAAGGAAAGCGCACGTGCATGCCCCCACTCGAGACGAGGCCTGACTCCCCTGGGGAGACTCCAGAAGTACGCAAAGATCCATGTCAGCCCCTGAGAGGAATCCTCGTTTCCGGACCTGACTCCACACAAAGTTTTTGGCCCCGGTATCGACGGGAGAGGAATCCCGAGAGGCCCCCTAGCATCTCGCATGGGGACTGGCCTCTCCTGAGGCCACCAGGGCGGGTCCCTGAGGTCCCCGTCGTAACTCCAGAACAGCTGCCGCAACTCGAGAAAATCCAGGAAGTTCTCCCTTCCTGGCGAGATTAGGCCTATTTCCGATGAGGCGTCTGGAGACTAATGACACCTAACCTCTGGAACTTCGAAAGGGTCTTTCACACCCTTGCTGCAACTCAAGAAGTTCACCGCCATACCCGTCTCGACTCGAGATGAAGCACGATGGTCCCGCCCACATCCAGAGGAGCCCCGTTTCCCCCTCGTAGCTCGAGATGAGGGATCCTTTCCCTGCTTTTAACGGGAAAGAATTCCCGGCGTTCCCGTCGCATCTCAAGAGGAGGCACTCTCAACAGGAAAGGCGAGAGGAACTCCATGGTCGTACCACCATTCCAAGAGTCCCCCAGATGTCTCAGTCCATTCCAGAGGAACCTCTTTGCCCTGCACTGGCTCATCTTTCACGCCGAGGATCGACTCACACCACGGTGGCACGTGGGACAGCCCTGTGGTAAAGCCTCGAGGGAAAACCACACATCATTTGATCCACGCGACGGGAAGCGTGACATTGCTGCTACAGCCTGGAAGGAAAGCGCACGTGCATGCCCCCACTCGAGACGAGGCCTGACTCCCCTGGGGAGACTCCAGAAGTACCCAAAGATCCATGTCAGCCTCTGAGAGGAATCCTCGGTTCCGGCCCTGACTCCACACAAGGTTTTTGGCCCCGGTATCGACGGGAGAGGAATCCCGAGAGGCCCCCTAGCAACTCGCATGGGGACTGGCCTCTCCTGAGGCCACCAGGGCGGGTCCCTGAGGTCCCCGTCGTAACTCGAGAACACCTGCCGCAACTCGAGAAAATCCAGGAAGTTCTCCCTTCCAGGCGAGATGAGGCCTATTTCCGATGAGGCATCTGGAGACTAATGACACCAAACCTCTGGAACTTCGGAAGGGTCTTTCACACCCTTGCTGCAACTCAAGAAGTTCACCGCCATACCCGTCTCCACTCGAGAGGAAACACGATGGTCCCGCCCACATCCAGAGGAGCCCCGTTTCCCCATCGTAGCTCGAGATGTGGGATCCTTTCCCTGCTTTCAACGGGAAAGAATTCCCGGCGTTCCCATCACATCTCAAGAGGAGGCACTCTCAACAGGAAAGGCGAGAGGAACTCCATGGTCGTACCACCATTCCAAGAGTCCCACAGATGTCTCAGTCCATTCCAGAGGAACCTCTTTGCCCTGCACTGGCTCATCTTTCACGCCGAGGATCGATTCACACCACGGTGGCACGTGAGACAGCCCTGTGGTAAAGCCTCGAGGGAAAACCACAGATCCTTTGATCCACGCGACGGGAAGCGTGATATTGCTGCTACAGCCTGGAAGGAAAGCCCACGTGCATGCCCCCACTCGAGACGAGGCCTGACTCCCCTGGGGAGACTCCAGAAGTACCCAAAGATCCATGTCAGCCCCTGAGAGGAATCCTCGTTTCCGGACCTGACTCCACACAAAGTTTTTGGCCCCGGTATCGACGGGAGAGGAATCCCGAGAGGCCCCCTAGCATCTCGCATGGGGACTGGCCTCTCCTGAGGCCACCAGGGCGGGTCCCTGAGATCCCCGTCGTAAATCGAGAGCACCTGCCGCAACTCGAGAAAATCCAGGAAGTTCTCCCTTCCAGGCGAGATGAGGCCTATTTCCGATGAGGCGTCTGGAGACTAATGACACCTAACCTCTGGAAATTCGAAAGGGTCTTTCACACCCTTGCTGCGACTCAAGAAGTTCACCGCCATACCCGTCTCCACTCGAGAGGAAGCACGATGGTCCCGCCCACATCCAGAGGAGCCCCGTTTCCCCCTCGTAGCTCGAGATGAGATATCCTTTCCCTGCTTTCAACGGGAAAGAATTCCCGGCGTTCCCGTCGCATCTCAAGAGGAGGCACTCTCAACAGGAAAGGCGAGAGGAACTCCATGGTCGTACCACCATTCCAAGAGTCCCCCAGATGTCTCAGTCCATTCCAGAGGAACCTCTTTGCACTGCACTGGCTCATCTTTCACGCCGAGGATCGATTCACACCACGGTGGCACGTGGGACAGCCCTGTGGGAAAGCTTCGAGGAAAGCCTCGAGGGAAAACCACATATCCTTTGATCCACACGACGGGAAGCGTGACATTTCTGCCACAGCCTGGAAGGAAAGCGCACGTGCATGCCCCCACTGGAGACGAGGCCTGACTCCCCTGGGGAGACTCCAGAAGTACCCAAAGATCCATGTCAGCCCCTGAGAGGAATCCTCGGTTCCGGCCCTGACTCCACACAAGGTTTTTGGCCCCGGTATCGACGGGAGAGGAATCCCGAGAGGCCCCCTAGCAACTCGCATGGCGACTGGCCTCTCCTGAGGCCACCAGGGCGGGTCCCTGAGGTCCCCGTCGTAACTCGAGAACACCTGCCGCAACTCGAGAAAATCCAGTAAGTTCTCCCTTCCAGGCGAGATGAGGCCTATTTCCGATGAGGCGTCTGGAGACTAATGACACCTAACCTCTGGAACTTCGAAAGGGTCTTTCACACCCTTGCTGCAACTCAAGAAGTTCACCGCCATACCCGTCTCCACTCGAGAGGAAGCACGATGGTCCCGCCCACATCCAGAGGAGCCCCGTTTCCCCCTCGTAGCTCGAGATGAGCGATCCTTTCCCTGCTTTCAACGGGAAAGAATTCCCGGCGTTCCCGTCGCATCTCAAAAGGAGGCACTCTCAACAGGAAAGGCGAGAGGAACTCCATGGTCGTACCACCATTCCAAGAGTCCCCCAGATGTCTCAGTCCATTCCAGCGGAACCTCTGTGCCCTGCACTGGCTCATCTTTCACGCCAGGATCGACTCACACCACGGTGGCACGTGGGACAGCCCTGTGGGAAAGCCTCGAGGGAAAGCCTCGAGGGAAAACCACAGATCCTTTGATCCACGCGAAGGGAAGCGTGACATTGCTGCTACAGCCTGGAAGGAAAGCGCACGTGCATGCCCCCACTCGAGACGAGGCCTGACTCCCCTGTGGAGACTCCAGAAGTACCCAAAGATCCATGTCAGCCCCTGAGAGGAATCCTCGGTTCCGGCCCTGACTCCACACAAGGTTTTTGGCCCCGGTATCGACGGGAGAGGAATCCCGAGAGGCCCCCTAGCAACTCGCATGGGGACTGGCCTCTCCTGAGGCCACCAGTGCGGGTCCCTGAGGTCCCCGTCGTAACTCCAGAACAGCTGCCGCAACTCGAGAAAATCCAGGAAGTTCTCCCTTCCTGGCGAGATTAGGCCTATTTCCGATGAGGCGTCTGGAGACTAATGACACCTAACCTCTGGAACTTCGAAAGGGTCTTTCACACCCTTGCTGCAACTCAAGAAGTTCACCGCCATACCCGTCTCGACTCGAGAGGAAGCACGATGGTCCCGCCCACATCCAGAGGAGCCCCGTTTCCCCCTCGTAGCTCGAGATGAGGGATCCTTTCCCTGCTTTTAACGGGAAAGAATTCCCGGCGTTCCCGTCGCATCTCAAGAGGAGGCACTCTCAACAGGAAAGGCGAGAGGAACTCCATGGTCGTACCACCATTCCAAGAGTCCCCCAGATGTCTCAGTCCATTCCAGAGGAACCTCTTTGCCCTGCACTGGCTCATCTTTCATGCCGAGGATCGACTCACACCACGGTGGCACGTGGGACAGCCCTGTGGGAAAGCCTCGAGGGAAAACCACAGATCATTTGATCCACGCGACGGGAAGCGTGACATTGCTGCTACAGCCTGGAAGGAAAGCGCACGTGCATGCCCCCACTCGAGACGAGGCCTGACTCCCCTGGGGAGACTCCAGAAGTACCCAAAGATCCATGTCAGCCTCTGAGAGGAATCCTCATTTCCGGCCCTGACTCCACACAAGGTTTTTGGCCCCGTTATCGACGGGAGAGGAATCCCGAGAGGCCCCCTAGCAACTCGCATGGGGACTGGCCTCTCCTGAGGCCACCAGGGCGGGTCCCTGAGGTCCCCGTCGTAACTCGAGAACACCTGCCGCAACTCGAGAAAATCCAGGAAGTTCTCCCTTCCAGGCGAGATGAGGCCTATTTCCGATGAGGCATCTGGAGACTAATGACACCAAACCTCTGGAACTTCGGAAGGGTCTTTCACACCCTTGCTGCAACTCAAGAAGTTCACCGCCATACCCGTCTCCACTCGAGAGGAAACACGATGGTCCCGCCCACATCCAGAGGAGCCCCGTTTCCCCATCGTAGCTCGAGATGTGGGATCCTTTCCCTGCTTTCAACGGGAAAGAATTCCCGGCGTTCCCGTCGCATCTCAAGAGGAGGCACTCTCAACAGGAAAGGCGAGAGGAACTCCATGGTCGTACCACCATTCCAAGAGTCCCCCAGATGTCTCAGTCCATTCCAGAGGAACCTCTTTGCCCTGCACTGGCTCATCTTTCACGCCGAGGATCGATTGACACCACGGTGGCACGTGGGACAGCCCTGTGGGAAAGCCTCGAGGGAAAACCACAGATCCTTTGATCCACGCGACGGGAAGCGTGACATTGCTGCTACATCCTGGAAGGAAAGCGCACGTGCATGCCCCCACTCGAGACGAGGCCTGACTCCCCTGGGGAGACTCCAGAAGTACCCAAATATCCATGTCAGCCCCTGAGAGGAATCCTCGGTTCCGGACCTGACTCCACACAAAGTTTTTGGCCCCGGTATCGACGGGAGAGGAATCCCGAGAGGCCTCCTAGCATCTCGCATGGGGACTGGCCTCTCCTGAGGCCACCAGGGCGGGTCCCTGAGGTCCCCGTCGTAGCTCGAGAGCACCTGCCGCAACTCGAGAAAATCCAGGAAGTTCTCCCTTCCAGGCGAGATGAGGCGTATTTCCGATGAGGCGTCTGGAGACTAATGACACCTAACCTCTGGAAATTCGAAAGGGTCTTTCACACCCTTGCTGCGACTCAAGAAGTTCACCGCCATACCCGTCTCCACTCGAGAGGAAGCACGATGGTCCCGCCCACATCCAGAGGAGCCCCGTTTCCCCCTCGTAGCTCGAGATGAGGGATCCTTTCCCTGCTTTCAACGGGAAAGAATTCCCGGCGTTCCCGTCGCATCTCAAGAGGAGGCACTCTCAACAGGAAAGGCGAGAGGAACTCCATGGTCGTACCACCATTCCAAGAGTCCCCCAGATGTCTCAGTCCATTCCAGAGGAACCTCTTTGCCCTGCACTGGCTCATCTTTCACGCCGAGGATCGACTCACACCACGGTGGCACGTGGGACAGCCCTGTGGGAAAGCCTCGAGGGAAAGCCTTGAGGGAAAACCACAGATCCTTTGATCCAGGCCACGGGAAGCGTGACATTGCTGCTACAGCCTGGAAGGAAAGCGCACGTGCATGCCCCCACTCGAGACGAGGACTGACTCCCCTGGGGAGACTCCAGAAGTACCCAAAGATCCATGTCAGCCCCTGAGCGGCATCCTCGGTTCCGGCCCTGACTCCACACAAGGTTTTTGGCCCCGGTATCGACGGGAGAGGAATCCCGAGAGGCCCCCTAGCAACTCGCATGGGGACTGGCCTCTCCTGAGGCCACCAGGGCGGGTCCCTGAGTTCCCCGTCGTAACTGGAGAACACCTGCCGCAACTCGAGAAAATCCAGGAAGTTCTCCCTTCCAGGCGAGATGAGGCCTATTTCCGATGAGGCGTCTGGAGACTAATGACACCTAAACTCTGGAACTTCGAAAGGGTCTTTCACACCCTTGCTGCAACTCAAGAAGTTCACCGCCATACCCGTCTCCACTCGAGAGGAAGCACGATGGTCCCGCCCACATCCAGAGGAGCCCCGTTTCCCCCTCGTAGCTCGAGATGAGGGATCCTTTCCCTGCTTTCACCGGCAAAGAATTCCCGGCGTTCCCGTCGCATCTCAAGAGGAGGCACTCTCAACAGGAAAGGCGAGAGGAACTCCATGGTCGTACCACCATTCCAAGAGTCCCCCAGATGTCTCAGTCCATTCCAGAGGAACCTCTTTGCACTGCACTGGCTCATCTTTCACGCCGAGGATCGACTCACACCACGGAGGCACGTGGGGCAGCCCTGTGGGAAAGCCTCGAGGAAAGCCTCGAGGGAAAACCACAGATCCTTTGATCCACGCGACGGGAAGCGTGACATTTCTGCCACAGGCTGGAAGGAAAGCGCACGTGCATGCCCCCACTGGAGACGAGGCCTGACTCCCCTGGGGAGACCCCAGAAGTACCCAAAGATCCATGTCAGCCCCTGAGAGGAATCCTCGGTCCCGGCCCTGACTCCACACAAGGTTTTTGGCCCCGGTATCGACGGGAGAGGAATCCCGAGAGGCCCCCTAGCAACTCGCATGGGGACTGGCCTCTCCTGAGGCCACCAGGGCGGGTCCCAGAGGTCCCCGTCGTAACTCGAGAACACCTGCCGCAACTCGAGAAAATCCAGGAAGTTCTCCCTTCCAGGCGAGATGAGGCCTATTTCCGATGAGGCATCTGGAGACTAATGACACCAAACCTCTGGAACTTCGGAAGGGTCTTTCACACCCTTGCTGCAACTCAAGAAGTTCACCGCCATACCCGTCTCCACTCGAGAGGAAGCACGATGGTCCCGCCCGCATCCAGAGGAGCCCCGTTTCCCCATCGTAGCTCGAGATGTGGGATCCTTTCCCTGCTTTCAACGGGAAAGAATTCCCGGCGTTCCCGTCGCATCTCAAAAGGAGGCACTCTCAACAGGAAAGGCGAGAGGAACTCCATGGTCGTACCACCATTCCAAGAGTCCCCCAGATGTCTCAGTCCATTCCAGAGGAACCTCTTTGCCCTGCACTGGCTCATCTTTCACGCCGAGGATCGATTCACACCACGGTGGCACGTGAGACAGCCCTGTGGGAAAGCCTCGAGGGAAAACCACAGATCCTTTGATCCACGCGAAGGGAAGCGTGACATTGCTGCTACAGCCTGGAAGGAAAGCGCACGTGCATGCCCCCACTGGAGACGAGGCCTGACTCCCCTGGGGAGACTCCAGAAGTACGCAAAGATCCATGTCAGCCCCTGAGAGGAATCCTCGTTTCCGGACCTGACTCCACACAAAGTTTTTGGCCCCGGTATCGACGGGAGAGGAATCCCGAGAGGCCCCCTAGCATCTCGCATGGGGACTGGCCTCTCCTGAGGCCACCAGGGCGGGTCCCTGAGGTCCCCGTCGTAACTCCAGAACAGCTGCCGCAACTCGAGAAAATCCAGGAAGTTCTCCCTTCCTGGCGAGATTAGGCCTATTTCCGATGAGGCGTCTGGAGACTAATGACACCTAACCTCTGGAACTTCGAAAGGGTCTTTCACACCCTTGCTGCAACTCAAGAAGTTCACCGCCATACCCGTCTCGACTCGAGAGGAAGCACGATGGTCCCGCCCACATCCAGAGGAGCCCCGTTTCCCCCTCGTAGCTCGAGATGAGGGATCCTTTCCCTGCTTTTAACGGGAAAGAATTCCCGGCGTTCCCGTCGCATCTCAAGAGGAGGCACTCTCAACAGGAAAGGCGAGAGGAACTCCATGGTCGTACCACCATTCCAAGAGTCCCCCAGATGTCTCAGTCCATTCCAGAGGAACCTCTTTGCCCTGCACTGGCTCATCTTTCATGCCGAGGATCGACTCACACCACGGTGGCACGTGGGACAGCCCTGTGGGAAAGCCTCGAGGGAAAACCACAGATCATTTGATCCACGCGACGGGAAGCGTGACATTGCTGCTACAGCCTGGAAGGAAAGCGCACGTGCATGCCCCCACTCGAGACGAGGCCTGACTCCCCTGGGGAGACTCCAGAAGTACCCAAAGATCCATGTCAGCCTCTGAGAGGAATCCTCATTTCCGGCCCTGACTCCACACAAGGTTTTTGGCCCCGTTATCGACGGGAGAGGAATCCCGAGAGGCCCCCTAGCAACTCGCATGGGGACTGGCCTCTCCTGAGGCCACCAGGGCGGGTCCCTGAGGTCCCCGTCGTAACTCGAGAACACCTGCCGCAACTCGAGAAAATCCAGGAAGTTCTCCCTTCCAGGCGAGATGAGGCCTATTTCCGATGAGGCATCTGGAGACTAATGACACCAAACCTCTGGAACTTCGGAAGGGTCTTTCACACCCTTGCTGCAACTCAAGAAGTTCACCGCCATACCCGTCTCCACTCGAGAGGAAACACGATGGTCCCGCCCACATCCAGAGGAGCCCCGTTTCCCCATCGTAGCTCGAGATGTGGGATCCTTTCCCTGCTTTCAACGGGAAAGAATTCCCGGCGTTCCCGTCGCATCTCAAGAGGAGGCACTCTCAACAGGAAAGGCGAGAGGAACTCCATGGTCGTACCACCATTCCAAGAGTCCCCCAGATGTCTCAGTCCATTCCAGAGGAACCTCTTTGCCCTGCACTGGCTCATCTTTCACGCCGAGGATCGATTGACACCACGGTGGCACGTGGGACAGCCCTGTGGGAAAGCCTCGAGGGAAAACCACAGATCCTTTGATCCACGCGACGGGAAGCGTGACATTGCTGCTACATCCTGGAAGGAAAGCGCACGTGCATGCCCCCACTCGAGACGAGGCCTGACTCCCCTGGGGAGACTCCAGAAGTACCCAAATATCCATGTCAGCCCCTGAGAGGAATCCTCGGTTCCGGACCTGACTCCACACAAAGTTTTTGGCCCCGGTATCGACGGGAGAGGAATCCCGAGAGGCCTCCTAGCATCTCGCATGGGGACTGGCCTCTCCTGAGGCCACCAGGGCGGGTCCCTGAGGTCCCCGTCGTAGCTCGAGAGCACCTGCCGCAACTCGAGAAAATCCAGGAAGTTCTCCCTTCCAGGCGAGATGAGGCGTATTTCCGATGAGGCGTCTGGAGACTAATGACACCTAACCTCTGGAAATTCGAAAGGGTCTTTCACACCCTTGCTGCGACTCAAGAAGTTCACCGCCATACCCGTCTCCACTCGAGAGGAAGCACGATGGTCCCGCCCACATCCAGAGGAGCCCCGTTTCCCCCTCGTAGCTCGAGATGAGGGATCCTTTCCCTGCTTTCAACGGGAAAGAATTCCCGGCGTTCCCGTCGCATCTCAAGAGGAGGCACTCTCAACAGGAAAGGCGAGAGGAACTCCATGGTCGTACCACCATTCCAAGAGTCCCCCAGATGTCTCAGTCCATTCCAGAGGAACCTCTTTGCCCTGCACTGGCTCATCTTTCACGCCGAGGATCGACTCACACCACGGTGGCACGTGGGACAGCCCTGTGGGAAAGCCTCGAGGGAAAGCCTTGAGGGAAAACCACAGATCCTTTGATCCAGGCCACGGGAAGCGTGACATTGCTGCTACAGCCTGGAAGGAAAGCGCACGTGCATGCCCCCACTCGAGACGAGGACTGACTCCCCTGGGGAGACTCCAGAAGTACCCAAAGATCCATGTCAGCCCCTGAGCGGCATCCTCGGTTCCGGCCCTGACTCCACACAAGGTTTTTGGCCCCGGTATCGACGGGAGAGGAATCCCGAGAGGCCCCCTAGCAACTCGCATGGGGACTGGCCTCTCCTGAGGCCACCAGGGCGGGTCCCTGAGTTCCCCGTCGTAACTGGAGAACACCTGCCGCAACTCGAGAAAATCCAGGAAGTTCTCCCTTCCAGGCGAGATGAGGCCTATTTCCGATGAGGCGTCTGGAGACTAATGACACCTAAACTCTGGAACTTCGAAAGGGTCTTTCACACCCTTGCTGCAACTCAAGAAGTTCACCGCCATACCCGTCTCCACTCGAGAGGAAGCACGATGGTCCCGCCCACATCCAGAGGAGCCCCGTTTCCCCCTCGTAGCTCGAGATGAGGGATCCTTTCCCTGCTTTCACCGGCAAAGAATTCCCGGCGTTCCCGTCGCATCTCAAGAGGAGGCACTCTCAACAGGAAAGGCGAGAGGAACTCCATGGTCGTACCACCATTCCAAGAGTCCCCCAGATGTCTCAGTCCATTCCAGAGGAACCTCTTTGCACTGCACTGGCTCATCTTTCACGCCGAGGATCGACTCACACCACGGAGGCACGTGGGGCAGCCCTGTGGGAAAGCCTCGAGGAAAGCCTCGAGGGAAAACCACAGATCCTTTGATCCACGCGACGGGAAGCGTGACATTTCTGCCACAGGCTGGAAGGAAAGCGCACGTGCATGCCCCCACTGGAGACGAGGCCTGACTCCCCTGGGGAGACCCCAGAAGTACCCAAAGATCCATGTCAGCCCCTGAGAGGAATCCTCGGTCCCGGCCCTGACTCCACACAAGGTTTTTGGCCCCGGTATCGACGGGAGAGGAATCCCGAGAGGCCCCCTAGCAACTCGCATGGGGACTGGCCTCTCCTGAGGCCACCAGGGCGGGTCCCAGAGGTCCCCGTCGTAACTCGAGAACACCTGCCGCAACTCGAGAAAATCCAGGAAGTTCTCCCTTCCAGGCGAGATGAGGCCTATTTCCGATGAGGCATCTGGAGACTAATGACACCAAACCTCTGGAACTTCGGAAGGGTCTTTCACACCCTTGCTGCAACTCAAGAAGTTCACCGCCATACCCGTCTCCACTCGAGAGGAAGCACGATGGTCCCGCCCGCATCCAGAGGAGCCCCGTTTCCCCATCGTAGCTCGAGATGTGGGATCCTTTCCCTGCTTTCAACGGGAAAGAATTCCCGGCGTTCCCGTCGCATCTCAAAAGGAGGCACTCTCAACAGGAAAGGCGAGAGGAACTCCATGGTCGTACCACCATTCCAAGAGTCCCCCAGATGTCTCAGTCCATTCCAGAGGAACCTCTTTGCCCTGCACTGGCTCATCTTTCACGCCGAGGATCGATTCACACCACGGTGGCACGTGAGACAGCCCTGTGGGAAAGCCTCGAGGGAAAACCACAGATCCTTTGATCCACGCGAAGGGAAGCGTGACATTGCTGCTACAGCCTGGAAGGAAAGCGCACGTGCATGCCCCCACTGGAGACGAGGCCTGACTCCCCTGGGGAGACTCCAGAAGTACGCAAAGATCCATGTCAGCCCCTGAGAGGAATCCTCGTTTCCGGACCTGACTCCACACAAAGTTTTTGGCCCCGGTATCGACGGGAGAGGAATCCCGAGAGGCCCCCTAGCATCTCGCATGGGGACTGGCCTCTCCTGAGGCCACCAGGGCGGGTCCCTGAGGTCCCCGTCGTAACTCCAGAACAGCTGCCGCAACTCGAGAAAATCCAGGAAGTTCTCCCTTCCTGGCGAGATTAGGCCTATTTCCGATGAGGCGTCTGGAGACTAATGACACCTAACCTCTGGAACTTCGAAAGGGTCTTTCACACCCTTGCTGCAACTCAAGAAGTTCACCGCCATACCCGTCTCGACTCGAGAGGAAGCACGATGGTCCCGCCCACATCCAGAGGAGCCCCGTTTCCCCCTCGTAGCTCGAGATGAGGGATCCTTTCCCTGCTTTTAACGGGAAAGAATTCCCGGCGTTCCCGTCGCATCTCAAGAGGAGGCACTCTCAACAGGAAAGGCGAAAGGAACTCCATGGTCGTACCACCATTCCAAGAGTCCCCCAGATGTCTCAGTCCATTCCAGAGGAACCTCTTTGCCCTGCACTGGCTCATCTTTCACGCCGAGGATCGACTCACACCACGGTGGCACGTGGGACAGCCCTGTGGTAAAGCCTCGAGGGAAAACCTCAGATCATTTGATCCACGCGACGGGAAGCGTGACATTGCTGCTACAGCCTGGAAGGAAAGCGCACGTGCATGCCCCCACTCGAGACGAGGCCTGACTCCCCTGGGGAGACTCCAGAAGTACCCAAAGATCCATGTCAGCCTCTGAGAGGAATCCTCGGTTCCGGCCCTGACTCCACACAAGGTTTTTGGCCCCGGTATCGACGGGAGAGGAATCCCGCGAGGCCCCCTAGCAACTCGCATGGGGACTGGCCTCTCCTGAGGCCACCAGGGCGGGTCCCTGAGGTCCCCGTCGTAACTCGAGAACACCTGCCGCAACTCGAGAAAATCCAGGAAGTTCTCCCTTCCAGGCGAGATGAGGCCTATTTCCGATGAGGCATCTGGAGACTAATGACACCAAACCTCTGGAACTTCGGAAGGGTCTTTCACACCCTTGCTGCAACTCAAGAAGTTCACCGCCATACCCGTCTCCACTCGAGAGGAAACACGATGGTCCCGCCCACATCCAGAGGAGCCCCGTTTCCCCATCGTAGCTCGAGATGTGGGATCCTTTCCCTGCTTTCAACGGGAAAGAATTCCCGGCGTTCCCGTCGCATCTCAAGAGGAGGCACTCTCAACAGGAAAGGCGAGAGGAACTCCATGGTCGTACCACCATTCCAAGAGTCCCCCAGATGTCTCAGTCCATTCCAGAGGAACCTCTTTGCCCTGCACTGGCTCATCTTTCACGCCGAGGATCGATTCACACCACGGTGGCACGTGAGACAGCCCTGTGGGAAAGCCTCGAGGGAAAACCACAGATCCTTTGATCCACGCGACGGGAAGCGTGATATTGCTGCTACAGCCTGGAAGGAAAGCCCACGTGCATGCCCCCACTCGAGACGAGGCCTGACTCCCCTGGGGAGACTCCAGAAGTACCCAAAGATCCATGTCAGCCCCTGAGAGGAATCCTCGTTACCGGACCTGACTCCACACAAAGTTTTTGGCCCCGGTATCGACGGGAGAGGAATCCCGAGAGGCCCCCTAGCATCTCGCATGGGGACTGGCCTCTCCTGAGGCCACCAGGGCGGGTCCCTGAGATCCCCGTCGTAAATCGAGAGCACCTGCCGCAACTCGAGAAAATCCAGGAAGTTCTCCCTTCCAGGCGAGATGAGGCCTATTTCCGATGAGGCGTCTGGAGACTAATGACACCTAACCTCTGGAAATTCGAAAGGGTCTTTCACACCCTTGCTGCGACTCAAGAAGTTCACCGCCATACCCGTCTCCACTCGAGAGGAAGCACGATGGTCCCGCCCACATCCAGAGGAGCCCCGTTTCCCCCTCGTAGCTCGAGATGAGATATCCTTTCCCTGCTTTCAACGGGAAAGAATTCCCGGCGTTCCCGTCGCATCTCAAGAGGAGGCACTCTCAACAGGAAAGGCGAGAGGATCTCCATGGTCGTACCACCATTCCAAGAGTCCCCCAGATGTCTCAGTCCATTCCAGAGGAACCTCTTTGCACTGCACTGGCTCATCTTTCACGCCGAGGATCGATTCACACCACGGTGGCACGTGGGACAACCCTGTGGGAAAGCCTCGAGGAAAGCCTCGAGGGAAAACCACATATCCTTTGATCCTCGCGACGGGAAGCGTGACATTTCTGCCACAGCCTGGAAGGAAAGCGCACGTGCATGCCCCCACTGGAGACGAGGCCTGACTCCCCTGGGGAGACTCCAGAAGTACCCAAAGATCCATGTCAGCCCCTGAGAGGAATCCTCGGTTCCGGCCCTGACTCCACACAAGGTTTTTGGCCCCGGTATCGACGGGAGAGGAATCCCGAGAGGCCCCCTAGCAACTCGCATGGGGACTGGCCTCTCCTGAGGCCACCAGGGCGGGTCCCTGAGGTCCCCGTCGTAACTCGAGAACACCTGCCGCAACTCGAGAAAATCCAGTAAGTTCTCCCTTCCAGGCGAGATGAGGCCTATTTCCGATGAGTCGTCTGGAGACTAATGACACCTAACCTCTGGAACTTCGAAAGGGTCTTTCACACCCTTGCTGCAACTCAAGAAGTTCACCGCCATACCCGTCTCCACTCGAGAGGAAGCACGATGGTCCCGCCCACATCCAGAGGAGCCCCGTTTCCCCCTCGTAGCTCGAGATGAGCGATCCTTTCCCTGCTTTCAACGGGAAAGAATTCCCGGCGTTCCCGTCGCATCTCAAAAGGAGGCACTCTCAACAGGAAAGGCGAGAGGAACTCCATGGTCGTACCACCATTCCAAGAGTCCCCCAGATGTCTCAGTCCATTCCAGCGGAACCTCTGTGCCCTGCACTGGCTCATCTTTCACGCCAGGATCGACTCACACCACGGTGGCACGTGGGACAGCCCTGTGGGAAAGCCTCGAGGGAAAGCCTCGAGGGAAAACCACAGATCCTTTGATCCACGCGAAGGGAAGCGTGACATTGCTGCTACAGCCTGGAAGGAAAGCGCACGTGCATGCCCCCACTCGAGACGAGGCCTGACTCCCCTGGGGAGACTCCAGAAGTACCCAAAGATCCATGTCAGCCCCTGAGAGGAATCCTCGGTTCCGGCCCTGACTCCACACAAGGTTTTTGGCCCCGGTATCGACGGGAGAGGAATCCCGAGAGGCCCCCTAGCAACTCGCATGGGGACTGGCCTCTCCTGAGGCCACCAGTGCGGGACCCTGAGGTCCCCGTCGTAACTCCAGAACAGCTGCCGCAACTCGAGAAAATCCAGGAAGTTCTCCCTTCCTGGCGAGATTAGGCCTATTTCCGATGAGGCGTCTGGAGACTAATGACACCTAACCTCTGGAACTTCGAAAGGGTCTTTCACACCCTTGCTGCAACTCAAGAAGTTCACCGCCATACCCGTCTCGACTCGAGAGGAAGCACGATGGTCCCGCCCACATCCAGAGGAGCCCCGTTTCCCCCTCGTAGCTCGAGATGAGGGATCCTTTCCCTGCTTTTAACGGGAAAGAATTCCCGGCGTTCCCGTCGCATCTCAAGAGGAGGCACTCTCAACAGGAAAGGCGAGAGGAACTCCATGGTCGTACCACCATTCCAAGAGTCCCCCAGATGTCTCAGTCCATTCCAGAGGAACCTCTTTGCCCTGCACTGGCTCATCTTTCACGCCGAGGATCGACTCACACCACGGTGGCACGTGGGACAGCCCTGTGGGAAAGCCTCGAGGGAAAACCACAGATCATTTGATCCACGCGACGGGAAGCGTGACATTGCTGCTACAGCCTGGAAGGAAAGCGCACGTGCATGCCCCCACTCGAGATGAGGCCTGACTCCCCTGGGGAGACTCCAGAAGTACCCAAAGATCCATGTCAGCCTCTGAGAGGAATCCTCGGTTCCGGCCCTGACTCCACACAAGGTTTTTGGCCCCGGTATCGACGGGAGAGGAATCCCGAGAGGCCCCCTAGCAACTCGCATGGGGACTGGCCTCTCCTGAGGCCACCAGGGCGGGTCCCTGAGGTCCCCGTCGTAACTCGAGAACACCTGCCGCAACTCGAGAAAATCCAGGAAGTTCTCCCTTCCAGGCGAGATGAGGCCTATTTCCGATGAGGCATCTGGAGACTAATGACACCAAACCTCTGGAACTTCGGAAGGGTCTTTCACACCCTTGCTGCAACTCAAGAAGTTCACCGCCATACCCGTCTCCACTCGAGAGGAAACACGATGGTCCCGCCCACATCCAGAGGAGCCCCGTTTCCCCATCGTAGCTCGAGATGTGGGATCCTTTCCCTGCTTTCAACGGGAAAGAATTCCCGGCGTTCCCGTCGCATCTCAAGAGGAGGCACTCTCAACAGGAAAGGCGAGAGGAACTCCATGGTCGTACCACCATTCCAAGAGTCCCCCAGATGTCTCAGTCCATTCCAGAGGAACCTCTTTGCCCTGCACTGGCTCATCTTTCATGCCGAGGATCGATTGACACCACGGTGGCACGTGCGACAGCCCTGTGGGAAAGCCTCGAGGGAAAACCACAGATCCTTTGATCCACGCGACGGGAAGCGTGACATTGCTGCTACAGCCTGGAAGGAAAGCGCACGTGCATGCCCCCACTCGAGACGAGGCCTGACTCCCCTGGGGAGACTCCAGAAGTACCCAAATATCCATGTCAGCCCCTGAGAGGAATCCTCGGTTCCGGACCTGACTCCACACAAAGTTTTTGGCCCCGGTATCGACGGGAGAGGAATCCCGAGAGGCCCCCTAGCATCTCGCATGGGGACTGGCCTCTCCTGAGGCCACCAGGGCGGGTCCCTGAGGTCCCCGTCGTAGCTCGAGAGCACCTGCCGCAACTCGAGAAAATCCAGGAAGTTCTCCCTTCCAGGCGAGATGAGGCGTATTTCCGATGAGGCGTCTGGAGACTAATGACACCTAACCTCTGGAACTTCGAAAGGGTCTTTCACACCCTTGCTGCGACTCAAGAAGTTCACCGCCATACCCGTCTCCACTCGAGAGGAAGCACGATGGTCCCGCCCACATCCAGAGGAGCCCCGTTTCCCCCTCGTAGCTCGAGATGAGATATCCTTTCCCTGCTTTCAACGGGAAAGAATTCCCGGCGTTCCCGTCGCATCTCAAGAGGAGGCACTCTCAACAGGAAAGGCGAGAGGAACTCCATGGTCGTACCACCATTCCAAGAGTCCCCCAGATGTCTCAGTCCATTCCAGAGGAACCTCTTTGCACTGCACTGGCTCATCTTTCACGCCGAGGATCGATTCACACCACGGTGGCACGTGGGACAGCCCTGTGGGAAAGCTTCGAGGAAAGCCTCGAGGGAAAACCACATATCCTTTGATCCACACGACGGGAAGCGTGACATTTCTGCCACAGCCTGGAAGGAAAGCGCACGTGCATGCCCCCACTGGAGACGAGGCCTGACTCCCCTGGGGAGACTCCAGAAGTACCCAAAGATCCATGTCAGCCCCTGAGAGGAATCCTCGGTTCCGGCCCTGACTCCACACAAGGTTTTTGGCCCCGGTATCGACGGGAGAGGAATCCCGAGAGGCCCCCTAGCAACTCGCATGGCGACTGGCCTCTCCTGAGGCCACCAGGGCGGGTCCCTGAGGTCCCCGTCGTAACTCGAGAACACCTGCCGCAACTCGAGAAAATCCAGTAAGTTCTCCCTTCCAGGCGAGATGAGGCCTATTTCCGATGAGGGGTCTGGAGACTAATGACACCTAACCTCTGGAACTTCGAAAGGGTCTTTCACACCCTTGCTGCAACTCAAGAAGTTCACCGCCATACCCGTCTCCACTCGAGAGGAAGCACGATGGTCCCGCCCACATCCCGAGGAGCCCCGTTTCCCCCTCGTAGCTCGAGATGAGCGATCCTTTCCCTGCTTTCAACGGGAAAGAATTCCCGGCGTTCCCGTCGCATCTCAAAAGGAGGCACTCTCAACAGGAAAGGCGAGAGGAACTCCATGGTCGTACCACCATTCCAAGAGTCCCCCAGATGTCTCAGTCCATTCCAGCGGAACCTCTGTGCCCTGCACTGGCTCATCTTTCACGCCAGGATCTACTCACACCACGGTGGCACGTGGGACAGCCCTGTGGGAAAGCCTCGAGGGAAAGCCTCGAGGGAAAACCACAGATCCTTTGATCCATGCGAAGGGAAGCGTGACATTGCTGCTACAGCCTGGAAGGAAAGCGCACGTGCATGCCCCCACTCGAGACGAGGCCTGACTCCCCTGTGGAGACTCCAGAAGAACCCAAAGATCCATGTCAGCCCCTGAGAGGAATCCTCGGTTCCGGCCCTGACTCCACACAAGGTTTTAGGCCCCAGTATCGACGGGAGAGGAATCCCGAGAGGCCCCCTAGCAACTCGCATGGGGACTGGCCTCTCCTGAGGCCACCAGTGCGGGTCCCTGAGGTCCCCGTCGTAACTCCAGAACAGCTGCCGCAACTCGAGAAAATCCAGGAAGTTCTCCCTTCCTGGCGAGATTAGGCATATTTCCGATGAGGCGTCTGGAGACTAATGACACCTAACCTCTGGAACTTCGAAAGGGTCTTTCACACCCTTGCTGCAACTCAAGAAGTTCACCGCCATACCCGTCTCGACTCGAGAGGAAGCACGATGGTCCCGCCCACATCCAGAGGAGCCCCGTTTCCCCCTCGTAGCTCGAGATGAGGGATCCTTTCCCTGCTTTTAACGGGAAAGAATTCCCGGCGTTCCCGTCGCATCTCAAGAGGAGGCACTCTCAACAGGAAAGGCGAGAGGAACTCCATGGTCGTACCACCATTCCAAGAGTCCCCCAGATGTCTCAGTCCATTCCAGAGGAACCTCTTTGCCCTGCACTGGCTCATCTTTCACGCCGAGGATCGACTCACACCACGGTGGCACGTGGGACAGCCCTGTGGGAAAGCCTCGAGGGAAAACCACAGATCATTTGATCCACGCGACGGGAAGCGTGACATTGCTGCTACAGCCTGGAAGGAAAGCGCACGTGCATGCCCCCACTCGAGACGAGGCCTGACTCCCCTGGGGAGACTCCAGAAGTACCCAAATATCCATGTCAGCCCCTGAGAGGAATCCTCGGTTCCGGACCTGACTCCACACAATGTTTTTGGCCCCGGTATCGACGGGAGAGGAATCCCGAGAGGCCCCCTAGCATCTCGCATGGGGACTGGCCTCTCCTGAGGCCACCAGGGCGGGTCCCTGAGGTCCCCGTCGTAGCTCGAGAGCACCTGCCGCAACTCGAGAAAATCCAGGATGTTCTCCCTTCCAGGCGAGATGAGGCGTATTTCCGATGAGGCGTCTGGAGACTAATGACACCTAACCTCTGGAAATTCGAAAGGGTCTTTCACACCCTTGCTGCGACTCAAGAAGTTCACCGCCATACCCGTCTCCACTCGAGAGGAAGCACGATGGTCCCGCCCACATCCAGAGGAGCCCCGTTTCCCCCTCGTAGCTCGAGATGAGGGATCCTTTCCCTGCTTTCAACGGGAAAGAATTCCCGGCGTTCCCGTCGCATCTCAAGAGGAGGCACTCTCAACAGGAAAGGCGAGAGGAACTCCATGGTCGTACCACCATTCCAAGAGTCCCCCAGATGTCTCAGTCCATTCCAGAGGAACCTCTTTGCCCTGCACTGGCTCATCTTTCACGCCGAGGATCGACTCACACCACGGTGGCACGTGGGACAGCCCTGTGGGAAAGCCTCGAGGGAAAGCCTTGAGGGAAAACCACAGATCCTTTGATCCAGGCCACGGGAAGCGTGACATTGCTGCTACAGCCTGGAAGGAAAGCGCACGTGCATGCCCCCACTCGAGACGAGGACTGACTCCCCTGGGGAGACTCCAGAAGTACCCAAAGATCCATGTCAGCCCCTGAGCGGCATCCTCGGTTCCGGCCCTGACTCCACACAAGGTTTTTGGCCCCGGTATCGACGGGAGAGGAATCCCGAGAGGCCCCCTAGCAACTCGCATGGCGACTGGCCTCTCCTGAGGCCACCAGGGCGGGTCCCTGAGGTCCCCGTCGTAACTCGAGAACACCTGCCGCAACTCGAGAAAATCCAGTAAGTTCTCCCTTCCAGGCGAGATGAGGCCTATTTCCGATGAGGCGTCTGGAGACTAATGACACCTAACCTCTGGAACTTCGAAAGGTTCTTTCACACC
Source organism: Capricornis sumatraensis (assembly GCF_032405125.1). NCBI lineage: Eukaryota > Metazoa > Chordata > Mammalia > Artiodactyla > Bovidae > Capricornis > Capricornis sumatraensis. The sequence continues at coordinate 5,978,867 of NW_027184615.1, read as the reverse complement.
CTTGCTGCAACTCAAGAAGTTCACCGCCATACCCGTCTCCACTCGAGAGGAAGCACGATGGTCCCGCCCACATCCAGAGGAGCCCCGTTTCCCCCTCGTAGCTCGAGATGAGCGATCCTTTCCCTGCTTTCAACGGGAAAGAATTCCCGGCGTTCCCGTCGCATCTCAAAAGGAGGCACTCTCAACAGGAAAGGCGAGAGGAACTCCATGGTCGTACCACCATTCCAAGAGTCCCCCAGATGTCTCAGTCCATTCCAGCGGAACCTCTGTGCCCTGCACTGGCTCATCTTTCACGCCAGGATCGACTCACACCACGGTGGCACGTGGGACAGCCCTGTGGGAAAGCCTCGAGGGAAAGCCTAGAGGGAAAACCACAGATCCTTTGATCCACGCGAAGGGAAGCGTGACATTGCTGCTACAGCCTGGAAGGAAAGCGCACGTGCATGCCCCCACTCGAGACGAGGCCTGACTCCCCTGGGGAGACTCCAGAAGTACCCAAAGATCCATGTCAGCCCCTGAGAGGAATCCTCGGTTCCGGCCCTGACTCCACACAAGGTTTTTGGCCCCGGTATCGACGGGAGAGGAATCCCGAGAGGCCCCCTAGCAACTCGCATGGGGACTGGCCTCTCCTGAGGCCACCAGTGCGGGTCCCTGAGGTCCCCGTCGTAACTCCAGAACAGCTGCCGCAACTCGAGAAAATCCAGGAAGTTCTCCCTTCCTGGCGAGATTAGGCCTATTTCCGATGAGGCGTCTGGAGACTAATGACACCTAACCTCTGGAACTTCGAAAGGGTCTTTCACACCCTTGCTGCAACTCAAGAAGTTCACCGCCATACCCGTCTCGACTCGAGAGGAAGCACGATGGTCCCGCCCACATCCAGAGGAGCCCCGTTTCCCCCTCGTAGCTCGAGATGAGGGATCCTTTCCCTGCTTTTAACGGGAAAGAATTCCCGGCGTTCCCGTCGCATCTCAAGAGGAGGCACTCTCAACAGGAAAGGCGAGAGGAACTCCATGGTCGTACCACCATTCCAAGAGTCCCCCAGATGTCTCAGTCCATTCCAGAGGAACCTCTTTGCCCTGCACTGGCTCATCTTTCACGCCGAGGATCGACTCACACCACGGTGGCACGTGGGACAGCCCTGTGGGAAAGCCTCGAGGGAAAACCACAGATCATTTGATCCACGCGACGGGAAGCGTGACATTGCTGCTACAGCCTGGAAGGAAAGCGCACGTGCATGCCCCCACTCGAGACGAGGCCTGACTCCCCTGGGGAGACTCCAGAAGTACCCAAAGATCCATGTCAGCCTCTGAGAGGAATCCTCGGTTCCGGCCCTGACTCCACACAAGGTTTTTGGCCCCGGTATCGACGGGAGAGGAATCCCGAGAGGCCCCCTAGCAACTCGCATGGGGACTGGCCTCTCCTGAGGCCACCAGGGCGGGTCCCTGAGGTCCCCGTCGTAACTCGAGAACACCTGCCGCAACTCGAGAAAATCCAGGAAGTTCTCCCTTCCAGGCGAGATGAGGCCTATTTCCGATGAGGCATCTGGAGACTAATGACACCAAACCTCTGGAACTTCGGAAGGGTCTTTCACACCCTTGCTGCAACTCAAGAAGTTCACCGCCATACCCGTCTCCACTCGAGAGGAAACACGATGGTCCCGCCCACATCCAGAGGAGCCCCGTTTCCCCATCGTAGCTCGAGATGTGGGATCCTTTCCCTGCTTTCAACGGGAAAGAATTCCCGGCGTTCCCGTCGCATCTCAAGAGGAGGCACTCTCAACAGGAAAGGCGAGAGGAACTCCATGGTCGTACCACCATTCCAAGAGTCCCCCAGATGTCTCAGTCCATTCCAGAGGAACCTCTTTGCCCTGCACTGGCTCATCTTTCACGCCGAGGATCGATTCACACCACGGTGGCACGTGCGACAGCCCTGTGGGAAAGCCTCGAGGGAAAACCACAGATCCTTTGATCCACGCGACGGGAAGCGTGACATTGCTGCTACAGCCTGGAAGGAAAGCGCACGTGCATGCCCCCACTCGAGACGAGGCCTGACTCCCCTGGGGAGACTCCAGAAGTACCCAAATATCCATGTCAGCCCCTGAGAGGAATCCTCGGTTCCGGACCTGACTCCACACAAAGTTTTTGGCCCCGGTATCGACGGGAGAGGAATCCCGAGAGGCCCCCTAGCATCTCGCATGGGGACTGGCCTCTCCTGTGGCCACCAGGGCGGGTCCCTGAGGTCCCCGTCGTAGCTCGAGAGCACCTGCCGCAACTCGAGAAAATCCAGGAAGTTCTCCCTTCCAGGCGAGATGAGGCCTATTTCCGATGAGGCGTCTGGAGACTAATGACACCTAACCTCTGGAACTTCGAAAGGGTCTTTCACACCCTTGCTGCGACTCAAGAAGTTCACCGCCATACCCGTCTCCACTCGAGAGGAAGCACGATGGTCCCGCCCACATCCAGAGGAGCCCCGTTTCCCCCTCGTAGCTCGAGATGAGGGATCCTTTCCCTGCTTTCAACGGGAAAGAATTCCCGGCGTTCCCGTCGCATCTCAAGAGGAGGCACTCTCAACAGGAAAGGCGAGAGGAACTCCATGGTCGTACCACCATTCCAAGAGTCCCCCAGATGTCTCAGTCCATTCCAGAGGAACCTCTTTGCCCTGCACTGGCTCATCTTTCACGCCGAGGATCGACTCACACCACGGTGGCACGTGGGACAGCCCTGTGGGAAAGCCTCGAGGGAAAACCACAGATCATTTGATCCACGCGACGGGAAGCGTGACATTGCTGCTACAGCCTGGAAGGAAAGCGCACGTGCATGCCCCCACTCGAGACGAGGCCTGACTCCCCTGGGGAGACTCCAGAAGTACCCAAAGATCCATGTCAGCCTCTGAGAGAAATCCTCGGTTCCGGCCCTGACTCCACACAAGGTTTTTGGCCCCGGTATCGACGGGAGAGGAATCCCGAGAGGCCCCCTAGCAACTCGCATGGGGACTGGCCTCTCCTGAGGCCACCAGGGCGGGTCCCTGAGGTCCCCGTCGTAACTCGAGAACACCTGCCGCAACTCGAGAAAATCCAGGAAGTTCTCCCTTCCAGGCGAGATGAGGCCTATTTCCGATGAGGCATCTGGAGACTAATGACACCAAACCTCTGGAACTTCGGAAGGGTCTTTCACACCCTTGCTGCAACTCAAGAAGTTCACCGCCATACCCGTCTCCACTCGAGAGGAAACACGATGGTCCCGCCCACATCCAGAGGAGCCCCGTTTCCCCATCGTAGCTCGAGATGTGGGATCCTTTCCCTGCTTTCAACGGGAAAGAATTCCCGGCGTTCCCGTCGCATCTCAAGAGGAGGCACTCTCAACAGGAAAGGCGAGAGGAACTCCATGGTCGTACCACCATTCCAAGAGTCCCCCAGATGTCTCAGTCCATTCCAGAGGAACCTCTTTGCCCTGCACTGGCTCATCTTTCACGCCGAGGATCGATTCACACCACGGTGGCACGTGAGACAGCCCTGTGGGAAAGCCTCGAGGGAAAACCACAGATCCTTTGATCCACGCGACGGGAAGCGTGATATTGCTGCTACAGCCTGGAAGGAAAGCCCACGTGCATGCCCCCACTCGAGACGAGGCCTGACTCCCCTGGGGAGACTCCAGAAGTACCCAAAGATCCATGTCAGCCCCTGAGAGGAATCCTCGTTTCCGGACCTGACTCCACACAAAGTTTTTGGCCCCGGTATCGACGGGAGAGGAATCCCGAGAGGCCCCCTAGCATCTCGCATGGGGACTGGCCTCTCCTGAGGCCACCAGGGCGGGTCCCTGAGATCCCCGTCGTAAATCGAGAACACCTGCCGCAACTCGAGAAAATCCAGGAAGTTCTCCCTTCCAGGCGAGATGAGGCCTATTTCCGATGAGGCGTCTGGAGACTAATGACACCTAACCTCTGGAAATTCGAAAGGGTCTTTCACACCCTTGCTGCGACTCAAGAAGTTCACCGCCATACCCGTCTCCACTCGAGAGGAAGCACGATGGTCCCGCCCACATCCAGAGGAGCCCCGTTTCCCCCTCGTAGCTCGAGATGAGATATCCTTTCCCTGCTTTCAACGGGAAAGAATTCCCGGCGTTCCCGTCGCATCTCAAGAGGAGGCACTCTCAACAGGAAAGGCGAGAGGAACTCCATGGTCGTACCACCATTCCAAGAGTCCCCCAGATGTCTCAGTCCATTCCAGAGGAACCTCTTTGCACTGCACTGGCTCATCTTTCACGCCGAGGATCGATTCACACCACGGTGGCACGTGGGACAGCCCTGTGGGAAAGCCTCGAGGAAAGCCTCGAGGGAAAACCACATATCCTTTGATCCACGCGACGGGAAGCGTGACATTTCTGCCACAGCCTGGAAGGAAAGCGCACGTGCATGCCCCCACTGGAGACGAGGCCTGACTCCCCTGGGGAGACTCCAGAAGTACCCAAAGATCCATGTCAGCCCCTGAGAGGAATCCTCGGTTCCGGCCCTGACTCCACACAAGGTTTTTGGCCCCGGTATCGACGGGAGAGGAATCCCGAGAGGCCCCCTAGCAACTCGCATGGCGACTGGCCTCTCCTGAGGCCACCAGGGCGGGTCCCTGAGGTCCCTGACGTAACTCGAGAACACCTGCCGCAACTCGAGAAAATCCAGTAAGTTCTCCCTTCCAGGCGAGATGAGGCCTATTTCCGATGAGGCGTCTGGAGACTAATGACACCTAACCTCTGGAACTTCGAAAGGGTCTTTCACACCCTTGCTGCAACTCAAGAAGTTCACCGCCATACCCGTCTCCACTCGAGAGGAAGCACGATGGTCCCGCCCACATCCAGAGGAGCCCCGTTTCCCCCTCGTAGCTCGAGATGAGCGATCCTTTCCCTGCTTTCAACGGGAAAGAATTCCCGGCGTTCCCGTCGCATCTCAAAAGGAGGCACTCTCAACAGGAAAGGCGAGAGGAACTCCATGGTCGTACCACCATTCCAAGAGTCCCCCAGATGTCTCAGTCCATTCCAGCGGAACCTCTGTGCCCTGCACTGGCTCATCTTTCACGCCAGGATCGACTCACACCACGGTGGCACGTGGGACAGCCCTGTGGGAAAGCCTCGAGGGAAAGCCTCGAGGGAAAACCACAGATCCTTTGATCCACGCGAAGGGAAGCGTGACATTGCTGCTACAGCCTGGAAGGAAAGCGCACGTGCATGCCCCCACTCGAGACGAGGCCTGACTCCCCTGTGGAGACTCCAGAAGTACCCAAAGATCCATGTCAGCCCCTGAGAGGAATCCTCGGTTCCGGCCCTGACTCCACACAAGGTTTTTGGCCCCGGTATCGACGGGAAAGGAATCCCGAGAGGCCCCCTAGCAACTCGCATGGGGACTGGCCTCTCCTGAGGCCACCAGTGCGGGTCCCTGAGGTCCCCATCGTAACTCTAGAACAGCTGCCGCAACTCGAGAAAATCCAGGAAGTTCTCCCTTCCTGGCGAGATTAGGCCTATTTCCGATGAGGCGTCTGGAGACTAATGACACCTAACCTCTGGAACTTCGAAAGGGTCTTTCACACCCTTGCTGCAACTCAAGAAGTTCACCGCCATACCCGTCTCGACTCGAGAGGAAGCACGATGGTCCCGCCCACATCCAGAGGAGCCCCGTTTCCCCCTCGTAGCTCGAGATGAGGGATCCTTTCCCTGCTTTTAACGGGAAAGAATTCCCGGCGTTCCCGTCGCATCTCAAGAGGAGGCACTCTCAACAGGAAAGGCGAGAGGAACTCCATGGTCGTACCACCATTCCAAGAGTCCCCCAGATGTCTCAGTCCATTCCAGAGGAACCTCTTTGCCCTGCACTGGCTCATCTTTCACGCCGAGGATCGACTCACACCACGGTGGCACGTGGGACAGCCCTGTGGGAAAGCCTCGAGGGAAAACCACAGATCATTTGATCCACTCGACGGGAAGCGTGACATTGCTGCTACAGCCTGGAAGGAAAGCGCACGTGCATGCCCCCACTCGAGACGAGGCCTGACTCCCCTGGGGAGACTCCAGAAGTACCCAAAGATCCATGTCAGCCTCTGAGAGGAATCCTCGGTTCCGGCCCTGACTCCACACAAGGTTTTTGGCCCCGGTATCGACGGGAGAGGAATCCCGAGAGGCCCCCTAGCAACTCGCATGGGGACTGGCCTCTCCTGAGGCCACCAGGGCGGGTCCCTGAGGTCCCCGTCGTAACTCGAGAACACCTGCCGCAACTCGAGAAAATCCAGGAAGTTCTCCCTTCCAGGCGAGATGAGGCCTATTTCCGATGAGGCATCTGGAGACTAATGACACCAAACCTCTGGAACTTCGGAAGGGTCTTTCACACCCTTGCTGCAACTCAAGAAGTTCACCGCCATACCCGTCTCCACTCGAGAGGAAACACGATGTTCCCGCCCACATCCAGAGGAGCCCCGTTTCCCCATCGTAGCTCGAGATGTGGGATCCTTTCCCTGCTTTCAACGGGAAAGAATTTCCGGCGTTCCCGTCGCATCTCAAGAGGAGGCACTCTCAACAGGAAAGGCGAGAGGAACTCCATGGTCGTACCACCATTCCAAGAGTCCCCCAGATGTCTCAGTCCATTCCAGAGGAACCTCTTTGCCCTGCACTGGCTCATCTTTCACGCCGAGGATCGATTGACACCACGGTGGCACGTGCGACAGCCCTGTGGGAAAGCCTCGAGGGAAAACCACAGATCCTTTGATCCACGCGACGGGAAGCGTGACATTGCTGCTACAGCCTGGAAGGAAAGCGCACGTGCATGCCCCCACTCGAGACGAGGCCTGACTCCCCTGGGGAGACTCCAGAAGTACCCAAATATCCATGTCAGCCCCTGAGAGGAATCCTCGGTTCCGGACCTGACTCCACACAAAGTTTTTGGCCCCGGTATCGACGGGAGAGGAATCCCGAGAGGCCCCCTAGCATCTCGCATGGGGACTGGCCTCTCCTGAGGCCACCAGGGCGGGTCCCTGAGGTCCCCGTCGTAGCTCGAGAGCACCTGCCGCAACTCGAGAAAATCCAGGAAGTTCTCCCTTCCAGGCGAGATGAGGCGTATTTCCAATGAGGCGTCTGGAGACTAATGACACCTAACCTCTGGAACTTCGAAAGGGTCTTTCACACCCTTGCTGCGACTCAAGAAGTTCACCGCCATACCCGTCTCCACTCGAGAGGAAGTACGATGGTCCCGCCCACATCCAGAGGAGCCCCGTTTCCCCCTCGTAGCTCGAGATGAGCGATCCTTTCCCTGCTTTCAACGGGAAAGAATTCCCGGCGTTCCCGTCGCATCTCAAGAGGAGGCACTCTCAACAGGAAAGGCGAGAGGAACTCCATGGTCGTACCACCATTCCAAGAGTCCCCCAGATGTCTCAGTCCATTCCAGAGGAACCTCTTTGCCCTGCACTGGCTCATCTTTCACGCCGAGGATCGACTCACACCACGGTGGCACGTGGGACAGCCCTGTGGGAAAGCCTCGAGGGAAAACCACAGATCATTTGATTCACGCGACGGGAAGCGTGACATTGCTGCTACAGCCTGGAAGGAAAGCGCACGTGCATGCCCCCACTCGAGACGAGGCCTGACTCCCCTGGGGAGACTCCAGAAGTACCCAAAGATCCATGTCAGCCTCTGAGAGGAATCCTCGGTTCCGGCCCTGACTCCACACAAGGTTTTTGGCCCCGGTATCGACGGGAGAGGAATCCCGAGAGGCCCCCTAGCAACTCGCATGGGGACTGGCCTCTCCTGAGGCCACCAGGGCGGGTCCCTGAGGTCCCCGTCGTAACTCGAGAACACCTGCCGCAACTCGAGAAAATCCAGGAAGTTCTCCCTTCCAGGCGAGATGAGGCCTATTTCCGATGAGGCATCTGGAGACTAATGACACCAAACCTCTGGAACTTCGGAAGGGTCTTTCACACCCTTGCTGCAACTCAAGAAGTTCACTGCCATACCCGTCTCCACTCGAGAGGAAACACGATGGTCCCGCCCACATCCAGAGGAGCCCCGTTTCCCCATCGTAGCTCGAGATGTGGGATCCTTTCCCTGCTTTCAACGGGAAAGAATTCCCGGCGTTCCCGTCGCATCTCAAGAGGAGGCACTCTCAACAGGAAAGGCGAGAGGAACTCCATGGTCGTACCACCATTCCAAGAGTCCCCCAGATGTCTCAGTCCATTCCAGAGGAACCTCTTTGCCCTGCACTGGCTCATCTTTCACGCCGAGGATCGATTCACACCACGGTGGCACGTGAGACAGCCCTGTGGGAAAGCCTCGAGGGAAAACCACAGATCCTTTGATCCACGCGACGGGAAGCGTGATATTGCTGCTACAGCCTGGAAGGAAAGCCCACGTGCATGCCCCCACTCGAGACGAGGCCTGACTCCCCTGGGGAGACTCCAGAAGTACCCAAAGATCCATGTCAGCCCCTGAGAGGAATCCTCGTTTCCGGACCTGACTCCACACAAAGTTTTTGGCCCCGGTATCGACGGGAGAGGAATCCCGAGAGGCCCCCTAGCATCTCGCATGGGGACTGGCCTCTCCTGAGGCCACCAGGGCGGGTCCCTGAGATCCCCGTCGTAAATCGAGAGCACCTGCCGCAACTCGAGAAAATCCAGGAAGTTCTCCCTTCCAGGCGAGATGAGGCCTATTTCCGATGAGGCGTCTGGAGACTAATGACACCTAACCTCTGGAAATTCGAAAGGGTCTTTCACACCCTTGCTGCGACTCAAGAAGTTCACCGCCATACCCGTCTCCACTCGAGAGGAAGCACGATGGTCCCGCCCACATCCAGAGGAGCCCCGTTTCCCCCTCGTAGCTCGAGATGAGATATCCTTTCCCTGCTTTCAACGGGAAAGAATTCCCGGCGTTCCCGTCGCATCTCAAGAGGAGGCACTCTCAACAGGAAAGGCGAGAGGAACTCCATGGTCGTACCACCATTCCAAGAGTCCCCCAGATGTCTCAGTCCATTCCAGAGGAACCTCTTTGCACGGCAATGGCTCATCTTTCACGCCGAGGATCGATTCACACCACGGTGGCACGTGGGACAGCCCTGTGGGAAAGCCTCGAGGAAAGCCTCGAGGGAAAACCACATATCCTTTGATCCACGCGACGGGAAGCGTGACATTTCTGCCACAGCCTGGAAGGAAAGCGCACGTGCATGCCCCCACTGGAGACGAGGCCTGACTCCCCTGGGGAGACTCCAGAAGTACCCAAAGATCCATGTCAGCCCCTGAGAGTAATCCTCGGTTCCGGCCCTGACTCCACACAAGGTTTTTGGCCCCGGTATCGACGGGAGAGGAATCCCGAGAGGCCCCCTAGCAACTCGCATGGCGACTGGCCTCTCCTGAGGCCACCAGGGCGGGTCCCTGAGGTCCCCGTCGTAACTCGAGAACACCTGCCGCAACTCGAGAAAATCCAGTAAGTTCTCCCTTCCAGGCGAGATGAGGCCTATTTCCGATGAGGCGTCTGGAGACTAATGACACCTAACCTCTGGAACTTCGAAAGGGTCTTTCACACCCTTGCTGCAACTCAAGAAGTTCACCGCCATACCCGTCTCCACTCGAGAGGAAGCACGATGGTCCCGCCCACATCCAGAGGAGCCCCGTTTCCCCCTCGTAGCTCGAGATGAGCGATCCTTTCCCTGCTTTCAACGGGAAAGAATTCCCGGCGTTCCCGTCGCATCTCAAAAGGAGGCACTCTCAACAGGAAAGGCGAGAGGAACTCCATGGTCGTACCACCATTCCAAGAGTCCCCCAGATGTCTCAGTCCATTCCAGCGGAACCTCTGTGCCCTGCACTGGCTCATCTTTCACGCCAGGATCGACTCACACCACGGTGGCACGTGGGACAGCCCTGTGGGAAAGCCTCGAGGGAAAGCCTCGAGGGAAAACCACAGATCCTTTGATCCACGCGAAGGGAAGCGTGACATTGCTGCTACAGCCTGGAAGGAAAGCGCACGTGCATGCCCCCACTCGAGACGAGGCCTGACTCCCCTGTGGAGACTCCAGAAGTACCCAAAGATCCATGTCAGCCCCTGAGAGGAATCCTCGGTTCCGGCCCTGACTCCACACAAGGTTTTTGGCCCCGGTATCGACGGGAGAGGAATCCCGAGAGGCCCCCTAGCAACTCGCATGGGGACTGGCCTCTCCTGAGGCCACCAGTGCGGGTCCCTGAGGTCCCCGTTGTAACTCCAGAACAGCTGCCGCAACTCGAGAAAATCCAGGAAGTTCTCCCTTCCTGGCGAGATTAGGCCTATTTCCGATGAGGCGTCTGGAGACTAATGACACCTAACCTCTGGAACTTCGAAAGGGTCTTTCACACCCTTGCTGCAACTCAAGAAGTTCACCGCCATACCCGTCTCGACTCGAGAGGAAGCACGATGGTCCCGCCCACATCCAGAGGAGCCCCGTTTCCCCCTCGTAGCTCGAGATGAGGGATCCTTTCCCTGCTTTTAACGGGAAAGAATTCCCGGCGTTCCCGTCGCATCTCAAGAGGAGGCACTCTCAACAGGAAAGGCGAGAGGAACTCCATGGTCGTACCACCATTCCAAGAGTCCCCCAGATGTCTCAGTCCATTCCAGAGGAACCTCTTTGCCCTGCACTGGCTCATCTTTCACGCCGAGGATCGACTCACACCACGGTGGCACGTGGGACAGCCCTGTGGGAAAGCCTCGAGGGAAAACCACAGATCATTTGTTCCACGCGACGGGAAGCGTGACATTGCTGCTACAGCCTGGAAGGAAAGCGCACGTGCATGCCCCCACTCGAGACGAGGCCTGACTCCCCTGGGGAGACTCCAGAAGTACCCAAAGATCCATGTCAGCCTCTGAGAGGAATCCTCGGTTCCGGCCCTGACTCCACACAAGGTTTTTGGCCCCGGTATCGACGGGAGAGGAATTCCGAGAGGCCCCCTAGCAACTCGCATGGGGACTGGCCTCTCCTGAGGCCACCAGGGCGGGTCCCTGAGGTCCCCGTCGTAACTCGAGAACACCTGCCGCAACTCGAGAAAATCCAGGAATTTCTCCCTTCCAGGCGAGGTGAGGCCTATTTCCGATGAGGCATCTGGAGACTAATGACACCAAACCTCTGGAACTTCGGAAGGGTCTTTCACACCCTTGCTGCAACTCAAGAAGTTCACCGCCATACCCGTCTCCACTCGAGAGGAAACACGATGGTCCCGCCCACATCCAGAGGAGCCCCGTTTCCCCATCGTAGCTCGAGATGTGGGATCCTTTCCCTGCTTTCAACGGGAAAGAATTCCCGGCGTTCCCGTCGCATCTCAAGAGGAGGCACTCTCAACAGGAAAGGCGAGAGGAACTCCATGGTCGTACCACTATTCAAAGAGTCCCCCAGATGTCTCAGTCCATTCCAGAGGAACCTCTTTGCCCTGCACTGGCTCATCTTTCACGCCGAGGATCGATTGACACCACGGTGGCACGTGCGACAGCCCTGTGGGAAAGCCTCGAGGGAAAACCACAGATCCTTTGATCCACGCGACGGGAAGCGTGACATTGCTGCTACAGCCTGGAAGGAAAGCCCACGTGCATGCCCCCACTCGAGACGAGGCCTGACTCCCCTGGGGAGACTCCAGAAGTACCCAAATATCCATGTCAGCCCCTGAGAGGAATCCTCGGTTCCGGACCTGACTCCACACAAAGTTTTTGGCCCCGGTATCGACGGGAGAGGAATCCCGAGAGGCCCCCTAGCATCTCGCATGGGGACTGGCCTCTCCTGAGGCCACCAGGGCGGGTCCCTGAGGTCCCCGTCGTAGCTCGAGAGCACCTGCCGCAACTCGAGAAAATCCAGGAAGTTCTCCCTTCCAGGCGAGATGAGGCGTATTTCCGATGAGGCGTCTGGAGACTAATGACACCTAACCTCTGGAAATTCGAAAGGGTCTTTCACACCCTTGCTGCGACTCAAGAAGTTCACCGCCATACCGGTCTCCACTCGAGAGGAAGCACGATGGTCCCGCCCACATCCAGAGGAGCCCCGTTTCCCCCTCGTAGCTCGAAATGAGGGATCCTTTCCCTGCTTTCAACGGGAAAGAATTCCCGGCGTTCCCGTCGCATCTCAAGAGGAGGCACTCTCAACAGGAAAGGCGAGAGGAACTCCATGGTCGTACCACCATTCCAAGAGTCCCCCAGATGTCTCAGTCCATTCCAGAGGAACCTCTTTGCACTGCACTGGCTCATCTTTCACGCCGAGGATCGACTCACACCACGGTGGCACGTGGGACAGCCCTGTGGGAAAGCCTCGAGGGAAAGCCTCGAGGGAAAACCACAGATCCTTTGATCCACGCGACGGGAAGCGTGACATTTCTGCCACAGACTGGAAGGAAAGCGCACGTGCATGCCCCCACTGGAAACGAGGCCTGACTCCCCTGGGGAGACTCCAGAAGTACCCAAAGATCCATGTCAGCCCCTGAGAGGAATCCTCGGTTCCGGCCCTGACTCCACACAAGGTTTTTGGCCCCGGTATCGACGGGAGAGGAATCCCGAGAGGCCCCCTAGCAACTCGCATGGGGACTGGCCTCTCCTGAGGCCACCAGGGCGGGTCCCTGAGGTCCCCGTCGTAACTCGAGAACACCTGCCGCAACTCGAGAAAATCCAGGAAGTTCTCCCTTCCAGGCGAGATTAGGCCTATTTCCGATGAGGCGTCTGGAGACTAATGACACCTAACCTCTGGAACTTCGAAAGGGTCTTTCACACCCTTGCTGCAACTCCAGAAGTTCACCGCCATACCCATCTCCACTCGAGAGGAAGCACGATGGTCCCGCCCACATCCAGAGGAGCCCCGTTTCCCCCTCGTAGCTCGAGATGAGGGATCCTTTCCCTGCTTTCAACGGGAAAGAATTCCCGGCGTTCCCGTCGCATCTCAAGAGGAGGCACTCTCAACAGGAAAGGCGAGAGGAACTCCATGGTCGTACCACCATTCCAAGAGTCCCCCAGATGTCTCAGTCCATTCCAGAGGAACCTCTTTGCCCTGCACTGGCTCATCTTTCACGCCGAGGATCGACTCACACCACGGTGGCACGTGGGACAGCCCTGTGGGAAAGCCTCGAGGGAAAGCCTCGAGGGAAAACCACAGATCCTTTGATCCACGCGAAGGGAAGCGTGACATTGCTGCTACAGCCTGGAAGGAAAGCGCACGTGCATGCCCCCACTCGAGACGAGGCCTGACTCCCCTGTGGAGACTTCAGAAGTACCCAAAGATCCATGTCAGCCCCTGAGAGGAATCCTCGGTTCCAGCCCTGACTCCACACAAGGCTTTTGGCCCCGGTATCGACGGGAGAGGAATCCCGAGAGGCCCCCTAGCAACTCGCATGGGGACTGGCCTCTCCTGAGGCCACCAGGGCGGGTCCCTGAGGTCCCCGTCGTAACTCGAGAACACCTGCCGCAACTCGAGAAAATCCAGGAAGTTCTCCCTTCCAGGCGAGATGAGGCCTATTTCCGATGAGGCGTCTGGAGACTAATGACACCTAACCTCTGGAACTTCGAAAGGGTCTTTCACACCCTTGCTGCAACTCAAGAAGTTCACCGCCATACCCGTCTCCACTCGAGAGGAAGCACGATGGTCCCGCCCACATCCAGAGGAGCCCCGTTTCCCCCTCGTAGCTCGAGATGAGGGATCCTTTCCCTGCTTTCAACGGGAAAGAATTCCCGGCGTTCCCGTCGCATCTCAAGAGGAGGCACTCTCAACAGGAAAGGCGAGAGGAACTCCATGGTCGTACCACCATTCCAAGAGTCCCCCAGATGTCTCAGTCCATTCCAGAGGAAACTCTTTGCCCTGCACTGGCTCATCTTTCACGCCGAGGATCGACTCACACCACGGTGGCAAGTGGGACAGCCCTGTGGGAAAGCCTCGAGGGAAAACCACAGATCCTTTGATCCACGCGACGGGAAGAGTGACATTGCTGCTACAGCCTGGAAGGAAAGCGCACGTGCATGCCCCCACTCGAGACGAGGCCTGACTCCCCTGGGGAGACTCCAGAAGTACCCAAAGATCCATGTCAGCCCCTGAGAGGAATCCTCGGTTCCGGCCCTGACTCCACACAAGGTTTTTGGCCCCGGTATCGACGGGAGAGGAATCCCGAGAGGCCCCCTAGCAACTCGCATGGGGACTGGCCTCTCCTGAGGCCACCAGGGCGGGTCCCTGAGGTCCCCGTCGTAACTCGAGAACACCTGCCGCAACTCGAGAAAATCCAGGAAGTTCTCCCTTCCAGGCGAGATGAGGCCTATTTCCGATGAGGCGTCTGGAGACTAATGACACCTAACCTCTGGAACTTCGAAAGGGTTTTCACACCCTTGCTGCAACTCAAGAAGTTCACCGCCATACCCGTCTCCACTCGAGAGGAAGCACGATGGTCCCGCCCACATCCAGAGGAGCCCCGTTTCCCCCTCGTAGCTCGAGATGAGGGATCGTTTCCCTGCTTTCAACGGGAAAGAATTCCCGGCGTTCCCGTCGCATCTCAAGAAGAGGCACTCTCAAAAGGAAAGGTGAGAGGAACTCCATGGTCGAACCACCATTCCAAGAGTCCCCCAGATGTCTCAGTCCATTCCAGAGGAACCTCTTTGCCCTGCACTGGCTCATCTTTCACGCCGAGGATCGACTCACACCACGGTGGCACGTGGGACAGCCCTGTGGGAAAGCCTCGAGGGAAAACCGTAGATCCTTTGTTCCACGCGACGGGAAGCGTGACATTGCTGCTACAGCCTGGAAGTAAAGCGCACGTGCATGCCCCCACTCGAGACGAGGACTGACTCCCCTGGGGAGACTCCAGAAGTACCCAAAGATCCATGTCAGCCCCTGAGAGGAATCCTCGGTTCCGCCCCTGACTCCACACAAAGTTTTTGGCCCCGGTATCGACGGGAGAGGAATCCCGAGAGGCCCCCTTAGCAACTCGCATGGGGACTGGCCTCTCCTGAGGCCACCAGGGCGGGTCCCTGAGGTCCCCGTCGTAACTGGAGAACACCTGCCGCAACTCGAGAAAATCCAGGAAGTTCTCCCTTCCAGGCGAGATGAGGCCTATTTCCGATGAGGCGTCTGGAGACTAATGACACCTAACCTCTGGAACTTCGAAAGGGTCTTTCACACCCTTGCTGCAACTCAAGAAGTTCAACGCCATACCCGTCTCCACTCGAGAGGAAGCACGATGGTCCCGCCCACATCCAGAGGAGCCCCGTTTCCCCCTCGTAGCTCGAGATGAGGGATCCTTTCCCTGCTTTCAACGGGAAAGAATTCCCAGCGTTCCTGTCGCATCTCAAGAGGAGGCACTCTCAACAGGAAAGGCGAGAGGAACTCCATGGCCGTACCACCATTCCAAGAGTCCCCCAGATGTCTCAGTCCATTCCAGAGGAACCTCTTTGCCCTGCACTGGCTCATCTTTCACGCCGAGGATCGACTCACAACACGGTGGCACGTGGGACAGCCCTGTGGGAAAGCCTCGAGGGAAAACCGCAGATCCTTTGATCCACGCCACGGGAAGCGTGACATTGCTGCTACAGCCTGGAAGGAAAGCGCACGTGCCTGTCCCCACTCGAGACGAGGCCTGACTCCCCTGGGGAGACTCCAGGAGAACCCAAAGATCCATGTCAGCCCCAGAGAGGAAACCTCGGTTCCGGCCCTGACTCCACACAAGGTTTTTGGACCCGGTATCGACGGGAGAGGACTTCCAGAGTCCCCCTAGCAACTCGCATGGGGATTGGCCTCTCCTGAGGCCACCAGGGCTGGTCCCTGAGGTCCCGGCCGTAACTCGAGAACACCTGCCGCAACTCGAGAAAATCCAGGAAGTTCTCCCTTCCAGGCGAGATGAGGCCTATTTCCGATGAGGCGTCTGGAGACTAATGACACCTAACCTCTGGAACTTCGAAAGTGTCTTTCACTCCCTTGCTGCAACTAAAGAAGATCTCTGCCATACCCGTCTCCACTCGAGAGGAAGCACGATGGTCCCGCCTACATCCAGAGGAGCCCCGTTTCCCCCTCGTAGCTCGAGATGAGGGATCCTTTCCCTGCTTTCAACGGGAAAGAATTCCCGGCGTTCCCGTCGCATCTCAAGAGGAGGCACTCTCAACAGGAAAGGCGAGAGGAACTCCATGGTCGTACCATCATTCCAAGAGTCCCCCAGATATCTCAGTCCATTCCAGAGGAACCTCTTTGCCCTGCACTGGCTCATCTTTCACGCCGAGGATCGACTCACACCACGGTGGCACGTGGGACAGCCCTGTGGGAAAGCCTCGAGGGAAAGCCTCGAGGGAAAACCACAGATCCTTTGATCCACGCGACGGGAAGCGTGACATTGATGCTACAGCCTGGAAGGAAAGCGCACTTGCATGCCCCCACTCGAGACGAGGCCTGACTCCCCTGGGGAGACTCCAGAAGTACCCAAAGATCCATGTCAGCCCCTGAGAGGAATCCTCGGTTCCGGCCCTGACTCCACACAAGGTTTTTGGCCCCGGTATCGATGGGAGAGGAATCCCGAGAGGCCCCCTAGCAACTCGCATGGGGACTGGCCTCTCCTGAGGCCACTAAGGCGGGTCCCTGAGGTCCCCGTCGTAACTCGAGAACACGTGCCGCAACTCGAGAAAATCCAGGAAGTTCTCCCTTCCAGGCGACATGAGGCCTATTTCCGATGAGGCGTCTGGAGGCTAATGACACCTAACCTCTGGAACTCCGACAGGGTCTTTCACACCCTTGCTGCAACTCAAGAAGTTCACCGCCATACCCGTCTCCACTCGAGAGGAAGCACGATGGTCCCGCCCACATCCAGAGGGGACCCGTTTCCCCCTCGTAGCTCGAGATGAGGGATCCTTTCCCTGCTTTCAACGGGAAAGAATTCCCGGCGTTCCCGTCGCATCTCAAGAGGAGGCACTCTCAACAGGAAAGGCGAGAGGAACTCCATGGTCGTACCACCATTCCAAGAGTTCCCCAGATGTCTCAGTCCATTCCAGAGGAACCTCTTTGCCCTGCACTGGCTC
Source organism: Capricornis sumatraensis (assembly GCF_032405125.1). Taxonomy (NCBI): domain Eukaryota; kingdom Metazoa; phylum Chordata; class Mammalia; order Artiodactyla; family Bovidae; genus Capricornis; species Capricornis sumatraensis. Next base: position 5,961,873 of record NW_027184615.1, on the reverse strand, counting down.
ATCTTTCACGCCGAGGATCGACTCACACCACGGTGGCACGTGGGACAGCCCTGTGGGAAAGCCTCCAGGGAAAGCCTCGAGGGAAAACCACAGATCCTTTGATCCAGGCCACGGGAAACGTGACATTGCTGCTAAAGCCTGGAAGGAAAGCGCACGTGCATGCCCCCACACGAGACGAGGCCTGACTCCCCTGGGGAGACTCCAGAAGTACCCAAATATCCATGTCAGCCCCTGAGAGGAATCCTCGGTTCCGGCCCTGACTCCACACAAGGTTTTTGGCCCCGGTATCGACGGGAGAGGAATCCCGAGAGGCCCCCTAGCAACTCGCATGGGGACTGGCCTCTCCTGAGGCCACCAGGGCGGGTCCCTGAGGTCCCCGTCGTAACTCGAGAACACCTGCCGCAACTCGAGAAAATCCAGGAAGTTCTCCCTTCCAGGCGAGATGAGGCCTATTTCCAATGAGGCGTCTGGAGACTAATGACACCAAACCTCTGGAACTTCGAAAGGGTCTTTCACACCCTTGCTGCAACTCAAGAAGTTCACCGCCATACCCGACTCCACTCGAGAGGAAGCACGATGGTCCCACCCACATCCAGAGGCGCCCCGTTTCCCGCTCGTAGCTCGAGATGAGGGATCCTTTCCCTGCTTTCAACAGGAAAGAATTCCCGGCGTTCCCGTCGCATCTCAAGAGGAGGCACTCTCAACAGGAAAGGCGAGAGGAACTCCATGGTGGTAACACCATTCCAAGAGTCCCCCAGATGTCTCAGTCCATTCCAGAGGAACCTCTTTGCCCTGCACTGGCTCATCTTTCACGCCGAGGATCGACTCACACCACGGTGGCACGTGGGACAGACCTGTGGGAAAGACTCGAGGGAAAGCCTCGTGGGAAAACCACAGATCCTTTGATCCACGCCACGGGAAGCGTGACATTGCTGCTACAGCCTGGAAGGAAAGCGCACGTGCCTGTCCCCACTCGAGACGAGGCCTGACTCCCCTGGGGAGACTCCGGAAGTAACCAAAGATCAATGTCAGCACCTGAGAGGAATCCTCGTTTCCGGCCCTGACTCCACACAAGGTTTTTGGACCCGGTATCGACGGGAGAGGAATCCCAGAGGCCCCCTAGCAACTCGCATGGGGACTGGCCTCTCCTGAGGCCACCAGGGCGGGTCCCTGAGGTCCCCGTCGTAACTCGAGAACACCTGCCGCAACTCGAGAAAATCCAGGAAGTTCTCCCTTCCAGGCGAGATGAGGCCTATTTCCAATGAGGCGTCTGGAGACTAATGACACCAAACTTCTGGAACTTCGAAAGGGTCTTGCACACCCTTGCTGCAACTCAAGAAGTTCACCGACATACCCGACTCCACTCGAGAGGAAGCACGATGGTCCCGCCCACATCCAGAGGATCCCCGTTTCCCCCTCGTAGCTCGAGATGAGGGATCCTTTCCCTGCTTTCAACGGGAAAGAATTCCCGGCGTTCCCGTCGCATCTCAAGTGGAGGCACTCTCAACAGGAAAGGCGAGAGGAACTCCATGGTCGTACCACCATTCCAAGAGTCCCCCAGATGTCTCAGTCCATTCCAGAGGAACCTCTTTGCCCTGCACTGGCTCATCTTTCACGGCGAGGATCGACTCACACCACGGTGGCACGTGGGACAGCCCTGTGGGAAAGCCTCGAGGGAAAACCGCAGATCCTTTGATCCACGCCACGGGAAGCGTGACATTGCTGCTACAGCCTGGAAGGAAAGCGCACGTGCATGCCCCCACTCGAGACGAGGCCTGACTCCCCTGGGGAGACTCCAGAAGTACCCAAAGATCCATGTCAGCCCCTGAGAGGAATCCTCGGTTCCGGCCCTGACTCCACAGGAGGTTTTTGGACCCGGTATCGACGGGAGAGGAATCCCGAGAGGCCCCCTAGCAACTCGCATGGGGACTGGCCTCTCCTGAGGAAACCAGGGCGGGTCCCTGAGGTCACCGTCGTAACTCGAGAACACCTGCCGCAACTCGAGAAAATCCAGGAAGTTCTCCCTTCCAGGCGAGATGAGGCCTATTTCCGATGAGGCGTCTGGAGACTAATGACACCTAACCTCTGGAACTTCGAAAGGGTCTTTCACACCCTTGCTGCAACTCAAGAAGTTCACCGCCATACCCGTCTCCACTCGAGAGGAAGCACGATGGTCCCGCCCACATCCAGAGGAGCCCCGTTTCCCCCTCGTAGCTCGAGATGAGGGATCCTTTCCCTGCTTTCAACGGGAAAGAATTCCCGGCTTTCCAGTCGCATCTCAAGAGGAGGCACTCTCAACAGGAAAGGCGAGAGGAACTCCATGGTCGTACCACCATTCCAAGAGTCCCCCAGATGTCTCAGTCAATTCCAGAGGAACCTCTTTGCCGTGCACTGGCTCATCTTTCACGCCGAGGATCGACTCACACCACAGTGGCACGTGGGACAGCCCTGTGGGAAAGCCTCCAGGGAAAGCCTCGAGGGAAAACCACAGATCCTTTGATCCAGGCCATGGGAAGCGTGACATTGCTGCTAAAGCCTGGAAGGAAAGCGCACGTGCATGCCCCCACTCGAGACGAGGCCTGACTCCCCTGGGGAGACTCCACAAGTACCCAAAGATCCATGTCAGCCCCTGAGAGGAATCCTCGGTTCCGGCCCTGACTCCACACAAGGTTTTTGTCCCCGGTATTGACGGGAGAGGAATCCCGAGAGGCCCCCTTAGCAACTCGCATGGGGACTGGCCTCTCCTGAGGCCAACAGGGCGGGTCCCTGAGGTCCCCGTCGTAACTCGAGAACACCTGCCGCAACTCGAGAAATCCAGGAAGTTCTCCCTTCCAGGCGAGATGAGGCCTATTTCCAATGAGGCGTGTGGAGACTAATGACACCTAACCTCTGGAACTTCGAAAGGGTCTTTCACACCCTTGCTGCAACTCAAGAAGTTCACCGCCATACCCGTCTCCACTCGAGAGGAAGCACGATAGTCCCGCCCACATCCAGAGGAGCCCCATTTCCCCCTCCTAACTCGAGATGAGGGATCCTTTCCCTGCTTTAAACGGGAAAGAATTCCCGGCGTTCCCGTCGCATCTCAAGAGGAGGCACTCTCAACAGGAAAGGCGAGAGGAACTCCATGGTCGTACCACCATTCCAAGAGTCCCCCAGATGTCTCAGTCCATTCCAGAGGAACCTCTTTGCCCTGCACTGGCTCATCTTTCACGCCGAGGATCGACTCACACCACGGTGGCACGTGGGACAGCCCTGTGGGAAAGCCTCCAGGGAAAGCCTCGAGGGAAAACCACAGATCCTTTGATCCAGGCCACGGGAAGCGTGACATTGCTGCTAAAGCCTGGAAGGAAAGCGCACGTGCATGCCCCCACACGAGACGAGGCCTGACTCCCCTGGGGAGACTCCAGAAGTACCCAAATATCCATGTCAGCCCCTGAGAGGAATCCTCGGTTCTGGCCCTGAATCCACACAAGGTTTTTGGCCCCGGTATCGACGGGAGAGGAATCCCGAGAGGCCCCCTAGCAACTCGCATGGGGACTGGCCTCTCCTGAGGCCACCAGGGCGGGTCCCTGAGGTCCCCGTCGTAACTCGAGAACACCTGCCGCAACTCGAGAAAATCCAGGAAGTTCTCCCTTCCAGGCGAGATGAGGCCTATTTCCAATGAGGCGTCTGGAGACTAATGACACCAAACTTCTGGAACTTCGAAAGGGTCTTTCACACCCTTGCTGCAACTCAAGAAGTTCACCGACATACCCGACTCCACTCGAGAGGAAGCACGATGGTCCCGCCCACATCCAGAGGAGCCCCGTTTCCCCCTCGTAGCTCGAGATGAGGGATCCTTTCCCTGCTTTCAACAGGAAAGAATTCCCGGCGTTCCCGTCGCATCTCAAGAGGAGGCACTCTCAACAGGAAAGGCGAGAGGAACTCCATGGAGGTAACACCATTCCAAGAGTCCCCCAGATGTCTCAGTCCATTCCAGAGGAACCTCTTTGCCCTGCACTGGCTCATCTTTCACGCCGAGGATCGACTCACACCACGGTGGCACGTGGGACAGACCTGTGGGAAAGCCTCGAGGGAAAGCCTCGTGGGAAAACCACAGATCCTTTGATCCACGCCACGGGAAGCGTGACATTGCTGCTACAGCCTGGAAGGAAAGCGCACGTGCCTGTCCCCACTCGAGACGAGGCCTGACTCCCCTGGGGAGACTCCGGAAGTAACCAAAGATCCATGTCAGCACCTGAGAGGAATCCTCGTTTCCGGCCCTCACTCCACACAAGGTTTTTGGACCCGGTATCGACGGGAGAGGAATCCCAGAGGCCCCCTAGCAACTCGCATGGGGATTGGCCTCTCCTGAGGCCACCAGGGCTGGTCCCTGAGGTCCCCGCCGTAACTCGAGAACACCTGCCGCAACTCGAGAAAATCCAGGAAGTTCTCCCTTCCAGGCGAGATGAGGCCTATTTCCGATGAGGCGTCTGGAGACTAATGACACCTAACCTCTGGAACTTCGAAAGGGTCTTTCACACCCTTGCTGCAACTCAAGTAGTTCACCGCCATACCCGTCTCCACTCGAGAGGAAGCACGATAGTCCCGCCCACATCCAGAGGAGCCCCGTTTCCCCCTCGTAGCTCGAGATGAGGGATCCTTTCCCTGCTTTAAACGGGAAAGAATTCCCGGCGTTCCCGTCACATCTCAAGAGGAGGCACTCTCAACAGGAAAGGCGAGAGGAACTCCATGGTCGTACCACCATTCCAAGAGTCCCCCAGATGTCTCAGTCCATTCCAGAGGAACCTCTTTGCCCTGCACTGGCTCATCTTTCACGCCGAGGATCGACTCACACTCGGTGGCACGTGGGACAGCCCTGTGGGAAAGCCTCCAGGGAAAGCCTCGAGGGAAAACCACAGATCCTTTGATCCAGGCCATGGGAAGCGTGACGTTGCTGCTAAAGCCTGGAAGGAAAGCGCACGTGCATGCCCCCACTCGAGACGAGGCCTGACTCCCCTGGGGAGACTCCACAAGTACCCAAAGATCCATGTCAGCCCCTGAGAGGAATCCTCGGTTCCGGCCCTGACTCCACACAAGGTTTTTGTCCCCGGTATCGACGGGAGAGGAATCCCGAGAGGCCCCCTGGCAACTCGCATGGGGACTGGCCTCTCCTGAGGCCAACAGGGCGGGTCCCTGAGGTCCCCGTCGTAACTCGAGATCACCTGCCGCAACTCGAGAAAATCCAAGAAGTTCTCCCTTCCAGGCGAGATGAGGCCTATTTCCGATGAGGCGTCTGGAGACTAATGACACCTAACCTCTGGAACTTCGAAAGGGTCTTTCACACCCTTGCTGCAACTCAAGAAGTTCACCGCCATACCCGTCTCCACTCGAGAGGAAGCACGATAGTCCCGCCCACATCCAGAGGAGCCCCATTTCCCCCTCCTAGCTCGAGATGAGGGATCCTTTCCCTGCTTTAAACGGGAAAGAATTCCCGGCGTTCCCGTCGCATCTCAAGAGGAGGCACTCTCAACAGGAAAGGCGAGAGGAACTCCATGGTCGTACCACCATTCCAAGAGTCCCCCAGATATCTCAGTCCATTCCTGAGGAACCTCTTTGCCCTGCACTGGCTCATCTTTCACGCCGAGGATCGACTCACACCACGGTGGCACGTGGGACAGCCCTGTGGGAAAGCCTCGAGGGAAAGCCTCGAGGGAAAACCACAGATCCTTTGATCCAGGCCACGGGAAGGGTGACATTGCTGCTAAAGCCTGGAAGGAAAGCGCACGTGCATGCCCCCACACGAGACGAGGCCTGACTCCCCTGGGGAGACTCCAGAAGTACCCAAATATCCATGTCAGCCCCTGAGAGGAATCCTCGGTTCCGGCCCTGACTCCACCCAAGGTTTTTGGCCCCGGTATCGACGGGAGAGGAATCCCGAGAGGCCCCCTAGCAACTCGCATGGGGACTGGCCTCTCCTGAGGCCACCAGGGCGGGTCCCTGAGGTCCCCGTCGTAACTCGAGAACACCTGCCGCAACTCGAGAAAATCCAGGAAGTTCTCCCTTCCAGGCGAGATGAGGCCTATTTCCGATGAGGCGTCTGGAGACTAATGACACCTAACCTCTGGAACTTCGAAAGGGTCTTTCACACCCTTGCTGCAACTCAAGAAGTTCACCGCCATACCCGACTCCACTCGAGAGGAAGCACGATGGTCCCGCCCACATCCAGAGGAGCCCCGTTTCCCCCTCGTAGCTCGAGATGAGGGATTCTTTCCCTGCTTTCAACGGGAAAGAATTCCCGGCGTTCCCGTCGCATCTCAAGAGGAGGCACTCTCAACAGGAAAGGCGAGAGGATCTCCATGGTCGTACCACCATTCCAAGAGTCCCCCAGATGTCTCAGTCCATTCCAGAGGAACCTCTTTGCCCTGCACTGGCTCATCTTTCACGCCGAGGATCGACTCACACCACGGTGGCACGTGGGACAGCCCTGTGGGAAAGCCTCGAGGGAAAACCACAGATCCTTTGATCCACGCGACGGGAAGCGTGACATTGCTGCTACAGCCTGGAAGGAAAGCGCACGTGCATGCCCCGACTCGTGACTAAGCCTGACGTCCCTGGGGAGACTCCAGAAGTACCCAAAGATCCATGTCAGCCCCTGAGGGGAATCCTCGGTTCCGGCCCTGACTCCACACAAGGTTTTTGGCCCCGGTATCGACGGGAGAGGAATCCCGAGAGGCCCCCTAGCAACTCGCATGGGGACTGGCCTCTCCTGAGACCACCAGAGCGGGTCCCTGAGGTCCCCGTCGTAACTCGAAAACACCTGCCGCAACTCGAGAAAATCCAGGAAGTTCTCCCTTCCAGGCGAGATGAGGCCTATTTCCGATGAGGCGTCTGGAGACGAATGACACCTAACCTCTGGAATTTCGAAAGGGTCTTTCACACCCTTGCTGCAACTCAAGAAGTTCACCGCCATACCCGTCTCCACTCGAGAGGAAGCACGATGGTCCCGCCCACATCCAGAGGAGCCCCGTTTCCCCCTCGTAGCTCGAAATGAGGGATCCTTTCCCTGCTTTCAACGGGAAAGAATTCCCGGCATTCCCGTCGCATCTCAAGTGGAGGCACTCTCAACAGGAAAGTCGAGAGCAACTCCATGGTCGTACCACCATTCCAAGAGTCCCCCAGATGTCTCAGTCCATTCCAGAGGAACCTCTTTGCCCTGCACTGGCTCATCTTTCACGCCGAGGATCGACTCACACCACGGTGACACGTGGGACAGCCCTGTGGGAAAGCCTCGAGGGAAAGCCTCGAGGGAAAACCACAGATCCTTTGATCCACGCGACGGGAAGCGTGACATTGCTGCAACAGCCTGGAAGGAAAGCGCACGTGCATGCCCCCACTCGAGACGAGGCCTGACTCCCCTGGGGAGACTCCAGAAGTACCCAAAGATCCATGTCAGACCCTGAGAGGAATCCTCGGTTCCGGCCCTGACTCCACACAAGGTTTTTGGCCCCGGTATCGACGGGAGAGGAATCCCGAGAGGCCCCCTAGCAACTCGCATGGGGACTGGCCTCTCCTGAGGCCACCAGGGCGGGTCCCTGAGCTCCCCGTCGAAACTGGAGAACACCTGCCGCAACTCGAGAAAATCCAGGAAGTTCTCCCTTCCAGGCGAGATGAGGCCTATTTCCGATGAGGCGTCTGGAGACTAATGATACCTAACCTCTGGAACTTCGAAAGGGTCTTTCACACCCTTGCTGCAACTCAAGAAGTTCACCGCCATACCCGTCTCCACTCGAGAGGAAGCACGATGGTCCCGCCCACATCCAGAGGAGCCCCGTTTCCCCCTCGTAGCTCGAGATGTGGGATCCTTTCCCTGCTTTCAACGGGAAAGAGCTCTCGGCGTTCCCGTCACATCTCAAGAGGAGGCACTCTCAACAGGAAAGGCGAGAGGAAAACCATGGTCGTACCACCATTCCAAGAGTCCCCCAGATGTCTCAGTCCATTCCAGAGGAACCTCTTTGCCCTGCACTGGCTCATCTTTCACGCCGAGGATCGACTCACACCACGGTGGCACGTGGGACAGCCCTGTGGGAAAGCCTCGAGGGAAAGCCTCGAGGGAAAACCACAGATCCTTTGATCCACGCGACAGGAAGCGTGACATTGCTGCTACAGCCTGGAAGGAAAGTGCACGTGCATGCCCCCACTCGAGACGATTCCTTACTCCCATGGGGAGACTCCAGAAGTACCCAAAGATCCATGCCAGCCCCTGAGAGGAATCCTCGGTTCTGGCCCTGACTCCACACAAGGATTTTGGCCCCGGAACCGACGGGAGAGGAATCCCGAGAGGCCACCTAGCAACTCGCATGGGGACTGGCCTCTCCTGAGGCCACCAGGGCGGGTCCCTGAGGTCCCCGTCGTAACTCGAGAACACCTGCCGCAACTCGAGAAAATCCAGGAAGTTCTCCCTTCCAGGCGAGATGAGGCCTATTTCCGATGAGGCGTCTGGAGACTAATGACACCTAACCTCTGGAACTACGAAAGGGTCTTTCAGACCCTTGCTGCGACTCAAGAAGTTCACCGCCATACCCGTCTCCACTCGAGAGGAAGCACGATGGTCCCGCCCACATCCAGAGGAGCCCCGTTTCCCCCTCGTATCTCGAGGTGAGGGATCATTTCCCTGCTTTCAACGGGAAAGAATTCCCAGCATTCCCGTCTCTTCTCAAGAGGAGGCACTCTCAACAGGAAAGGCGAGAGGAACTCCATGGTTGTACTACCATTCCAAGAGTCCCCCAGATGTCTCAGTCCATTCCAGAGGAATTCTTTGCCCTGCACTGGCTCATCTTTCACGCCGAGGATCGACTCACACCACGGTGGCACCTGGGATAGCCCTGTGGGAAATCCTTGAGGGAAAGCCTCGAGGGAAAACCGCAGATCCTTTGATGCACGCGACGGGAAGCGTGACATTGCTGTTACAGCATGGAAGGAAAGTGCACGTGCATGCCCCCACTCGAGACGAGGCCTGACTCCCCTGGGGAGACTCCAGAAGTACCCAAAGATCCATGCCAGCCCATGAGAGGAATCCTCGGTTCTGGCCCTGACTCCACACAAGGATTTTGGCCCCGGAACCGACGGGAGAGGTATCCCGAGAGGCCACCTAGCAACTCGCATGGGGACTGGCCTTTCCTGAGTCCACCAGGGCGGGTCCCTGAGGTCCCCGTCGTAACTCGAGAACACCTGCGGCAACTCGAGAAAATCCAGAGAGTTCTCCCTTCCAGGCGAGATGAGGCCTATTTCCGATGAGGCGTCTGGAGACTAATGACACCTAACCTCTGGAACTACGAAAGGGTCTTTCACACCCTTGCTGCGACTCAAGAAGTTCACCGCCATACCCGTCTCCACTCGAGAGGAAGCACGATGGTCCCGCCCACATCCAGAGGAGCCCCGTATCCCCCTCGTAGCTCGAGATGAGGGATCCTTTCCCTGCTTTCAACGGGAAAGAATTCCCGGCGTTCCCGTCGCATCTCAAGAGGAGGCACTCTCAACAGTAAAGGCGAGAGGAACTCCATGGTCGTACCACCATTCCAAGAGTCCCCCAGATGTCTCAGTCCATTCCAGAGGAACCTCTTTGCCCTGCACTGGCTCATCTTTCACGCCGAGGATCGACTCACACCACGGGGGCACGTGGGACAGCCCTGTGGGAAAGCCTCGAGAGAAAACCACATATCCTTTGATCCACGACACAGGAAGCGTGACATTGCTGCTACAGCCTTGAAGGAAAGCGCACGTGCATGCCCCCACTCGAGACGAGGCCTGACTCCCCTGTGGAGACTCCAGAAGTACCCAAAGATCCATGTCAGCCCCTGAGAGGAATCCTCGGTTCCGGCCCTGACTCCACACAAGGTTTTTGGCCCCGGTATCGACGGGAGAAGAATCCCGAGAGGCCCCCTAGCAACTCGCATGGGGACTGGCCTCTCCTGAGGCCACCAGGGGGGGTCCCTGAGGTCCCCGTCGTAACTCGAGAACACCTGCCGCAACTCGAGAAAATCCAGGAAGTTCTCCCTTCCAGGCGAGATGAGGCCTATTTCCGATGAGGAGTCTGGAGACTAATGACACCTAACCTCTGGAACTTCGAAAGGGTCTTTCACACCCTTGCTGCAACTCAAGAAGTTCACCGCCATACCCGTCTCCACTCGAGAGGAAGCACGATGGTCCCGCCCACATCCAGAGGAGCCCCGTTTCCACCTCGTAGCTCGAGATGAGGGATCCTTTCCCTGCTTTCAACGGGAAAGAATTCCCGGCGTTCCCGTCGCATCTCAAGAGGAGGCACTCTCAACAGGAAAGGCGAGAGGAACTCCATGGTCGTACCACCATTCCAAGAGTCCCCCAGATGTCTCAGTCCATTCCAGAGGAACCTCTTTGCCCTGCACTGGCTCATCTTTCACGGCGAGGTTCGACTCACACCACGGTGGCACGTGGCACAGCCCTGTGGGAAAGCCTCGAGGGAAAGCCTCGAGGGAAAACCACAGATCCTTTGATCCACGCGACGGGAAGCGTGACATTGCTGCTACAGCCTGGAAGGAAAGCGCACGTGCATGCCCCCACTCGAGACGAGGCCTGACTCCCCTGGGGAGACTCCAGAAGTACCCAAAGATTCATGTCAGCCCCTGAGAGGAATCCTCGGTTCCGGCCCTGACTCCACACAAGGTTTTTGGCCCCGGTATCGACGGGAGAGGAATCCCGAGAGGCCCCCTAGCAACTCGCATGGGGACTGGCCTCTCCTGAGGCCACCAGGGCGGGTCCCTGGGGTCCCCGTCGTAACTCGAGAACACCTGCCGCAACTCGAGAAAATCCAGGAAGTTCTCCCTTCCAGGCGAGATGAGGCCTATTTCCAATGAGGCGTCTGGAGACGAAAGACACCTAACCTCTGGAACTTCGAAAGGGTCTTTCACACCCTTGCTGCAACTCAAGAAGTTCACCGCCATACCCGTCTCCACTCGAGAGGAAGCACGATGGTCCCGCCCACATCCAGTGGAGCCCCGTATCCCCCTCGTAGCTCGAGATGAGGGATCCTTTCCCTGCTTTCAACGAGAAAGAATTCCCGGCGTTCCCGTCGCATCTCAAGAGGAGGCACTCTCAACAGGAAAGGCGAGAGGAACTCCATGGTCGTACCACCATTCCAAGAGTCCCCCAGATATCTCAGTCCATTCCTGAGGAACCTCTTTGCCCTGCACTGGCTCATCTTTCACGCCGAGGATCGACTCACACCACGGTGGCACGTGGGACAGCCCTGTGGGAAAGCCTCGAGGGAAAGCCTCGAGGGAAAACCACAGATCCTTTGATCCAGGCCACGGGAAGGGTGACATTGCTGCTAAAGCCTGGAAGGAAAGCGCACGTGCATGCCCCCACACGAGACGAGGCCTGACTCCCCTGGGGAGACTCCAGAAGTACCCAAATATCCATGTCAGCCCCTGAGAGGAATCCTCGGTTCCGGCCCTGACTCCACCCAAGGTTTTTGGCCCCGGTATCGACGGGAGAGGAATCCCGAGAGGCCCCCTAGCAACTCGCATGGGGACTGGCCTCTCCTGAGGCCACCAGGGCGGGTCCCTGAGGTCCCCGTCGTAACTCGAGAACACCTGCCGCAACTCGAGAAAATCCAGGAAGTTCTCCCTTCCAGGCGAGATGAGGCCTATTTCCGATGAGGCGTCTGGAGACTAATGACACCTAACCTCTGGAACTTCGAAAGGGTCTTTCACACCCTTGCTGCAACTCAAGAAGTTCACCGCCATACCCGACTCCACTCGAGAGGAAGCACGATGGTCCCGCCCACATCCAGAGGAGCCCCGTTTCCCCCTCGTAGCTCGAGATGAGGGATTCTTTCCCTGCTTTCAACGGGAAAGAATTCCCGGCGTTCCCGTCGCATCTCAAGAGGAGGCACTCTCAACAGGAAAGGCGAGAGGATCTCCATGGTCGTACCACCATTCCAAGAGTCCCCCAGATGTCTCAGTCCATTCCAGGGGAACCTCTTTGCCCTGCACTGGCTCATCTTTCACGCCGAGGATCGACTCACACCACGGTGGCACGTGGGACAGCCCTGTGGGAAAGCCTCGAGGGAAAACCACAGATCCTTTGATCCACGCGACGGGAAGCGTGACATTGCTGCTACAGCCTGGAAGGAAAGCGCACGTGCATGCCCCGACTCGTGACTAAGCCTGACGTCCCTGGGGAGACTCCAGAAGTACCCAAAGATCCATGTCAGCCCCTGAGGGGAATCCTCGGTTCCGGCCCTGACTCCACACAAGGTTTTTGGCCCCGGTATCGACGGGAGAGGAATCCCGAGAGGCCCCCTAGCAACTCGCATGGGGACTGGCCTCTCCTGAGACCACCAGAGCGGGTCCCTGAGGTCCCCGTCGTAACTCGAAAACACCTGCCGCAACTCGAGAAAATCCAGGAAGTTCTCCCTTCCAGGCGAGATGAGGCCTATTTCCGATGAGGCGTCTGGAGACGAATGACACCTAACCTCTGGAATTTCGAAAGGGTCTTTCACACCCTTGCTGCAACTCAAGAAGTTCACCGCCATACCCGTCTCCACTCGAGAGGAAGCACGATGGTCCCGCCCACATCCAGAGGAGCCCCGTTTCCCCCTCGTAGCTCGAAATGAGGGATCCTTTCCCTGCTTTCAACGGGAAAGAATTCCCGGCATTCCCGTCGCATCTCAAGTGGAGGCACTCTCAACAGGAAAGTCGAGAGCAACTCCATGGTCGTACCACCATTCCAAGAGTCCCCCAGATGTCTCAGTCCATTCCAGAGGAACCTCTTTGCCCTGCACTGGCTCATCTTTCACGCCGAGGATCGACTCACACCACGGTGACACGTGGGACAGCCCTGTGGGAAAGCCTCGAGGGAAAGCCTCGAGGGAAAACCACAGATCCTTTGATCCACGCGACGGGAAGCGTGACATTGCTGCAACAGCCTGGAAGGAAAGCGCACGTGCATGCCCCCACTCGAGACGAGGCCTGACTCCCCTGGGGAGACTCCAGAAGTACCCAAAGATCCATGTCAGCCCCTGAGAGGAATCCTCGGTTCCGGCCCTGACTCCACACAAGGTTTTTGGCCCCGGTATCGACGGGAGAGGAATCCCGAGAGGCCCCCTAGCAACTCGCATGGGGACTGGCCTCTCCTGAGGCCACCAGGGCGGGTCCCTGAGCTCCCCGTCGAAACTGGAGAACACCTGCCGCAACTCGAGAAAATCCAGGAAGTTCTCCCTTCCAGGCGAGATGAGGCCTATTTCCGATGAGGCGTCTGGAGACTAATGATACCTAACCTCTGGAACTTCGAAAGGGTCTTTCACACCCTTGCTGCAACTCAAGAAGTTCACCGCCATACCCGTCTCCACTCGAGAGGAAGCACGATGGTCCCGCCCACATCCAGAGGAGCCCCGTTTCCCCCTCGTAGCTCGAGATGTGGGATCCTTTCCCTGCTTTCAACGGGAAAGAGCTCTCGGCGTTCCCGTCACATCTCAAGAGGAGGCACTCTCAACAGGAAAGGCGAGAGGAAAACCATGGTCGTACCACCATTCCAAGAGTCCCCCAGATGTCTCAGTCCATTCCAGAGGAACCTCTTTGCCCTGCACTGGCTCATCTTTCACGCCGAGGATCGACTCACACCACGGTGGCACGTGGGACAGCCCTGTGGGAAAGCCTCGAGGGAAAGCCTCGAGGGAAAACCACAGATCCTTTGATCCACGCGACAGGAAGCGTGACATTGCTGCTACAGCCTGGAAGGAAAGTGCACGTGCATGCCCCCACTCGAGACGATTCCTTACTCCCATGGGGAGACTCCAGAAGTACCCAAAGATCCATGCCAGCCCCTGAGAGGAATCCTCGGTTCTGGCCCTGACTCCACACAAGGATTTTGGCCCCGGAACCGACGGGAGAGGAATCCCGAGAGGCCACCTAGCAACTCGCATGGGGACTGGCCTCTCCTGAGGCCACCAGGGCGGGTCCCTGAGGTCCCCGTCGTAACTCGAGAACACCTGCCGCAACTCGAGAAAATCCAGGACGTTCTCCCTTCCAGGCGAGATGAGGCCTATTTCCGATGAGGCGTCTGGAGACTAATGACACCTAACCTCTGGAACTACGAAAGGGTCTTTCAGACCCTTGCTGCGACTCAAGAAGTTCACCGCCATACCCGTCTCCACTCGAGAGGAAGCACGATGGTCCCGCCCACATCCAGAGGAGCCCCGTTTCCCCCTCGTATCTCGAGGTGAGGGATCATTTCCCTGCTTTCAACGGGAAAGAATTCCCAGCATTCCCGTCTCTTCTCAAGAGGAGGCACTCTCAACAGGAAAGGCGAGAGGAACTCCATGGTTGTACTACCATTCCAAGAGTCCCCCAGATGTCTCAGTCCATTCCAGAGGAATTCTTTGCCCTGCACTGGCTCATCTTTCACGCCGAGGATCGACTCACACCACGGTGGCACCTGGGATACCCCTGTGGGAAATCCTTGAGGGAAAGCCTCGAGGGAAAACCGCAGATCCTTTGATGCACGCGACGGGAAGCGTGACATTGCTGTTACAGCATGGAAGGAAAGAGCACGTGCATGCCCCCACTCGAGACGAGGCCTGACTCCCCTGGGGAGACTCCAGAAGTACCCAAAGATCCATGCCAGCCCATGAGAGGAATCCTCGGTTCTGGCCCTGACTCCACACAAGGATTTTGGCCCCGGAACCGACGGGAGAGGTATCCCGAGAGGCCACCTAGCAACTCGCATGGGGACTGGCCTTTCCTGAGGCCACCAGGGCGGGTCCCTGAGGTCCCCGTCGTAACTCGAGAACACCTGCGGCAACTCGAGAAAATCCAGAGAGTTCTCCCTTCCAGGCGAGATGAGGCCTATTTCCGATGAGGCGTCTGGAGACTAATGACACCTAACCTCTGGAACTACGAAAGGGTCTTTCACACCCTTGCTGCGACTCAAGAAGTTCACCGCCATACCCGTCTCCACTCGAGAGGAAGCACGATGGTCCCGCCCACATCCAGAGGAGCCCCGTATCCCCCTCGTAGCTCGAGATGAGGGATCCTTTCCCTGCTTTCAACGGGAAAGAATTCCCGGCGTTCCCGTCGCATCTCAAGAGGAGGCACTCTCAACAGTAAAGGCGAGAGGAACTCCATGGTCGTACCACCATTCCAAGAGTCCCCCAGATGTCTCAGTCCATTCCAGAGGAACCTCTTTGCCCTGCACTGGCTCATCTTTCACGCCGAGGATCGACTCACACCACGGGGGCACGTGGGACAGCCCTGTGGGAAAGCCTCGAGAGAAAACCACATATCCTTTGATCCACGACACAGGAAGCGTGACATTGCTGCTACAGCCTTGAAGGAAAGCGCACGTGCATGCCCCCACTCGAGACGAGGCCTGACTCCCCTGTGGAGACTCCAGAAGTACCCAAAGATCCATGTCAGCCCCTGAGAGGAATCCTCGGTTCCGGCCCTGACTCCACACAAGGTTTTTGGCCCCGGTATCGACGGGAGAAGAATCCCGAGAGGCCCCCTAGCAACTCGCATGGGGACTGGCCTCTCCTGAGGCCACCAGGGGGGGTCCCTGAGGTCCCCGTCGTAACTCGAGAACACCTGCCGCAACTCGAGAAAATCCAGGAAGTTCTCCCTTCCAGGCGAGATGAGGCCTATTTCCGATGAGGAGTCTGGAGACTAATGACACCTAACCTCTGGAACTTCGAAAGGGTCTTTCACACCCTTGCTGCAACTCAAGAAGTTCACCGCCATACCCGTCTCCACTCGAGAGGAAGCACGATGGTCCCGCCCACATCCAGAGGAGCCCCGTTTCCACCTCGTAGCTCGAGATGAGGGATCCTTTCCCTGCTTTCAACGGGAAAGAATTCCCGGCGTTCCCGTCGCATCTCAAGAGGAGGCACTCTCAACAGGAAAGGCGAGAGGAACTCCATGGTCGTACCACCATTCCAAGAGTCCCCCAGATGTCTCAGTCCATTCCAGAGGAACCTCTTTGCCCTGCACTGGCTCATCTTTCACGGCGAGGTTCGACTCACACCACGGTGGCACGTGGCACAGCCCTGTGGGAAAGCCTCGAGGGAAAGCCTCGAGGGAAAACCACAGATCCTTTGATCCACGCGACGGGAAGCGTGACATTGCTGCTACAGCCTGGAAGGAAAGCGCACGTGCATGCCCCCACTCGAGACGAGGCCTGACTCCCCTGGGGAGACTCCAGAAGTACCCAAAGATTCATGTCAGCCCCTGAGAGGAATCCTCGGTTCCGGCCCTGACTCCACACAAGGTTTTTGGCCCCGGTATCGACGGGAGAGGAATCCCGAGAGGCCCCCTAGCAACTCGCATGGGGACTGGCCTCTCCTGAGGCCACCAGGGCGGGTCCCTGGGGTCCCCGTCGTAACTCGAGAACACCTGCCGCAACTCGAGAAAATCCAGGAAGTTCTCCCTTCCAGGCGAGATGAGGCCTATTTCCAATGAGGCGTCTGGAGACGAAAGACACCTAACCTCTGGAACTTCGAAAGGGTTTTCACACCCTTGCTGCAACTCAAGAAGTTCACCGCCATACCCGTCTCCACTCGAGAGGAAGCACGATGGTCCCGCCCACATCCAGTGGAGCCCCGTATCCCCCTCGTAGCTCGAGATGAGGGATCCTTTCCCTGCTTTCAACGAGAAAGAATTCCCGGCGTTCCCGTCGCATCTCAAGAGGAGGCACTCTCAACAGGAAAGGCGAGAGGAACTCCATGGTCGTAGCACCATTCCAAGAGTCCCCCAGATGTCTCAGTCCATTCCAGAGGAACCTCTTTGCCCTGCACTGGCTCATCTTTCACGCCGAGGATCGACTCACACCACGGGGGCACGTGGGACAGCCCTGTGGGAAAGCCTCGAGAGAAAACCACATATCCTTTGATTCACGCGACGGGAAGCGTGACATTGCTGCTACAGCCTGGAAGGAAAGCGCACGTGCATGCCCCGACTCGTGACTAAGCCTGACGTCCCTGGGGAGACTCCAGAAGTACCCAAAGATCCATGTCAGCCCCTGAGATGAATCCTCGGTTCCGGCCCTGACTCCACACAAGGTTTTTGGCCCCGGTATCGACGGGAGAGGAATCCCGAGAGGCCCCCTAGCAACTCGCATGGGGACTGGCCTCTCCTGAGACCACCAGAGCGGGTCCCTGAGGTCCCCGTCGTAACTTGAAAACACCTGCCGCAACTCGAGAAAATCCAGGAAGTTCTCCCTTCCAGGCGAGATGAGGCCTATTTCCGATGAGGCGTCTGGAGATTAATGACACCTAACCTCTGGAACTTCGAAAGGGTCTTTCACACCCTTGCTGCAACTCAAGAAGTTCACCGCCATACCCGTCTCCACTCGAGAGGAAGCACGATGGTCCCGCCCACATCCAGTGGAGCCCCGTATCCCCCTCGTAGCTCGAGATGAGGGATCCTTTCCCTGCTTTCAACGGGAAAGAATTCCCGGCGTTCCCGTCGCATCTCAAGAGGAGGCACTCTCAACAGGAAAGGCGAGAGGTACTCCATGGTCGTAGCACCATTCCAAGAGCCCCCCAGATGTCTCAGTCCATTCCAGAGGAACCTATTTGCCCTGCACTGGCTCATCTTTCACGCCGAGGATCGACTCACACCACGGGGGCACGTGGGACAGCCCTGTGGGAAAGCCTCGAGAGAAAACCACATATCCTTTGATCCACGCGACGGGAAGCGTGACATTGCTGCTACAGCCTGGAAGGAAAGCGCACGTGCATGCCCCGACTCGTGACTAAGCCTGACGTCCCTGGGGAGACTCCAGAAGTACCCAAAGATCCATGTCAGCCCCTGAGATGAATCCTCGGTTCCGGCCCTGACTCCACACAAGGTTTTTGGCCCCGGTATCGACGGGAGCGGAATCCCGAGAGGCCCCCTATCAACTCGCATGGGGAATGGCCTCTCCTGAGACCACCAGAGCGGGTCCCTGAGGTCCCCGTCGTAACTTGAAAACACCTGCCGCAACTCGAGAAAATCCAGGAAGTTCTCCCTTCCAGGCGAGATGAGGCCTATTTCCGAAGAGGCGTCTGGAGACGAAAGACACCTAACCTCTGGAATTTCTAAAGGGTCTTTCACACCCTTGCTGCAACTAAAGAAGTTCACCGCCATACCCGTCTCCACTCGAGAGGAAGCACGATGGTCCCGCCCACATCCAGAGGAGCCCCGTTTCCCCCTCGTAGCTCGAAATGAGGGATCCTTTCCCTGCTTTCAACGGGAAAGAATTCCCGGCATTCCCGTCGCATCTCAAGAGGAGGCACTCTCAACAGGAAAGTCGAGAGCAACTCCATGGTCGTACCACCATTCCAAGAGTCCCCCAGATGTCTCAGTCCATTCCAGAGGAACCTGTTTGCCCTGCACTGGCTCATCTTTCACGCCGAGGATCGACTCACACCACGGTGGCACGTGGGACAGCCCTGTGGGAAAGCCTCGAGGGAAAGCCTCTAGGGAAAACCACAGATCCTTTGATCTACGCCACGGGAAGCGTGACATTACTGCTACAGCCTGGAAGGAAAGCGCACGTGCATGCCCCCACTCGAGAAGAGGCCTAACTCCCCTGGGGAAACTCCAGAAGTACCCAAAGATCCATGTCAGCCCCTGAGAGGAATCCTCGGTTCTGGCCCTGACTCCACACAAGGATTTTGGCCCCGGAACCGACGGGAGAGGAATCCCGAGAGGCCACCTAGCAACTCGCATGGGGACTGGCCTTTCCTGAGGCCACCAGGGCGGGTCCCTGAGGTCCCCGTCGTAACTCGAGAACACCTGCCGCAACATGAGAAAATCCAGGAAGTTCTCCCTTCCAGGCGAGATGAGGCCTATTTCCGATGAGGCGTCTGGAGACTAATGACAATTAACCTCTGGAACTTCGAAAGGGTCTTTCACACCCTTGATGCAACTCAAGAAGTTCACCGCCATCCCCGTCTCCACTCGAGAGGAAGCACGATGGTCCCGCCCACATCCAGAGGAGCCCTGTTTCCCCCTCGTAGCTCGAGATGAGGGATCCTTTCCCTGCTTTCAACGGGAAGGAATTCCTGGCGTTCCCGTCGCATCTCAAGAGGAGGCACTCTCAACAGGAAAGGCGAGAGGAACTCCATGGTCGTACCACCATTCCAAGAGTCCACCA
Organism: Capricornis sumatraensis; assembly: GCF_032405125.1. NCBI lineage: Eukaryota > Metazoa > Chordata > Mammalia > Artiodactyla > Bovidae > Capricornis > Capricornis sumatraensis. The sequence goes on along the minus strand of NW_027184615.1, from coordinate 5,942,721 downwards.
GATGTCTCAGTCCATTCCAGAGGAACCTCTTTGCCCTGCATTGGCTCATCTTTCACGCCGAGGATCGACTCACACCACGGTGGCACGTGGGACAGCCCTGTGGGAAAGCCTCCAGGGAAAGCCTCGAGGGAAAACCACAGATCCTTTGATCCAGGCCACGGGAAGCGTGACATTGCTGCTAAAGCCTGGAAGGAAAGCGCACGTGCATGCCCCCACAGGAGACGAGGCCTGACTCCCCTGGGGAGACTCCAGAAGTACCCAAATATCCATGTCAGCCCCTGAGAGGAATCCTCGGTTCCGGCCCTGAATCCACACAAGGTTTTTGGCCCCGGTATCGACGGGAGAGGAATCCCGAGAGGCCCCCTAGCAACTCGCATGGGGACTGGCCTCTCCTGAGGCCACCAGGGCGGGTCCCTGAGGTCCCCGTCGTAACTCGAGAACACCTGCCGCAACTCGAGAAAATCCAGGAAGTTCTCCCTTCCAGGCGAGATGAGGCCTATTTCCAATGAGGCGTCTGGAGACTAATGACACCAAACTTCTGGAACTTCGAAAGGGTCTTTCACACCCTTGCTGCAACTCAAGAAGTTCACCGACATACCCGACTCCACTCGAGAGGAAGCACGATGGTCCCGCCCACATCCAGAGGATCCCCGTTTCCCCCTCGTAGCTCGAGATGAGGGATCCTTTCCCTGCTTTCAACGGGAAAGAATTCCCGGCGTTCCCGTCGCATCTCAAGTGGAGGCACTCTCAACAGGAAAGGCGAGAGGAACTCCATGGTCGTACCACCATTCCAAGAGTCCCCCAGATGTCTCAGTCCATTCCAGAGGAACCTCTTTGCCCTGCACTGGCTCATCTTTCACGCCGAGGATCGACTCACACCACGGTGGCACGTGGGACAGCCCTGTGGGAAAGCCTCGAGGGAAAACCGCAGATCCTTTGATCCACGCGACGGGAAGCGTGACATTGCTGCTACAGCCTGGAAGGAAAGCGCACGTGCATGCCCCCACTCGAGACGAGGCCTGACTCCCCTGGGGAGACTCCAGAAGTACCCAAAGATCCATGTCAGCCCCTGAGAGGAATCCTCGGTTCCGGTCCTGACTCCACAGGAGGTTTTTGGACCCGGTATCGACGGGAGAGGAATCCCGAGAGGCCCCCTAGCAACTCGCATGGGGACTGGCCTCTCCTGAGGAAACCAGGGCGGGTCCCTGAGGTCACCGTCGTAACTCGAGAACACCTGCCGCAACTCGAGAAAATCCAGGAAGTTCTCCCTTCCAGGCGAGATGAGGCCTATTTCCGATGAGGCGTCTGGAGACTAATGACACCTAACCTCTGGAACTTCGAAAGGGTCTTTCACACACTCGTTGCAACTCAAGAAGTTCACCGCCATACCCGTCTCCACTCGAGAGGAAGCACGATGGTCCCGCCCACATCCAGAGGAGCCCCGTTTCCCCCTCGTAGCTCTAGATGAGGGATCCTTTCCCTGCTTTCAACGGGAAAGAATTCCCGGTATTCCCGTCGCATCTCAAGAGGAGGCACTCTCAACAGGAAAGGCTAGAGGAACTCCATGGTCGTATCACCATTCCAAGAGTCCCCGAGATGTCTCAGTCCATTCCAGAGGAACCTCTTTGCCCTGCACTGGCTCATCTTTCATGCCGAGGATCGACTCACACCACGGTGGCACGTGGGACAGCCCTGTGGGAAAGCCTCGAGGGAAAGCCTCGAGGGAAAACCACAGATCCTTTGATCCACGCCACGGGAAGCGTGATATTGCTGCTACAGCCTGGAAGGAAAGCGCACGTGCATGCCCCCACTCGAGACGAGGCCTGACTCCCATGGGGAGACTCCAGAAGTACCCAAAGATCCATGTCAGCCCCTGAGAGGAATCCTCGGTTCCGGCCCTGTCTCCACACAAGGTTTTTGGCCCCGGTATCGACGGGACAGGAATCCCGAGAGGACCCCTAGCAGCTCGCATGGGGACTGGCCGTTCCTGAGGCCACCAGGGCGGGTCCCTGAGGTCCCCGTCGTAACTCGAGAACACCTGCCACAACTCGAGAAAATCCAGGAAGTTCTCCCTTCCAGGCGAGATGAGGACTATTTCCGATGAGGCGTCTGGAGACTAATGACACCTAACCTCTGGTACTTCGAAAGGGTCTTTCACACCCTTGCTGCAACTCAAGAAGTTCACCGCCATACCCGTCTCCACTCGAGAGGAAGCACGATGGTCCCGCCCACATCCAGAGGAGCCCCGTTTCCCCCTCGGAGCTCGAGATGAGGGATCCTTTCCCTGCTTTCAACGGGAAAGAATTCCCGGCGTTCCCGTCCCATCTCAAGAGGAGGCACTCTCAACAGGAAAGGCGAGAGGAACTCCATGGTCGTACCACCATTCCAAGAGGCCCCCAGATGTCTCAGTCCATTCCAGAGGAACCTCTTTGCCCTGCACTGGCTCATCTTTCACGGCGAGGATCGACTCCCACCACGGTGGCACGTGGGACAGCCCTGTGGGAAAGCCTCGAGGGAAAGCATCGAGGGAAAACCACAGATCCTTTGATCCACGTCACGAGAAGCGTGACATTGCTGCTACAGCCTGGAAGGAAAGCGCACGTGCATGCCCCCACTCGAGACGAGGCCTGACTCCCCTGGGGAGACTCCAGAAGTACCCAAAGACCCATATCAGCCCCTGAGAGGAATCCTCGGTTCCGGCCCTGACTCCACACAAGGTTTTTGGCCCCGGTATCGACGGGAGAGGAATCCCGAGAGGCCCCCTAGCAACTCGCATGGGGACTGGCCTCTCCTGAGGCCACCAGGGCTGGTCCCTGAGGTCCCTGTCGTAACTCGAGAACACCTGCCGCAACTCGAGAAAATCCAGGAAGTTCTCCCTTCCAGGCGAGATGAGGCCTATTTCCGATGAGGCGTCTGGAGACTAATGACACCTAACCTCTGGAACTTCGAAAGGGTCTTTCACACCCTTGATGCAACTCAAGAAGTTCACCGCCATACCCGTCTCCACTCGAGAGGAAGCACGATGGTCCCGCCCACATCCAGAGGAGCGCCGCTTCCCCCTCATAGCTCGAGATGACGGATCCTTTCCCTGCTTTCAACGGGAAAGAATTCCCGGCGTTCCCGTCGCATCTCAAGAGGAGGCACTCTCAACAGGAAAGGCGAGAGGAACTCAATGGTCGTACCACCATTCCAAGAGTCCCCGAGATGTCTCAGTCCATTCCAGAGGAAACTCTTTGCCCTGCACTGGCTCATCTTTCACGCCGAGGATCGACTCACACCACGGTGGCACGTGGGACAGCCCTGTGGAAAAGCCTCGAGGGAAAGCCTCGAGGGAAAACCACAGATCCTTTGATCCACGCCACGGGAAGCGTGATATTGCTGCTACAGCCTGGAAGGAAAACGCACGTGCATGCCCCCACTCGAGAGGAGGCCTGACTCCCCTGGGGAGACTCCAGAAGTCCCCAAAGATCCATGTCAGCCCCTGAGAGGAATCCTCGGTTCCGGCCCTGACTCCACACGAGGTTTTTGGCCCCGGTATCGACGGGAGAGGAATCCCGAGAGGCCCCCTAGCAACTCGCATGGGGACTGGCCTTTCCTGAGGCCACCAGGGCGGGTCCCTGAGGTCCCCGTCGTAACTCGAGAACACCTGCCGCAACTCGAGAAAATCCAGGAAGTTCTCCCTTCCAGGCGAGATGAGGCCTATTTCCGATGAGGCGTCTGGAGACTAATGACACCTAACCTCTGGAACTTCGAAAGGGTCGTTCACACCCTTGCTGCAACTCAAGAAGTTCACCGCCATACCCGTCTCCACTCGAGAGGAAGCACGATGGTCCCGCCCACATCCAGAGGAGCCCCGTTTCCCACTCGTAGCTCGAGATGAGGGATCCTTTCCCTGCTTTCAATGGAAAAGAATTCCCGGCGTTCCCGTCGCATCTCAAGAGGAGGCACTCTCAACAGGAAAGGCGAGAGGAACTCCATGGTCGTACCACCATTCCAAGAGTCCCCCAGATGTCTCAGTCCATTCCAGAGGAAGCTCTTTGCCCTGCACTGGCTAATCTTTCACGCCGAGGATCGACTCACACCACGGTGGCACGTGGGACAGCCCTGTGGGAAAGCCTCGAGGGAAAGCCTCGAGGGAAAACCACAGATCCTTTGATCCACGCGACGGGAAGCGTGACATTGCTGCTACAGCCTGGAAGGAAAGCGCACGTGCATGCCCCCACTCGAGACGAGGCCTGACTCCCCTGGGGAGACTCCAGAAGTACCCAAAGGTCCATGTCAGCCCCTGAGAGGAATCCTCGGTTCCGGCCCTGACTCCACACAAGGTTTTTGGCCCCGGTATCGACGGGAGAGGAATCCCGAGAGGCCCCCTAGCACCTCGCATGGGGACTGGCCTCTCCTGAGGCCACCAGGGCATGTCCCTGAGGTCCCCGTCGTAACTCGAGAACACCTGCCGCAACTCAAGAAAATCCAGGAAGTTCTCCCTTCCAGGCGAGATGAGGCCAATTTCCGATGAGGTGTCTGGAGACTAATGACACCTAACCTCTGGAACTTCGAAAGGGTCTTTCACACCCTTGCTGCAACTCAAGAAGTTCACCGCCATACCCGTCTCCACTCGAGAGGAAGCACGATGGTCCCGCCCACATCCAGAGGAGCCCCGTTTCCCCCTCGGAGCTCGAGATGAGGGATCCTTTCCCTGCTTTCAACGGAAAGAATTCCCGGCGTTCCCATCGCATCTCAAGAGGAGGCACTCTCAACAGGAAAGGCGAGAGGAACTCCATGGTCGTACCACCATTCCAAGAGTCCCCCAGATGTCTCAGTCCATTCCAGAGGAACCTCTTTGCCCTGCACTGGCTCATCTTTCACGCCGAGGATCGACTCACACCACGGTGGCACGTGGGACAGCCCTGTGGGAAAGCCTCGAGGGAAAGCCTCGAGGGAAAACCACAGATCCTTTGATCCAAGCAACGGGAAGCGTGACATTGCTTCTACAGCCTGGAAGGAAAGCGCACGTGCATGCCCCCACTCGAGACGAGGCCTGACTCCCCTGGGGAGACTCCAGAAGTACCCAAAGATCCATGTCAGCCCCTGAGAGGAATCCTCGGTTCCGGCCCTGACTCCACACAAGGTTTTTGGCCCCGGTATCGACGGGAGAGGAATCCCGAGAGGCCCCCTAACACCTCGCATGGGGACTGGCCTGTCCTGAGGCCACCAGGGCGGGTCCCTGAGGTCCCCGTCGTAACTCGAGAACACCTGCCGCAACTCGAGAAAATCCAGGAAGTTCTCCCTTCCAGGCGAGATGAGGCCTATTTCCGATGAGGTGTCTGGAGACTAATGACACCTAACCTCTGGAACTTCGAAAGGGTCTTTCACACCCTTGCTGCAACTCAAGAAGTTCACCGCCATACCCGTCTCCACTCGAGAGGAAGCACGATGGTCCCGCCCACATCCAGAGGAGCCCCGTTTCCGCCTCGGAGCTCGAGATGAGGGATCCTTTCCCTGCTTTCAACGGAAAGAATTCCCGGCATTCCCATCACATCTCAAGAGGAGGCACTCTCAACAGGAAATGCGAGAGGAACTCCATGGTGTACCACCATTCCAAGAGTCCCCCAGATGTCTCAGTCTATTCCAGAGGAACCTCTTTGCCCTGCACTGGCTCATCTTTCACGCCGAGGATCGACTCACACCACGGTGGCACGTGGGACAGCCCTGTGGGAAAGCCTCGAGGGAAAGCCTCGAGGGAAAACCTCAGATCCTTTGATCCACGCGACGGGAAGCGTGACATTGCTGCTACAGCCTGGAAGGAAAGTGCACGTGCATGCCCCCACTCGAGACGAGGCCTGACTCCCCTGGGGAGACTCCAGAAGTACCCAAAGATCCATGTCAGCCCCTGAGAGGAATCCTCGGTTCCGGCCCTGACTCCACACAAGGTTTTTGGCCCCGGTATCGACGGGAGAGGAATCCCGAGAGGCCCCCTAGCAACTCGCATGGGGACTGGCCTCTCCTGAGGCCACCCGGGCAGGTCCTTGAGGTCCCCGTCGTAACTCGAGAACACCCGCCATAACTCGAGAAAATCCAGGAAGTTCTCCCTTCCAGGCGAGATGAGGACTATTTCCGATGAGGCGTCTGGAGACTAATGACACCTAACCTCTGGTACTTCGAAAGGGTCTTTCACACCCTTGCTGCAACTCAAGAAGTTCACCGCCATACCCGCCTCCACTCGAGAGGAAGCACGATGGTCCCGCCCACATCCAGAGGAGCCCCGTTTCCCCCTCGGAGCTCGAGATGAGGGATCCTTTCCCTGCTTTCAACGGGAAAGAATTCCCGGCGTTCCCGTCGCATCTCAAGAGGAGGCACTCTCAACAGGAAAGGCGAGAGGAACTCCATGGTCGTACCACCATTCCAAGAGTCCCCCAGATGTCTCAGTCCATTCCAGCGGAACCTCTTTGCCCTGCACTGGCTCATCTTTCACGCCGAGGATCGACTCACACCACGGTGGCACGTGGGACAGCCCTGTGGGAAAGCCTCGAGGGCAAGCCTCGAGGGAAAACCACAGATCCTTTGAACCAAGCCACAAGAACCGTGACATTGCTGCTACAGCCTGGAAGGAAACCACACGTGCATGCCCCCACTCGAGACGAGGCCTGACTCCCCTGGGGAGACTCCAGAAGTACCCAAAGATCCATGTCAGCCCCTGAGAGGAATCCTCGGTTCCAGCCCTGACTCCACACAAGGTTTTTGGCCCCGGTATCGTCGGGAGAGGAATCCCGAGAGGCCCCCTAGCACCTCGCATGGGGACTGGCCTCTCCTGAGGCCACCAGGGCGGGTCCCTGAGGTCCCCTTCGTAACTCGAGAACACCTGCCGCAACTCGAGAAAATCCAGGAAGTTCTCCCTTCCAGGCGAGATGAGGCCTATTTCCGATGAGGCGTCTGGAGACTAATGACACCTAACCTCTGGAACTTCGAAAGGGTCTTTCACACCCTTGCTGCAACTCAAGAAGTTCACCGCCATACCCGTCTCCACTCGAGAGGAAGCACGATAGTCCCACCCACATCCAGAGGAGCCCCGTTTCCCCCTCGTAGCTCGAGATGAGGTATCCTTTCCCTGCTTTCAACGGGAAAGAATTCCCGGCGTTCCCGTCGCATCTCAAGAGGAGGCACTCTCAACAGGAAAAGCGAGAGGAACCTCATGGTCGTACCACCATTCCAAGAGTCCCCCAGATGTCTCAGTCCATTCCAGAGGAACCTCTTTGCCCTGCACTGCCTCATCTTTCACGCCGAGGATCGACTCACACCACGGTGGCACGTGGGACAGCCCTGTGGGAAAGCCTCGAGGGAAAGCCTCGAGGGAAAACCACAGATCCTTTGATCCACGCCACGGGAAGCGTGACATTGCTGCTACAGCCTGGAAGGAAAGCGCACGTGCATGCCCCCACTCGAGACGAGGCCTGACTCCCCTGGGGAGACTCCAGAAGTACCCAAAGATCCATGTCAGCCCCTGAGAGGAATCCTCGGTTCCGGCCCTGACTCCACACAAGGTTTTTGGCCCCGGTATCGACGGGAGAGGAATCCCGAGAGGCCCCCTAGCACCTCGCATGGGGACTGGCCTTTCCTGAGGCCACCAGGGCGGGTCCCTGAGGTCCCCGTCGTAACTCGAGAACACCTGCCGCAACTCGAGAAATTCCAGGAAGTTCTCCCTTCCAGGCGAGATGAGGCCTATTTCCGATGAGGCGTCTGGAGACTAATGACACCTTACCTCTGGAACTTCGAAAGGGTCTTTCACAGCCTTGCTGCAACTCAAGAAGTTCACCACCATACCCTGCCGGAAGCCAGTGTGAGGAATCCCGCCCGTGACAAGGTCATGAGGAAGGAAGCTGACATACGCAAGGCGTGCTCAGACTTCAGGGACCCCTCTGGATATTCCTAAGCATGTACCCCAGCAAAAATCTGCTGGCTTTTGTGCTCTGCTTTTCCACTTTTCTGATATTCTCTGGAAAAAAGTCAATTCAGGGTTTTAGTCTTCTGCATTTGAAAGGGATGTTTCAGTTAAACCCCTCTGATAGCTCTCTAGTCTGCCTAACAGGTTCCCCAGACCTCTTACAGCTTGTGAATTGCTTACAGCCCCCCAACCGCGAGAGGCACAAAGCTTACAGCTTGTGAATTGCTTACAGCCCCCCAACCGCGGGAGGCACAAAGCTTAAAAGCATCTTAAAGATACAGAGCCTTTTCTAAAGAGTTAAAAATTATATTGGTAGAGGGTTTTCACTGTTGACTCAAGGATTGCTGCCAGACCTCCTTATTCTTTATCTTTTAGGCACCTGGAAGGATGTTAATGTAAGCAGGATGTAGAAAAAGATACATAGTAGTTTTGATGTTAGCAACACTAGACTTTTGAGTTAATTGCTTCTCTTTTGCTATAAATCACTGCACTCCCTCTACTTGTTATAAGTTGCTGTATCCTTGCTGTCTAAGAATGTAACTTTCTTTAGTGCTTTCCGAGAGTGGCACCAGACCTTGGGAAGATCAACACAAATAAGTCTTGTGGTTGACAAACCCTTATCAGAAAAAAGGCTGTAAAATGTTAATTGGCCCTTTTGGTTGGAAGATGATGTAAATTACCTAAGACTTGTGTATACAATTAGGTATGCAGAGAGAAAAGCCTGGTTTTGATAAGAGTCTGGACTGCTAACGCTGCATAACTTTGTGTTACCCATTGATCTCCATGTTTTATCAAAAGTATAAAAGGCCTTCTGAACAATAAAGGACGGGACCAGATTCTCAGACCAGTTTCTCGGACTAGTCTCGGCCTGGTTTCTTGGGAATCTGGCTCCCCCCCTGTCTCTCTCTCTCTCTCTTTTTCTCTCCCTTTTCTTCCCTCTGCTCTTTACTTTAATTTCAGGCTGAATTTCCATCTGGGGCGCGGAGGCTCGCCAGGTCTACTTATTTGCCCTGGTTATTAAGATCCGCGAGAAAGGGAGCTTAAGGCGAGGCACCCTTAGATATTCAAGCGGGCACCGGTGGCCCAACGTAGATGGTGCAAATTCCTTGTCTGGAATTTTATTGGTCTTCCGCGTAAACCAAGCTATTCAGCCCTCTTTCTCCACTTAATCTTCCTACTGCACTACAGTTTCTTAATCTAATCTTATATTAATAAATAAACAAGTCTTTCCACGCCAACGCCGTCCACCCTTCGAATTCCCTGGATCCACCGGGGCTGGATCCCGGCAAGTGGCGCCCGGAACAGGCTATTCGAAGGTAGGTTCCTCGGAGCAAAAGCTCCCCCCGGAGCACTCTCTGTAGCTCCCCCCGGAGCACTCTCTGTTGCTCCCCCCGGAGCACTCTCTGTTGCTCCCCCCCGGAGTGACTTAATCACTCCCCCCGGAGTACTTTCGGGTACTCCCCCAGTGTTGAGTGTTCGGGACGGCTAGGACCCCACTCAGGGTGCCGCGGACCCCCCTGTAGGATAGACAGGGTGAGGAGGAGTGGGAAGTGTTCAAGGGTTTAAGAGAAACCTGGTGCTCTAGAGGTTGAAAAGAAACCTGCTATCTTAGGGTTGAAAACAAAACCCCCCTCGCCAAAGGTAAAACCTTTTGTTGAGGTAGACTTTTCTATAAGACTTAATTTTCTGACATGGGTAACAGTGAATCAAAAGAAAGACAGCTTTTTACAGGAGTAATCTTGCAGTTACTAACTAAACGAGGAATTAAAGTTAAAAAATCCAATATTCATTCATTTTTTTCCTTTGTACAAGAACAGTGTCCCTGGTTTCCAGAAGAAGGCACTGTTAACTTAGACACCTGGGAGAGAGTAGGAAAACAACTAAAAACTTACCATGCTGAACATGGCTCACAAAAGGTGCCTACTGACGCCTTTTCCTTATGGAATATAATTAGGGACGCTCTAGACCCTGCCCCTGAATCTGAAAAGGTACATCTTAAAGAGGAAAGTGCAGAGAAAAAGGTATCTATCGAAGAGGAGAGTGATGAAAAGGAGGCTACACCTAACTATCGGCAGTTGAGTCAAATGATAGCTGCAATGACTGCCCAAGAAAAGGTAATAGATAGAGATGACAAAAAAGAGCAGCTTTCAGATGAGGAAGATTTGGAAGAGGAAGTAAGTCAAGATCATTCTGATGAGGACTGGTCTTTATTAAATAAAGATGCTCCAAGGAGTTTAAGAGAAACTTCTCCAATTAGATTATCTGCTCCAAAGAGCTTAATAAAAACTTCCCCAACCAGACCACCTGCTTCCACAAATTCAAGAGAAATTTCCTTAATTAAGCCTTCTGCTTCCAGAGGCTCAAGACAAATGTCCCCCATCAGATTATATGCACCTGAGAGTTTAAGGCCAGATTCCCCAGATAAAACATCCGTAAGACCTAAACACAGAACGGATAAAAAATTCCCAAAGTACGAAGAAAGTGACATAGGACACCCCTTGCCCCCCCCTCCCTATAAGGGTGAGGGGCCTCCACTAGAAGCTCCCCGAAGAAGAGTTTTCTCTAGCCCAGATGATGAACTTGATCCCCACCTTGAGGCTTGTTTCCCCATAATATTTGGTGGAAGTGGTGGGAGAACAGCCCCCCACTGGGAACCCATTCCAATGAAAATGATTAAAGAACTCAAACAGGCTTGTGCTTTGTATGGGCCTAAAGCCCCGTACACTGTATCATTGGTGGAAGCTTTAGCGGGCAGATGGATGACACCCCATGACTGGAAGACAGTCGCTAAAGCTTGTCTGTCTGGAGGTCAATATGTACTTTGGAGAACTGAATATGAAGATCTAGCCCAAAAACAGGCTGATGCTAACCAAAAATATGGCCCAAGATATATTATAAAAAATATGTTGGCAGGGACTAATGATTTTGGAACACTTAGAGATCAAATGGGATTAGATAAAACCACTTTAGATCAAGTAACCGCCTGCGCCCTTGGGGCTTGGCGTTTGTTGCCTGAAGGGAAAGAATCTACCTCTTCCTTCTCAAATGTTAAACAAAAACCAGAAGAGCCATATGAAGACTTTATATCAAGACTTGCAGAGGCAGTCAACAGAGTAATTTCCAACACTGAGGCAGCTAGTATATTGATAAAACAACTGGCATTTGAAAATGCTAATTCTACCTGCCAGGCCATTTTACGTCCTATTAAAAAAACTGGGGAAATAATAGATTATATCAGGCAATGTGCAGATGTAGGACCAGCGATGATGCAGGGCGTTGCCATAGCTGCAGCCATAAAGGGAAATTCTTACCAGCAGGCAGTACAGTCCTTTTTTACAAATAGAAATAACCCGTCAAAGAGTCATTCCAGTAGTCCAGGCCAGAATATTGGTTTATCCAAGGCCTGCTTCTCTTGCGGACGGGAAGGGCACCTTATGCGAGCTTGTCCCCAAAAAGCAGCCGGTTCTTCTCTGCCGAATTCTCCCTCCCCGGCTGTGCCTACTAATCTCCCTAGATCTCTCTGCCCTCGTTGTCAAAAAGGATATCACTGGGCAAAAGAATGTAGGTCACAATTCCATAGAAATGGAGCCTTTTTGGGCCCCGACCAGCAGTCGGGAAACGGATTGAGGGGCCAGCCTCAGGCCCCGACAACAATTGGGGCAGCCTCACTGAACCCATTCATTCCCTTCGTCCCATCGCAGAACTCATCAGAGCAACCCCAGGCAGCGCAGGACTGGACCTCAGTTCCACCACCTCAGCAATATTAACACCAGATAGCCCCACTGTAAAAATACCTACAGGAGTTAAAGGCCCATTACCAACAGGTTTAGTAGGAATTATACTAGGCAGAAGTTCCTTAGCTATGCAAGGTCTCACAATCATCCCTGGAGTAATTGACTCAGATTATACAGGAGAAATCCAGATAATGATTTCACCCCCAACTAAAACTTTCCAAATACATCAGGGACAAAGAATAGCCCAACTTTTGCTTTTGCCTTACCACACTGCAATTGGGCGCACAGCTACTCAAAATGAAAGGCAGGATAAAGGATTTGGGTCTAGTGATATGGTTTTTTGGATAACAGAAATTACTCAGAAACGTCCTATGAAGACTATCCTGATTAATGGCAAGTCTATTGTGGGGTTATTAGACACAGGAGCAGATGTTTCTTGCATTTCAGGAAAAGACTGGCCCAGCTCCTGGCCCACACATACTACTGAAAATAACTTGGTGGGGATAGGAAGAGCCCCCACAATAGCCAAAAGTGCAAAAATTTTAGATTGGCAATTTGAGGATACCCGTGGAACTTTCCAACCTTATGTCGTTCCTTCGCTCCCCCTTACCCTGTGGGGGAGGGACGTGCTATCTCAAATGGGAGTGTTACTTTTTAGCCCTGATGATAAAGTGACCTCTCAGATGTTGCAGATGGGCTATGATCCATCAAAAGGATTGGGTAAACAACAGACAGGAATAATTGAGCCAATTTGCCCAACTCCTCGCAAGCTACGTGCTGGATTGGGATATCCAAATTTATAATTGAGGCCATTGTTTTTGCTGCCGACCCCATCACATGGAAATCTCAAGATCCGGTGTGGGTAGAACAGTGGCCTCTGCATAAGGAAAAATTATTGGCAGCTAAAGCATTAATCTTTGAACAATTAGAATTGGGACATATTGAGCCCTCCAATAGCCCCTGGAACACTCCTATTTTTGTCATTAAGAAAAAATCTGGTAAATGGCGACTTTTACAGGATTTGAGAGCTATTAATGCCACCATGGAGGACATGGGGGCCTTACAGCCTGGGCTCCCTTCCCCAGTAGCCGTTCCAGAGGGATATAATATAATTGTTATTGATTTACAAGATTGTTTTTTCACTATTCCCTTAAATCCTGAGGATAAAAAGCGATTTGCCTTTAGTCTGCCATCAGAAAATCTTAAACAGCCTTATTTACGGTTTCAGTGGAAGGTTCTGCCTCAGGGAATGAAAAATAGCCCTACTTTATGCCAAAAATTTGTTAATGCCGCTCTAGAAGATACTAGGGCTAAATATGAACACGTGTATATGATTCACTATATGGATGATATTTTAATAGCTCATCCTGATAGAGTTCACCTGCAGACTGTGCTCCAGGACCTGACCCAGGCATTGACAGACAGAGGCCTAAAAATTGCCCCAGAAAAAATTCAAATCAATCCGCCCATAACTTACTTAGGAAGAGTCATAAATTCGGAAACGGTGACTCATACCCCGCTGCAATTGAGAAAAGACCATCTTATTACTTTAAATGATTATCAAAAACTCTTAGGTGATATTAATTGGATTAGACCATATTTAAAATTAACCACTGCCGAATTAAAACCTCTTTTTAACACTTTACGCGGGGATCCTGATCCAACCTCAAAAAGACAATTAACAGCTGAGGCTCAAGAAGCCCTAGGCAAAGTAGAAGCAGCCTTATCAAATAGCTATGTAAAAAGAATTGATTTGACGATGACGTGGCAGTTCCTTTGCCTAGCTACTCCAACGGCGCCTACGGGAGTTCTGTGGCAACGCGGCCCTTTAGAATGGATCCATCTTCCTACCCAAGCTAAAAAAGTCGTGGCTTCTTATCCTGGTTTAATTGCCACATTAATGCTAAAAGGAAGGAAGCGGAGCATTGAATTGTTTGGTAAAGAGCCATCAGAGATTGTAATTCCATATAATAAGGAGCAGCTTGATGCTCTTTTAATGTTTGATGAAGACTGGCAGATTGCCATAGGGAATTACTGTGGTCAAATTTTGCATCATTTACCCTCGCATGTTTTACTAAATTTTATGTCTAACCATCCAGTTATTTTTCCTGTCCGGTGTAAACAGTTCCCTATTTCAGATGCTCAGGTAGTCTTTACTGATGGATCGGCTAACGGTAGAGCCTCTATAGTCACAAGAGATCATCAAAAACTTTTGGAAACACAAGAAACTTCAGCTCAAAGGGCTGAAATCACAGCTGTTATTGAGGCCTTTGTTATGTTTGCGGAGAAAGAATTTAACCTTTATTCTGACTCTCAGTATGTGGTCAGGCTGTTTCCACACATTGAGACTGCAGTTTTGCCTGAAAACAAAACTGCTATCTTCCATTTGTTAACTAAACTGCAGCAGCAAATATGGAAAAGAAATCGGGCGTTCTTTATCGGCCACATTCGGGCTCATTCCGGCCTGCCTGGCCCTTTAAATGCTCTCAATGAATTGGCAGATTCGTTAACCAGGATTTCAGTGGCTTCTGTTTTTGAAGAAGCTCGAGCTTCTCACTCACTTCATCACCAAAATGCCACTGCCTTACGATACCAGTTTCAAATTCCTCGAGAATCTGCCCGAGAGATTGTTCGTTCTTGTTCACATTGTCCTACTACCGTGAATGCTTTGCCTCTGGGAGTTAACCCTCGCGGTCTCAAACCTAATGCACTCTGGCAAATGGATGTAACCCATGTCTCTTCATTTGGAAAACTGTCTTTTGTTCATGTAACTGTAGATACCTTCTCTCATGTTATTATTGCCACTGCTCGTACAGGGGAAGCAGTTAAAGATGTAATACAACATCTTTTTACATGCTTTTCCTATCTGGGCTTGCCAAAAGCTTTAAAAACTGATAATGCTCCTGCTTACACTTCTAAATCTTTTCAGCAATTCTGTACAAGATTTCAAATTAAACATAACACCGGCATCCCTTATAACCCACAAGGACAAGCCATTGTGGAAAGAGCACATCAAACACTGAAAATCCATATTCAAAAACTAAAAGAAGGGGAATTTAAATATAGTTCCCCCCATCAGATTTTGCAACATGCTCTTTTCGTAATAAATAACTTAAATGCTGATTCATCCGGAAACACTGCAATGCTTCGCCATTGGTGCCCAGAGCAATTGAATGCAAAACCATTAGTAAAATGGAGGGACCTTCTTTCCGGACAATGGAAAGGTCCTGACCCCTTATTAACCAATGGGCGAGGGTATGCTTGTGTTTTTCCACAGGACGCGGACGCTCCGATTTGGGTTCCAGACAGACTAATTCGCCATGTCTCAGCTCCCCGGATACCAGAATCCCCCGCCACCGCGATCTCTAAAAAGGAAGAAACTCCCTCTTCCCCCGCTCCCTCCGCCAGCACGGGAAACGCCGCTGACCCCAGGACAGCTGACATTGGAGATCCCGGATAGGCGCGGATCGGAGCCACCCACTGGACAGATGTCACGACTTCAGATACAGGATATTGCACCCCCTGATTTTTTGCCTCGCAGGAATCCATTAGGACGCCCAGCTCAGTCAACCCAACAAGCCTCCTTGCCCACCTGGGGACAGATTAAAGCTCTCTGTCGCCAGGCACAGGGGATAGCTACCCTACAGGGATCGTCAGTCTCTCCTGAAAAGGTGTTTATTGCCATGCTTGCCTTGCTCTCTTGCCAGGTAAGCGCTGCTCCCATTCCAACCAAATATTGGGCGTTTCTCCCGGATCCTCCAACTTTCCAAGTTGTTACTTGGAACAGTGACCCCATACGAGTTAGTACAGACCAGCCTCGCCTTTTGGGAGGATCTTATACTTCCTATACAAAAGACCAATACCCTATTAATTTCAATTATACCTTTAAAGGACTAGCAGATGATTTTCCTGTCTGCTTTAATTTTCCTCCTGGCCTTACAGGAGACTTCTTTACCAAGACAGGATGCATTGGAGCCTCCACAAAAGCAGTTATGACAGATTCCCCAACCTCTAAATTTGCATCTATAGGGGATCGGTCTGCTTGGATATTACGAGCCCGTATGCCTGGGGTCCTTGGCCCCTATAAGTCTTTGTCTCTCAAAACTCCATCAGAATATCCAAATTGTGATGATGTTGCTCCCTCAGATGTTATTTGGAAAACTATAGATGATCATTCAGGATATCCGATTTGGAAATCTTGTATTTATAATTCGAGAGTAGATTACAATATGCCGGGAGGAAGAAATTGTGCGATTCAGGACTGGAGCAACCCAAATCCAGGTCAAGACCCTGAGTCTGACGATGACTTTATCAATAGATTGGATAATTGGAAAGAATATTCAATTTCTTGGCCGTTAGTTGCCACCAGACGGCATCATAACCAATTTGTTCCCCCTATGCTGTCTTATATAACTAGAGGTAAAACCTTTTGGCAGCCAGAAATTTGGAGAGCCCTTGCGGCTACCGCCCCTATTATTTTAATCCGACCAAAAAATACCTCTATTTACTCTATTTTAGCTTGTCTACCCTCTCCTTATGTTTTTCTTTTCACTAATGATTCTGAAAGACTTAACATACAATTGAATTATACAGGTGGACCCCATGTAGTGTCTTGTGAACAATGTATGCTTTCATCCTGTTTAACTCCTCAATATAAAGTTTGCTCTTTCATGGTTTTAAAACGTCCGCCCTATCTCATGGTACCTGTAACTGTAGCCACGTATTGGTATGATAACCATGGCCTAGCTGTACTGCAACAGCTACAAGATTTAATGCGAACACGACGGTTTGTGGGCTTACTTGTTTTGGGAATATCAGCTTTGATAACCGCAATTACTTCTGTTACTGTGGCGGCATTATCATTGTCTCAACAAGTGTATACTGCCCAATATGTTGACACCGTATCCAAAAATGTTTCTCTAACGCTGGCAACCCAGGAAATTATAGATAGGAAGCTAGAAATAAGGATTGATGCCTTAGAAGAAGCAGTAATGCATATTGGGAATGAATTACAGAGTCTGAAAATGAAATTGGCTCTTTCATGTCATGCCGATTACCGGTGGATATGTGTTACATCCCTGAAAGTAAATGAGACAGATTTTAAATGGGAGAGGGTCAAAAATCATATTTTAGGTGTCTGGAACAGCTCAGATATTAGTTTAGATTTAGGGAAACTTCATAATCAGATTCAGACCTTGGAACACTCCCGATTAGATTTTACCGCCGCAGGAGAAGCCAATGACTTTTTCCACACCTTCTCTGACTTCATTTCTGGAAAAACTCTTCTGACTACTGTCTCTAGCTATGCTGCTGTGGGTGCCATAATCCTGCTCCTTGTAATCGTGCTTCCTTGTGTTGTCAGGACTCTTCGGCAGAGCATTCGGAATCTCGCGACTGAACTGCACCTAATTTTTTTAAAAAACTAATAAAGAAGGGGGAGTTGCCGGAAGCCAGTGTGAGGAATCCCGCCCGTGACAAGGTCATGAGGAAGGAAGCTGACATACGCAAGGCGTGCTCAGACTTCAGGGACCCCTCTGGATATTCCTAAGCATGTACCCCAGCAAAAATCTGCCGGCTTTTGTGCTCTGCTTTTCCACTTTTCTGATATTCTCTGGAAAAAAGTCAATTCAGGGTTTTAGTCTTCTGCATTTGAAAGGGATGTTTCAGTTAAACCCCTCTGATAGCTCTCTAGTCTGCCTAACAGGTTCCCCAGACCTCTTACAGCTTGTGAATTGCTTACAGCCCCCCAACCGCGAGAGGCACAAAGCTTACAGCTTGTGAATTGCTTACAGCCCCCCAACCGCGGGAGGCACAAAGCTTAAAAGCATCTTAAAGATACAGAGCCTTTTCTAAAGAGTTAAAAATTATATTGGTAGAGGGTTTTCACTGTTGACTCAAGGATTGCTGCCAGACCTCCTTATTCTTTATCTTTTAGGCACCTGGAAGGATGTTAATGTAAGCAGGATGTAGAAAAAGATACATAGTAGTTTTGATGTTAGCAACACTAGACTTTTGAGTTAATTGCTTCTCTTTTGCTATAAATCACTGCACTCCCTCTACTTGTTCTAAGTTGCTGTATCCTTGCTGTCTAAGAATGTAACTTTCTTTAGTGCTTTCCGAGAGTGGCACCAGACCTTGGGAAGATCAACACAAATAAGTCTTGTGGTTGACAAACCCTTATCAGAAAAAAGGCTGTAAAATGTTAATTGGCCCTTTTGGTTGGAAGATGATGTAAATTACCTAAGACTTGTGTATACAATTAGGTATGCAGAGAGAAAAGCCTGGTTTTGATAAGAGTCTGGACTGCTAACGCTGCATAACTTTGTGTTACCCATTGATCTCCATGTTTTATCAAAAGTATAAAAGGCCTTCTGAACAATAAAGGACGGGACCAGATTCTCAGACCAGTTTCTCGGACTAGTCTCGGCCTGGTGTCTTGGGAATATGGCTCCCCCCGTGTCTCTCTCTCTCTCTCTTTTTCTCTCCCTTTTCTTCCCTCTGCTCTTTACTTTAATTTCAGGCTGAATTTCCATCTGGGGCGCGGAGGCTCGCCAGGTCTACTTATTTGCCCTGGTTATTAAGATCCGCGAGAAAGGGAGCTTAAGGCGAGGCACCCTTAGATATTCAAGCGGGCACCGGTGGCCCAACGTAGATGGTGCAAATTCCTTGTCTGGAATTTTATTGGTCTTCCGCGTAAACCAAGCTATTCAGCCCTCTATCTCCACTTAATCTTCCTACTGCACTACAGTTTCTTAATCTAATCTTATATTAATAAAAAAACAAGTCTTTCCACGCCAACGCCGTCCACCCTTCGAATTCCCTGGATCCACCGGGGCTGGACCCCGGCAATACCCGTCTCCACTAGAGAGGAAGCACGATGGTCCCGCCCACATCCAGAGGAGCCCCGTTTCCCCCTCGTAGCTCGAGATGAGGGATCCTTTCCCTGCTTTCAACGGGAAAGAATTCCCGGCGTTCCCGTCGCATCTCAAGAGGAGGCACTCTCAACAGGAAAGGCGAGAGGAACTCCATGGTCGTACCACCATTCCAAGAGTCCCCCAGATGTCTCAGTCCATTTCAGAGGAACCTCTGTGCCCTGCACTGGCTCATCTTTCACGCCGAGGATCGACTCACACCACGGTGGAACGTGGGACAGCCCTGTGGGAAAGCCTCGAGGGAAAACCACAGATCCTTTGATCCACGCGACGGGAAGCGTGACATTGCTGCTACAGACTGGAAAGAAAACGCACGTGCATGCCCCCACTCGAGACGAGGCCTGACTCCCCTGCGGAGACTCCAGAAGTACCCAAAGATCCACGTCAGCCCCTGAGAGGAATCCTCGGTTCCGGCCCTGACTCCACAAAAGGTTTTTGGCCCCGGTATCGACGGGAGAGGAATCCCGAGAGGCCCCCTAGCACCTCGCATGGGGACTGGCCTTTCCAGAGGCCACCAGGGCGGGTCCCTGAGGTCCCCGTCGTAACTCGAGAACACCTGCCGCAACTCGAGAAAATCCAGGATGTTCTCCCTTCCAGGCGAGATGAGGCCTATTTCCGATGAGGCGTCTGGAGACTAATGACACCTAACCTCTGGAACTTCGAAAGGGTCGTTCACACCCTTGCTGCAACTCAAGAAGTTCACCGCCATACCCGTCTCCACTCGAGAGGAAGCACGATGGTCCCGCCCACATCCAGAGGAGCCCCGTTTCCCACTCGTAGCTCGAGATGAGGGATCCTTTCCCTGCTTTCAACGGAAAAGAATTCCCGGCGTTCCCGTCGCATCTCAAGAGGAGGCACTCTCAACAGGAAAGGCGAGAGGAACTCCATGGTCGTACCACCATTCCAAGAGTCCCCCAGATGTCTCAGTCCATTCCAGAGGAAGCTCTTTGCCCTGCACTGGCTCATCTTTCACGCCGAGGATCGACTCACACCACGGTGGCACGTGGGACAGCCCTGTGGGAAAGCCTCGAGGGAAAGCCTCGAGGGAAAACCACAGATCCTTTGATCCACGCGACGGCAAGCGTGACATTGCTGCAACAGCATGGAAGGAAAGCGCACGTGCATGCCCCCACTCGAGACGAGGCCTGACTCCCCTGGGGAGACTCCAGAAGTACCCAAAGATCCATGTCAGCCCCTGAGAGGAATCCTCGGTTCCGGCCCTGACTCCACACAAGGTTTTTGGCCCCGGTATCGACGGGAGAGGAATCCCGAGAGGCCCCCTAGCACCTCGCATGGGGACTGGCCTCTCCTGAGGCCACCAGGGCGTGTCCCTGAGGTCCCCGTCGTAACTCGAGAACACCTGCCGCAACTCAAGAAAATCCAGGAAGTTCTCCCTTCCAGGCGAGATGAGGCCAATTTCCGATGAGGTGTCTGGAGACTAATGACACCTAACCTCTGGAACTTCGAAAGGGTCTTTCAAACCCTTGCTGCAACTCAAGAAGTTCACCGCCATACCCGTCTCCACTCGAGAGGAAGCACGATGGTCCCGCCCACATCCAGAGGAGCCCCGTTTCCCCCTCGGAGCTCGAGATGAGGGATCCTTTCCCTGCTTTCAACGGAAAGAATTCCCGGCGTTCCCATCGCATCTCAAGAGGAGGCACTCTCAACAGGAAAGGCGAGAGGAACTCCATGGTCGTACCACCATTCCAAGAGTCCCCCAGATGTCTCAGTCCATTCCAGAGGAACCTCTTTGCCCTGCACTGGCTCATCTTTCACGCCGAGGATCGACTCACACCACGGTGGCACGTGGGACAGCCCTGTGGGAAAGCCTCGAGGGAAAGCCTCGAGGGAAAACCACAGATCCTTTGATCCAAGGAATGGGAAGCGTGACATTGCTTCTAAAGCCTGGAAGGAAAGCGCACGTGCATGCCCCCACTCGAGACGAGGCCTGACTCCCCTGGGGAGACTCCAGAAGTACCCAAAGATCCATGTCAGCCCCTGAGAGGAATCCTCGGTTCCTGCCCTGACTCCACACAAGGTTTTTGGCCCCGGTATCGACGGGAGAGGAATCCCGAGAGGCCCCCTAACACCTCGCATGGGGACTGGCCTGTCCTGAGGCCACCAGGGCGGGTCCCTGAGGTCCCCGTCGTAACTCGAGAACACCTGCCGCAACTCGAGAAAATCCAGGAAGTTCTCCCTTCCAGGCGAGATGAGGCCTATTTCCGATGAGGTGTCTGGAAACTAATGACACCTAACCTCTGGAACTTCGAAAGGGTCTTTCACACCCTTGCTGCAACTCAAGAAGTTCACCGCCATACCCGTCTCCACTCGAGAGGAAGCACGATGGTCCCGCCCACATCCAGAGGAGCCCCGTTTCCGCCTCGTAGCTCGAGATGAGGGATCCTTTCCCTGCTTTCAACGGAAAGAATTCCCGGCATTCCCATCACATCTCAAGAGGAGGCACTCTCAACAGGAAATGCGAGAGGAACTCCATGGTGTACCACCATTCCAAGAGTCCCCCAGATGTCTCAGTCCATTCCAGAGGAACCTCTTTGCCCTGCACTGGCTCATCTTTCACGCCGAGGATCGACTCACACCACGGTGGCACGTGGGACAGCCCTGTGGGAAAGCCTCGAGGGAAAACCTCAGATCCTTTGATCCACGCGACGGGAAGCGTGACATTGCTGCTACAGCCTGGAAGGAAAGCGCACGTGCATGCCCCCACTCGAGACGAGGCCTGACTCCCCTGGGGAGACTCCAGAAGTACACAAAGATCCATGTCAGCCCCTGAGAGGAATCCTCGGTTCCGGCCCTGACTCCACACAAGGTTTTTGGCCCCGGTATCAACGGGAGAGGAATCCCGAGAGGCCCCCTAGCAACTCGCATGGGGACTGGCCTCTCCTGAGGCCACCAGGTCGGGTCCCTGAGGTCCCCGTCGTAACTCGAGAACACCTGCCGCAACTCGAGAAAATCCAGGAAGTTCTCCCTTCCAGCGAGATGAGGCCTATTTCCGATGAGGCGTCTGGAGACTAATGACACCTAACCTCTGGAACTTCGAAAGGGTCTTTCACACCCTTGCTGCAACTCAAGAAGTTCACCGCCATACCCGTCTCCACTCGAGAGGAAGCACGATGGTCCCGCCCACATCCAGAGGAGCCCCGTTTCCCCCTCGGAGCTCGAGATGAGGGATCCTTTCCCTACTTTCAACGGGAAAGAATTCCCGGCGTTCCCGTCGCATCTCAAGAGGAGGCATTCTCAACAGGAAAGGCGAGAGGAACTCCATGGTCGTACCACCATTCCAAGAGTCCCCCAGATGTCTCAGTCCATTCCAGAGGAACCTCTTTGCCCTGCACTGGCTCATCTTTCATGCCGAGGATCGACTCACACCACGGTGGCACGTGGGACAGCCCTGTGGGAAAGCATCGAGGGAAAGCCTCGAGGGAAAACCACAGATCCTTTGATCCACGCCACGGGAAGCGTGACATTGCTGCTACAGCCTGGAAGGAAAGCGCACGTGCATGCCCCCACTCGAGACGAGGCCTGACTCCCCTGGGGAGACTCCAGAAGTACCCAAAGATCCATGTCAGCCCCTGAGAGGAATCCTCGGTTCCGGCCCTGACTCCACACAAGGTTTTTGGCCCCGGTATCGACGGGAGAGAAATCCCGAGAGGCCCCCTAGCAACTCGCATGGGGACTGGCCTCCCCTGAGGCCACCAGGGCGGGTCCCTGAGGTCCCCGTCGTAACTCGAGAACACCTGCCGCAACTCGAGAAAATCCAGGAAGTTCTCCCTTCCAGGCGAGATGAGGCCTATTTCCGATGAGGCGTCTGGAGACTAATGACACCTAACCTCTGGTACTTCGAAAGGGTCTTTCACACCCTTGCTGCAACTCAAGAAGTTCACCGCCATACCCGTCTCCACTCGAGAGGAAGCACGATGGTCCCGCCCACATCCAGAGGAGCCCCGTTTCCCCCTCGGAGCTCGAGATGAGGGATCCTTTCCCTGCTTTCAACGGGAAAGAATTCCCGGCGTTCCCGTCGCATCTCAAGAGGAGGCATTCTCAACAGGAAAGGCGAGAGGAACTCCATGGTCGTACCACCATTCCAAGAGTCCCCCAGATGTCTCAGTCCATTCCAGAGGAACCTCTTTGCCCTGCACTGGCTCATCTTTCATGCCGAGGATCGACTCACACCACGGTGGCACGTGGGACAGCCCTGTGGGAAAGCATCGAGGGAAAGCCTCGAGGGAAAACCACAGATCCTTTGATCCAAGCCACGGGAAGCGTGACATTGCTGCTACAGCCTGGAAGGAAACCACACGTGCATGCCCCCACTCGAGACGAGGCCTGACTCACCTGGGGAGACTCCAGAAGTACCCAAAGATCCATGTCAGCCCCTGAGAGGAATCCTCGGTTCCAGCCCTGACTCCACACAAGGTTTTTGGCCCCGGTATCGTCGGGAGAGGAATCCCGAAAGGCCCCCTAGCACCTCGCATGGGGACTGGCCTCTCCTGAGGCCACCAGTGCGGGTCCCTGAGGTCCCCGTCGTAACTCGAGAACACCTGCCGCAACTCGAGAAAATCCAGGAAGTTCTCCCTTTCAGGCGAGATGAGGCCTATTTCCGATGAGGCGTCTGTAGACTAATGACACCTAACCTCTGGTACTTCCAAAGGGTCTTTCACACCCTTGCTGCAACTCAAGAAGTTCACCGCCATACCCGTCTCCACTCGAGAGGAAGCACGATGGTCCCGCCCACATCCAGAGGAGCCCCGTTTCCCCCTCGTAGCTCGAGATGAGGGATCCTTTCCCTGCTTTCAACGGGAAGTAATTCCCGGCGTTCCCGTCGCATCTCAAGAGGAGGCACTCTCAACAGGAAAGGCGAGAGGAACTCCATGGTCGTACCACCATTCCAAGAGTCCCCGAGATGTCTCAGTCCATTCCAGAGGAAACTCTTTGCCCTGCACTGGCTCATCTTTCACGCCGAGGATCGACTCACACCACGGTGGCACGTGGGACAGCCCTGTGGGAAAGCCTCGAGGGAAAGCCTCGAGGGAAAACCACAGATCCTTTGATCCACGCGACGGGAAGCGTGACATTGCTGCTACAGCCTGGAAGGAAAGCGCACGTGCATGCCCCCACTCGAGAAGAGGCCTGACTCCCCTGGGGAGACTCCAGAAGTACCCAAAGATCCATGTCAGCCCCTGAGAGGAATCCTCGGTTCCGGCCCTGACTCCACACAAGGTTTTTGGCCCCGGTATCGACGGGAGAGGAATCCCGAGAGGCCCCCTAGCACCTCGCATGGGGACTGGCCTCTCCTGAGGCCACCAGTGCGGGTCCCTGAGGTCCCCGTCGTAACTCGAGAACACCTGCCGCAACTCGAGACAATCCAGGAAGTTCTCCCTTCAAGGCGAGATGAGGCCTATTTCCGATGAGGCGTCTGGAGACTAATGACACCTAACCTCTGGAACTTCGAAAGGGTCTTTCACACCCTTGCTGCGACTCAAGAAGTTCACCGCCATACCCGTCTCCACTGGAGAGGAAGCACGATGGTCCCGCCCACATCCAGAGGAGCCCCGTTTTCGCCTCGGAGCTCGAGATGAGGGATCCTTTCCCTGCTTTCAACGAGAAAGAATTCCCGGCGTTCCCGTTGCATCTCAAGAGGAGGCACTCTCAACAGGAAAGGCGAGAGGAACTCCATGGTCGTACCACCATTCCAAGAGTCCCCCAGATGTCTCAGTCCATTCCAGAGGAACCTCTTTGCCCTGCACTGGCTCATCTTTCACGCCGAGGATCGACTCACACCACGGTGGCACGTGGGACAGCCCTGTGGGAAAGCATCGAGGGAAAGCCTCGAGGGAAAAACACAGATCCTTTGATCCAAGCCACGGGAAGCGTGACATTGCTGCTACAGCCTGGAAGGAAACCGCACGTGCATGCCCCCACTCGAGACGAGGCCTGACTCCCCTGGGGAGACTCCAGAAGTACCCAAAGATCCATGTCAGCCCCTGAGAGGAATCCTCGGTTCCAGCCCTGACTCCACACAAGGTTTTTGGCCCCGGTATCGTCGGGAGAGGAATCCCGAGAGGCCCCCAAGCACCTCGCATGGGGACTGGCCTCTCCTGAGGCCACCAGTGCGGGTCCCTGAGGTCCCCGTCGTAACTCGAGAACACCTGCCGCAACTCGAGAAAATCCAGGAAGTTCTCCCTTCCAGGCGAGATGAGGCCTATTTCCGATGAGGCGTCTGGAGACTAATGACACCTAACCTATGGAACTTCGAAAGGGTCTTTCACACCCTTGCTGCAACTCAAGAAGTTCACCGCCATACCCGTCTCCACTCGAGAGGAAGCACGATAGTCCCGCCCACATCCAGAGGAGCCCCGTTTCCCCCTCGTAGCTCGAGATGAGGTATCCTTTCCCTGCTTTCAACGGTAAAGAATTCCCGTCGTTCCCGTCGCATCTCAAGAGGAGGCACTCTCAACAGGAAAAGCGAGAGGAACTCCATGGTCGTACCACCATTCCAAGGGTCCCCCAGATGTCTCAGTCCATTCCAGAGGAACCTCTTTGCCCTGCACTGGCTCATCTTTCACGCCGAGGATCGACTCACACCACGGTGGCACGAGGGACAGCCCTGTGGGAAAGCCTCGAGGGAAAGCCTCGAGGGAAAACCACAGATCCTATGATCCACGCCTCGGGAAGCGTGACATTGCTGCTACAGCCTGGAAGGAAAGCGCACGTGCATGCCCCCACTGGAGACGAGGCCTGACTCCCCTGGGGAGACTCCAGAAGTACCCAAAGATCCATGTCAGCCCCTGAGAGGAATCCTAGGTTTCAGCCCTGACTCCACACAAGGTTTTTGGCCCCAGTATCGTCGGGAGAGGAATCCCGAGAGGCCCCCTAGCACCTCGCATGGGGACTAGCCTCTCCTGAGGCCACCAGAGCGGGTCCCTTAGGTCCCCGTCGTAACTCGAGAACACCTGCCGAAACTCGAGAAAATCCAGGAAGTTCTCCCTTCCAGGCGAGATGAGGCCTATTTCCGATGAGGCGTCTGGAGACTAATGACACCTAACCTCTGGAACTTCGAAAGGGTCTTTCACACCCTTGCTGCTAGTCAAGAAGTTCACCGCCATACCCGTCTCCAATCGAGAGGAAGCACGATGGTCCCGCCCACATCCAGAGGAGCCCCGTTTCCCCCTCGTAGCTCGAGATGAGGGATCCTTTCCCTGCTTTCAACGGGAAGTAATTCCCGGCGTTCCCGTCGCATCTCAAGAGGAGGCACTCTCAACAGGAAAGGCGAGAGGAACTCCATGGTCGTACCACCATTCCAAGAGTCCCCGAGATGTCTCAGTCCATTCCAGAGGAAACTCTTTGCCCTGCACTGGCTCATCTTTCACGCCGAGGATCGACTCACACCACGGTGGCACGTGGGACAGCCCTGTGGGAAAGCCTCGAGGGAAAGCCTCGAGGGAAAACCACAGATCCTTTGATCCACGCGACGGGAAGCGTGACATTGCTGCTACAGCCTGGAAGGAAAGCGCACGTGCATGCCCCCACTCGAGAAGAGGCCTGACTCCCCTGGGGAGACTCCAGAAGTACCCAAAGATCCATGTCAGCCCCTGAGAGGAATCCTCGGTTCCGGCCCTGACTCCACACAAGGTTTTTGGCCCCGGTATCGACGGGAGAGGAATCCCGAGAGGCCCCCTAGCACCTCGCATGGGGACTGGCCTCTCCTGAGGCCACCAGGGCGGGTCCCTGAGGTCCCCGTCGTAACTCGAGAACACCTGCCGCAACTCGAGACAATCCAGGAAGTTCTCCCTTCAAGGCGAGATGAGGCCTATTTCCGATGAGGCGTCTGGAGACTAATGACACCTAACCTCTGGAACTTCGAAAGGGTCTTTCACACCCTTGCTGCGACTCAAGAAGTTCACCGCCATACCCGTCTCCACTCGAGAGGAAGCACGATGGTCCCGCCCACATCCAGAGGAGCCCCGTTTCCCCCTCGGAGCTCGAGATGAGGGATCCTTTCCCTGCTTTCAACGGGAAAGAATTCCCGGCTTTCCCGTCGCATCTCAAGAGGAGGCACTCTCAACAGGAAAGGCGAGAGGAACTCCATGGTCGTACCACCATTCCAAGAGTCCCCCAGATGTCTCAGTCCATTCCAGAGGAACCTCTTTGCCCTGCACTGGCTCATCTTTCACGCCGAGAATGACTCACAACACGGTGGCACGTGGGACAGCCCTGTGGGAAAGCCTCGAGGGAATGCCTCGATGGAAAACCACAGATCATTTGATCCACGCGACGGGAAGCGTGACATTGCTGCTACAGCCTGGAAGGAAAGCGCACGTGCATGCCCCCACTCGAGACGAGGCCTGTCTCCCCTGGGGAGACTCCAGAAGTACCCAAAGATCCATATCAGCCGCTGAGAGGAATCCTCGGTTCCGGCCCTGACTCCTCACAAGGTTTTTGGCCCCGGTATCGACGGGAGAGGAATCCCAGAGGCCCCCTAGCAACTCGCATGGGGACTGGCCTCTCCTGAGGCCACCAGGACGGGTCCCTGAGGTCCCCGTCGTAACTCGAGAGCAACTGCCGCAACTCGAGAAAATCCAGGAAGTTCTCCCTTCCAGGCGAGATGAGGCCTATTTCCGATGAGGCGTCTGGAGACTAATGACACCTAACCTCTGGAACTTCGAAAGGGTCTTTCAAACCCTAGCTGCGACTCAAGAAGTTCACCGCCATACCCGTCTCCACTCGAGAGGAAGCACGATGGTCCCGCCCACATCCAGAGGATCCCCGTTTCCCCCTCGTAGCTCGAGATGAGGGATCCTTTCCATGCTTTCAACGGGAAAGAATTCCCGGCGTTCCCGTCGCATCTCAAGAGGAGGCACTCTCAACAGGAAAGGCGAGAGGAACTCCATGGTCGTACCACCATTCCAAGAGTCCCCCAGATGTCTCAGTCCATTCCAGAGGAACCTCTTTGCCCTGCACTGGCTCATCTTTCACGCCGAGGATCGACTCACACCACGGTGGCACGTGGGACAGCCCTGTGGGAAAGCCTCAAGGGAAAGCCTCGAAGGAAAACCACAGATCCTTTGATCCACGCGACGGGAAGCGTGACATTGCTGCTACAGCCTGGAAGGAAAGCGCACGTGCATGCCGCCACTCGAGACAAGGCCTGACTCCCCTGGGGAGACTCCAGAAGTACCCAAAGATCCATGTCACCCCTGAGAGGAATCCTCGGTTCCGGCCCTGACTCCACACAAGGGTTTTGGCCCCGGTATCGACGGGAGAGGAATCCCGAGAGGCCCCATAGCAAGTCGCATGGGGACTGGCCTCTCCTAAGGCCACCAGGGCAGGTCCCTGAGGTCCCCGTCGTAACTCGAGAACACCTGCCGCAACTCGAGAAAATCCAGGAAGTTCTCCCTTCCAGGCGAGATGAGGCCTATTTCCGATGAGGCGTCTGGAGACTAATGACACCTAACCTCTGGAACTTCGAAAGGGTCTTTCACACCCTTGCTGCGACTCAAGAAATTCACCGCCATACCCGTCTCCACTCGAGAGGAAGCACGATGGTCCCGCCCACATCCAGAGGAGCCCCGTTTCCCCCTCGTAGCTCGAGATGAGGGATCCTTTCCCTGCTTTCAACGGGAAAGAATTCACGGCTTTCCCGTCGCAACTCAAGAGGAGGCACTCTCAACAGGAAAGGCGAGAGGAACTCCATGGTCGTACCACCATTCCAAGAGTCCCCCAGATGTATCAGTCCATTCCAGAGGAACCTCTTTGCCCTGCACTGGCTCATCTTTCACGCCGAGGATCGACTCACACCACGGTGGCACGTGGGACAGACCTGTGGGAAAGCCTCGAGGGAAAGCCTCAAGGGAAAACCCCAGATGCTTTGATCCACGCCACGAGAACCGTGACATTGCTGCTACAGCCTGGAAGGAAAGCGCACGTGCATGCCCCCACTCGAGACGAGGCCTGACTCCCCTGGGGAGAATCCAGATGTACCCAAAGATCCATGTCAGCCCCTGAGAGGAATCCTCGGTTCCGTCCCTGACTCCACACAAGGTTTTTGGCCCCGGTATCGACGGGAGAGGAATCCCGAGAGGCCCCCTAGCAACTCGCATGGGGACTGGCTTCTCCTGAGGCCACCAGTGCGGGGCCCTGAGGTCCCCGTCGTAACTCGAGAACACCTGCCGCAACTCGAGAAAATCCAGGAAGTTCTCCCTTCAAGGCGAGATGAGGCCTATTTCCGATGAGGCGTCTTGAGACTAATGACACCGAACCTCTGGAACTTCGAAAGGGTCTTTCACACCCTTGCTGCAACTCAAGAAGTTCACCGCCATACCCGTCTCCACTCGAGAGGAAGCACGATGGTCCCGCCCACATCCAGAGGAGCCCCGTTTCCGCCTTGGAGCTCGAGATGAGGGATCCTTTCGCTGCTTTCAACGGGAAAGAATTCCCGGCGTTCCCGTCGCATCTCAAGAGGAGGCACTCTCAACAGGAAAGGCGAGAGGAACTCGATGGTCGTACCACCATTCCAAGAATCCCCCAGATGTCTCAGTCCATTCCAGAGGAACCTCTTTGCCCTGCACTGGCTCATCTTTCACGCCGAGGATCGACTCACACCACGGTGGCACGTGGGACAGCCCTGTGGGAAAGCCTCGAGGGAAAGCCTCGAGGGAAAACCACATATCCTTTGATCCACGCCACGGGAAGCGTGACATTGCTGCTACAGCCTGGAAGGAAAGCGCACGTGCATGCCCCCACTCGAGACGAGGCCTGACTCCCCTTGGGAGACTCCAGAAGTACCCTAAGATGCATGTCAGCCCCTGAGAGGAATCCTCGGTTCCGGCCCTGACTCCACACACGGTTTTTGGCCCCGGTATCGTCAGGAGAGGAATCCCGAGAGGCCCCCTAGCACCTCGCATGGGGACTGGCCTCTCCTGAGGCCACCAGGGCGGGACCCTGAGGTATCCGTCGTAACTCGAGAACACCTGCCGCAACTCGAGAAAATCCAGGAAGTTCTCCCTTCAAGGCGAGATGAGGCCTATTTCCGATGAGGCGTCTGGAGACGAATGACACCTAACCTCTGGAACTTCGAAAGGGTCTTTCACACCCTCGCTGCAACTCAAGAAGTTCACCGCCATACCCGTCTCCACTCGAGAGGAAGCACGATGGTCCCGCCCACATCCAGAGGAGCCCCGTTTCCGCCTCGGAGCTCGAGATGAGGGATCCTTTCCCTGCTTTCAACGGGAAAGAATTCCCGGCGTTCCCGGCGAATCTCAAGAGGAGGCACTCTCAACAGGAAAGGCGAGAGGAACTCCATGGTCGTACCACCATTCCAAGAGTCCCCCAGATGTCTCAGTCAATTCCAGAGGAACCTCTTTGCCCTGCACTGGCTCATCTTTCACGCCGAGGATCGACTCACACCACGGTGGCACGTGGGACAGCCCTGTGGGAAAGCCTCGAGGGAAAGCCTCGAGGGAAAACCACAGATCCTTTGATCCACGCGACGGGAAGCGTGACATTGCTGCTACAGCCTGGAAGGAGAGCGCACGTGCATGCCCCCACTCGAGACGAGGCCTGTCTCCCCTGGGGAGACTCCAAAAGTACCCAAAGATCCATATCAGCCCCTGAGAGGAATCCTCGGTTCCGGCCCTGACTCCTCACAAGGTTTTTGGCCCCGGTATCGACGGGAGCGGAATCCCGAGAGGCCCACTAGCAACTCGCATGGGGACTGGCCTCTCCTGAGGCCACCAGGGCGGGTCCTTGAGGACCCCGTCGTAACTCGAGAGCACCTGCCGCAACTCGAGAAAATCCAGGAAGTTCTCCCTTCCAGGCGAGATGAGGCCTATTTCCGATGAGGCGTCTGGAGACTAATGACACCTAACCTCTGGAACTTCGAAAGTGTCTTTCACTCCCTTGCTGCAACTCAAGAAGATCTCTGCCATACCCGTCTCCACTCGAGAGGAAGCACGATGGTCCCGCCTACATCCAGAGGAGCCCCGTTTCCCCCTCGTAGCTCGAGATGAGGGATCCTTTCCCTGCTTTCAACGGGAAAGAATTCCCAGCGTTCCCGTCGCATCTCAAGAGGAGGCACTCTCAACAGGAAAGGCGAGAGGAACTCCATGGTCGTACCATCATTCCAAGAGTCCCCCAGTTGTCTCAGTCCATTCCAGAGGAACCTCTTTGCCCTGCACTGGCTCATCTTTCACGCCGAGGATCGACTCACACCACGGTGGCACGTGGGACAGGCATGTGGGTTAGCCTCGAGGGAAAGCCTCGAGGGAAAACCACAGATCCTTTGATCCACGCGACGGGAAGCGTGACATTGCTGCTACAGCCTGGAAGGTAAGCAGACGTGCATGCCCCCACTCGAGACGAGGCCTGACGCCCCTGGCGAGACTCCAGGAGTACCCAAAGATCCATGTCAGCCCCTTAGAGGAATCCTCGGTTCCGGCCCTTACTCCACACAAGGTTTTTGTCCCTGGTATCGACGGGAGAGGAATCCCGAGAGGATCCCTAGCAACTCGCTTGGGGACTGGCCTCTCCTGAGGACACCAGGGCGGGTCCCTGAGGTCCCCGTCGTAACTCGAGAACACCTGCCGCAACTCGAGAAAATCCAGGAAGTTCTCCCTTCCAGGCGAGATGAGGCCTATTTCCGATGAGGCGTCTGGAGACTAATGACACCTAAGCTCTGGAACTTCGAAAGGGTCTTTCACACCCTTGCTGCAACTCAAGAAGTTCACCGCCATACCCGTCTCCACTCGAGAGGAAGCACGATGATCCCGCCCACATCGAGAGGAGCCACGTTTCCCCCTCGGAGCTCGAGATGTGGGATCCTTTCCCTGCTTTCAACGGGAAAGAATTCCCGGCGTTCCCGTCGCATCTCAAGAGGAGGCACTCTCAACAGGAAAGGCGAGAGGAACTCCATGGTCGTACCACCATTCCAAGAGTCCCCCAGATGTCTCAGTCCATTCCAGAGGAACCTCTTTGCCCTGCACTGGCTCATCTTTCACGACGAGGATCGACTCAAACCACGGTGGCACGTGGGACAGCCCTGTGGGAAAGCCTCGAGGGAAAACCACAGATCCTTTGATCCACGCGACGGGAAGCGAGACATTGCTGCTACAGCCTGGAAGGAAAGCGCACGTGCATGCCCCCACTCGAGACGAGGCCTGACTCCCCTGGGGAGACTCCAGAAAGACCCAAAGATCCATGTCAACCCCTGAGAGGAATCCTCGGTTCCGGCCCTGACTCCAAAAAATTCTTTTGGCCCCGGTATCGACGGGAGAGGAATCCCGAGAGGCCCCCTAGCAACTCGCATGGGGACTGGCCTCTCCTGAGGCCACCAGGGCGGGTCCCTGAGGTCCCCGTCGTAACTCGAGAACACCTGCCGCAACTCGAGAAAATCCAGGAAGTTCTCCCTTCCAGGCGAGATGAGGCCTATTTCCGATGAGGCGTCTGGAGACTAATGACACCTAACCTCTGGAACTTCGAAAGGGTCTTTCACACCCTTGCTGCAACTCAAGAAGTTCACCGCCATACCCGTCTCCACTCGAGAGGAAGCACGATGATCCCGCCCACATCCAGAGGAGCCCCGTTTCCCCCTCGGAGCTCGAGATGAGGGATCCATTCCCTGCTTTCAACGGGAAAGAATTCCCGGCGATCCAGTCGCATCTCAAGAGGAGGCACTCTCCACAGGAAAGCCGAGAGGAACTCCATGGTCGTACCACCATTCCAAGAGTCCCCCAGATGTCTCAGTCCATTCCAGAGGAACCTCTTTGCCCTGCACTGGCTCATCTTTCACGCCGAGGATCGACTCACACCACGGTGGCACGTGGGACAGCCCTGTGGGAAAGCCTCGAGGGAAAGCCTCGATGGAAAACCACAGATCCTTTAATCCACGCGACGGGAAGCGTGACATTGCTGCTACAGCCTGGAGGGAAAGCGCACGTGCATGCCCCCACTCGAGACGAGGCCTGACTCCCCTGGGGAGACTCCAGAAGTACCCAAAGATCCATGTCAGGACCTGAGAGGAATCCTCGGTTCCGGCCCTGAATCCACACAAGATTTTTGGCCCCGGTATCGACGGGAGAGGAATCCCGAGAGGCCCCCTAGCAACTCGCATGGGGACTAGCCTTTCCTGAGGCCACCAGGGCGGTTCCCTGAGGTCCCCGTCGTAACTCGAGAACACCTGCCGCAACTCGAGAAAATCCAGGAAGTTCTCCCTTCCAGGCGAGATGAGGCCTATTTCCGATGAGGCGTCTGGAGACTAATGACACCTAACCTCTGGAACTTCGAAAGGGTCTTTCACACCCTTGCTGCAACTCAAGAAGTTCACCGCCATACCCGTCTCCACTCGAGAGGAAGCACGATGGTCCCGCCCACATCCTGAGGAGCCCCGTTTCCCCCTCGGAGCTCGAGATGAGGGATCCTTTCCCTGCTTTCAACGGGAAAGAATTCCCGGCGTTCCCGTCGCATCTCAGGAGGAGGCACTCTCAACAGGAAAGGCGAGAGGAACTCCACGGTCGTACCACCATTCCAAGAGTCCCCCAGATGTCTCAGTCCATTCCAGAGGAAACTCTTTGCCCTGCACTGGCTCATCTTTCACGCCGAGGATCGACTCACACCACGGTGGCACGTGGGACAGCCCTGTGGGAAAGCCTCGAGGGAAAGCCTCGAGGGAAAAAAACAGACCCTTTGATCCACGCGACGGGAAGCGTGACATTGCTGCTACAGCCTGGAAGGAAAGGGCACGTGCATGCCCCCACTCGAGACGAGGCCTGTCTCCCCTGGCGAGACTCCAGAAGTACCCAAAGATCCATATCAGCCCCTGAGAGGAATCCTCGGTTCCGGCCCTGACTCCACACAAGGTTTAAGGTCCCGGTATCGACGGGAGAGGAATCCCGAGAGGCCCCCTAGCAACTCGCATGGGGACTGGCCTCTCCTGAGGCCACCAGGGCGGGTCCCTGAGGTCCCCGTCGTAACTCGAAAACACCTGCCGCAACTCGAGAAAATCCAGGAAGTTCTCCCTTCCAGGCGAGATGAAACCTATTTCCAATGAGGCGTCCGGAGACTAATGACACCTAACCTCTGGAAATTCGAAAGGGTCTTTCTCACCCTTGCTGCAAATCAAGAAGTTCACCGCCATACCCGTCTCCACTCGAGAGAAAGCACAATGGTCCCGCTCACATACAGAGGAGACCCGTTTCCCCCTCGTAGCTCGAGATGCGGGATCCTTTCCCTGCTTTCAACGGGAAAGAATTCCCGGCGTTCCCGTCGCATCTCAAGAGGAGGCACTCTCAACAGGAAACGCAAGAGGATCTCCATGGTCGTACTACCATTCCAAGAGTCCCCCAGATGACTCAGTCCATTCCAGAGGAACCTCTTTTCCCTGCACTGGCTCATCTTTCAGGCCAAGGATCGACTCACACCACGGTGGCACGTGGGACAGTCCTGTGGGAAAGCCTCGAGGGAAAGCCTCGAGGGAAAACCACAGATCCTTTGATCCACGCGACGGGAAGCGTGACATTGCTGCTACAGCCTGGAAGGAAAGCGCATGTGCATTCCCCCACTCGAGACGAGGCCTGACTCCCCTGGGGAGACTCCAGAAGTTCCCACAAATCCACGTCAGCCCCTGAGTGGAATCCTCGGTTCCGGCCCTGACTCCACACAAGGTTTTTGGCCCCGGTATCGACGGGAGAGGAATCCCGAGAAGCACCCTAGCAACTCGCATGGGGACTGGCCTTTCCTGAGGCCACCAGGGCGGGTCCCTGAGGTCCCCTTCGTAACTCGAGAACACCTGCCGCAACTCGAGAAAATCCAGGAAGTTCTCCCTTCCAGGCGAGATGAGGCCTATTTCCGATGAGGCGTCTGGAGAATAATGACACCTAACCTCTGGAACTTCGCAAGGGTCTTTCACACCCTTGCTGCAACTCAAGAAGTTCACCGTCATACCCGTCTCCACTCGAGAGGAAGCACGATAGTCTCGCGCACATCCAGAGGAGCCCCGTTTCCCCCTCGAAGCTCGAGATGAGGGATCCTTTCTGTGCTTTCAATGGGAAAGAATTCCCGGTGTTCCCGTCGCATCTCAAGAGGAGGCACTCTCAACAGGAAACGCAAGAGGAACTCCATGGTCGTACCATTCCAAGAGTCCCCCAGATTTCTCAGTCCATTCCAGAACAACCTCTTTGCCCTGCACTGGCTCATCTTTCACGCCGAGGATCGACTCACACCACGGTGGCACGAGGGACAGCCCTGTGGGAAAGCCTCGAGGGAAAACCACAGATCCTTTGATCCACGCGACGGGAAGAGTGACATTCCTGCTACAGCCTGTAAGAAAAGCGGACGTGCATGCCCCCATTCGAGAAGAGGCCTGACTCACCTGGGGAGACTCCAGAAGTACCCAAAGACCCATGTCAGCCCCTGAAAGGAATCCTCGGTTCCGGCCCTGACTCCACACAAGGATTTTGGCCCCGGTATCAACGGGAGAGGAATCCCGAGAGGCCCCCTAGGAACTCGCATGGGGACTGGCCTTTCCTGAGGCCACCAGGGCGGGGCCCTGAGGTCCCCATCGTAACCCGAGAACACCTGCCGCAACTCGAGAAAATCCAGGAAGTTCTCCCTTCCAGGCGAGATGAGGCCTATTTCCGATGAGGCGTCTGGAGACTAATGACACCTAACCTCTGGAACTTCGAAAGGGTCTTTCACACCCTTGCTGCAACTCAAGAAGTTCACCGCCATACCCGTCTCCACTCGAGAGGAAGCACGATGGTCCCGCCCACATCCAGAGGAGCCCCGTTTGCCCCTCGTAGCTCGAGATGAGGAATCCTTTCCCTGCTTTCAATGGGAAAGAATTCCCGGCCTTCCCGTCGAATCTCAAGAGGAGGCACTCTCAACAGGAAAGGCGAGAGGAACTCCATGGTCGTACCACCATTCCAAGAGTCCCCCAGATGTCTCAGTCCATTCCAGAGGAACCTATTTGCCCTGCACTGGCTCATCTTTCACGCCGAGGATCGACTCACACCACGGTGGCACGTGGGACAGCCCTGTGGGAAAGCCTCGAGGGAAAGCCTCGAGGGAAAACCACAGATCCTTTGATCCACGGGACGGAAAGCGTGACATTGATGCTACAGCCTGGAGGGAAAGCGCACGTGCATGCCCCCACTCGAGACGAGGCCTGACTCCCCTGGGGAGACTCCAGAAGTACCCAAAGATCCATGTCAGGACCTGAGAGGAATCCTCGGTTCCGGCCCTGACTCCACACAATATTTTTGGCCCCGGTATCGACGGGAGAGGAATCCCGAGAGGCCCCCTAGCAACTGGCATGGGGACTGGCCTCTACTGAGGCCATCACGGCGGGTCCCTGAGGTCCCCGTCGTAACTCGAGAACACCTGCCGCAACTCGAGAAAATCCAGGAAGTTCTCCCTTCCAGGCGAGATGAGGCCTATTTCCCATGAGGCGTCTGGAGACTAATGACACCTAACCTCTGGAACTTCGAATGGGTCTTTCACACCCTTGCTGCAACTCAAGAAGTTCACCGCCATACCCGTCTCCACTCGAGAGGAAGCACGATGGTCCCGCCCACATCCAGAGGAGCCCCGTTTCCCCCTCGTAGCTCGAGATGAGGGATCCTTTCCCTGCATTCAACGGGAAAGAATTCCCGGCGTTCCCGTTGCATCTCAAGGGGAGGCACTCTTAACAGGAAAGGCGAGAGGATCTCCATGGTCGTACCACCATTCCAAGAGTCCCCCAGATGTCTCAGTCCATTCCAGAGGAACCTGTTTGCCCTGCACTGGCTCATCTTTCACGCCGAGGAACGACTCACACCACGGTGGCACTAGGGACAGCCCTGTGGGAAAGCCTCGAGGGAGAACCACAGGTCCTTTGATCCACGCGACGGGAAGCGTGACATTGCTGCTACAGCGTTGAAGGAAAGCGCACGTGCATGACCCCACTCGAGACGAGGCCTGACTCCCCAGGGGAGACTCCAGAAGTACCCAAAGATCCATGTCAGCCCCTGAGAGGAATCCTCGGTTCCGGCCCTGACTCCAAAAAACTCTTTTGGCCCCGGTATCGACGGGAGAGGAATCCCGAGAGGCCCCCTAGCAACTCGCATGGGGACTGGCCTCTCCTGAGGCCACCAGGGCGGGTCCCTGAGGTCCCCGTCGTAACTCGAGAACACCTGCCGCAACTCGAGAAAATCCAGGAAGTTCTCCCTTCCAGGCGAGATGAGGCCTATTTCCGATGAGGCGTCTGGAGACTAATGACACCTAACCTCTGGAACTTCGAAAGGGTCTTTCACACCCTTGCTGCAACTCAGGAAGTTCACCGCCATACCCGTCTCCACTCGAGAGGAAGCACGATGGTCGCGCCCACATCCAGAGGAGCCCCGTTTCCCCCTCGTAGCTCGAGATGAGGGATCCTTTCCCTGCTTTCGACGGGAAAGAATTCCCGGCGTTCCCGTCGCATCTCAAGAGGAGGCACTCTCAACAGGAAAGGCGAGAGGAACTCCATGGTCGTACCACCATTCCAAGAGTCCCCCAGATGTCTCAGTCCATTCCAGAGGAACCTCTTTGCCCTGCACTGGCTCATCTTTCACGCCGAGAATCGACTCACACCATGGTGGCACGTGGGACAGCCCTGTGGGAAAGCCTCGAGGGAAAGCCTCGAGGGAAAACCACAGATCCTTTGATCCACGTGACGGGAAGCGTGACATTGCTGCTACAGCCTGGAAGGAAAGTGCACGTGCATGCCCCCACACGAGACGAGGCCTATCTCCCCTGGCGAGACTCCAGAAGTACCCAAAGATCCATATCAGCCCCTGAGAGGAATCCTCGGTTCCGGCCCTGACTCCACACAAGGTTTTTGGCCCCGGTATCGACGGGAGAGGAATCC
The DNA here is from genome assembly GCF_032405125.1 of Capricornis sumatraensis. Classification (NCBI taxonomy): domain Eukaryota; kingdom Metazoa; phylum Chordata; class Mammalia; order Artiodactyla; family Bovidae; genus Capricornis; species Capricornis sumatraensis. The sequence continues at coordinate 5,905,221 of NW_027184615.1, read as the reverse complement.
CGAGAGGCCCCCTAGCAACTCGCATGGGGACTGGCCTCTCCTGAGGCCACCAGGGCGGGTCCCTGAGGTCCCGGTCGTAACTCGAGAACACCTGTCGCAACTCGAGAAAATCCAGGAAGTTCTCCCTTCCAGGCGAGATGAGGCCTATTTTCGATGAGGCGTCTGGAGACTAATGACACCTAAACTCTGGAACTTCGAAAGGGTCTTTCACACCCTTGCTGCAACTCAAGAAGTTCATCGCCATACCCGTCTCCACTCGAGAGGAAGCACGATGGTCGCGCCCACATCCAGAGGAGCCCCGTTTCCCCCTCGTAGCTCGAGATGAGGGATCCTTTCCCTGCTTTCAACGGGAAAGAATTCCCGGCGTTCCCGTCGCATCTCAAGAGGAGGCACTCTCAACAGGAAAGGCGAGAGGAACTACATGGTCTTACCACCATTCCAAGAGTCCCCCAGATGTCTCAGTCCATTCCAGAGGAACCTCTTTGCCCTGCACTGCCTCATCTTTCACGCCGAGGATCGACTCACACCACGGTGGCACGTGGGACAGCCCTGTGGAAAAGCCTCGAGGGAAAACCTCGAGGGAAAACCACAGATCCTTTGATCCACGGGACGGAAAGAGTGACATTGCTGCTACAGCCTGGAAGGAAAGCGCACGTGCATGCCCCGACTCGAGACGAGGCCTGACTCCCCTGGGGAGACTCCAGAAGTACCCAAAGATCATGTCAGCCCCTGAGAGGAATCCTCGGTTCCGGCCCTGACTCCAAAAAATTCTTTTGGCCCCGGTATCGACGGGAGAGGAATCCCGAGAGGCCCCCTAGCAACTCGCATGGGGACTGGCCTCTCCTGAGGCCACCAGGGCGGGTCCCTGAGGTCCCCGTCGTAACTCGAGAACACCTGCCGCAACTCGAGAAAATCCAGGAAGTTCTCCCTTCCAGGCGAGATGAGGCCTATTTCCGATGAGGCGTCTGGAGACTAATGACACCTAACCTCTGGAACTTCGAAAGGGTCTTTCACACCCTTGCTGCAACTCAAGAAGTTCACCGCCATACCCGTCTCCACTCGAGAGGAAGCACGAAGGTCCCGCCCACATCCAGAGGAGCCCCGTTTCCCCCTCGTAGCTCGAGATGAGGGATCCTTTCCCTGCTTTCAACGGGAAAGAATTCCCGGCGTTCCCGTCGCATCTCAAGAGGAGGCACTCTCAACAGGAAAGGCGAGAGGAACTCCATGGTCGTACCACCATTCCAAGAGTCCCCCAGATGTCTCAGTCCATTCCGGAGGAACCTCGTTGCCCTGCACTGGCTCATCTTTCACGCCGAGGATCGACTCACACCACGGTGGCACGTGGGACAGCCGTGTGGGAAAGCCTGGAGGGAGGTCCTCGAGGGAAAACCACAGATCCTTTGATCCACGCGACGGGAAGCGTGACATTGCTGCTACAGCGTTGAAGGAAAGCGCACGTGCATGACCCCACTCGAGACGAGGCCTGACTCCCCTGGGGAGACTCCAGAAGTACCCAAAGATCCATGTCAGCCCCTGAGAGGAATCCTCGGTTCCGGCCCTGACTCCACACAAGGTTTTTGGCCCCAGTATCGACGGGAGAGGAATCCCGAGAGGCCACATAGCAACTCGCATTGGGACTGACCTTTCCTGAGGCCACCAGGGCGGGTCCCTGAGGTCCCCGTTGTAACTCGAGAACACCTGCCGCAACTCGAGAAAATCCAGGAAGTTCTCCATTCCAGGCGAGATGAGGCCTATTTCCGATGAGGCGTCTGGAGACTAATGACACCTAACCTCTGGAACGTCGAAAGGGTCTTTCACAGCCTTGCTGCAACTCAAGAAGTTCACCGCCATACCCGTCTCCACTCGAGAGGAAGCACGATGGTCCCGCCCACATCCAGAGGAGCCCCGTTTCCCCCTCGTAGCTCGAGATGAGGGATCCTTTCCCTGCTTTCAACGGGAAAGAATTCCCGCTGTTCCCATCGCATCTCAAAAAGGAGGCACTCTCAACAGGAAAGGCTAGAGGAACTCCAAGCTCGTACCACCATTCCAAGAGTCCCCCAGATGTCTCAGTCCATTCCAGAGGAACCTCCTTGCCCTGCACTGGCTCATCTTTCACGCTGAGAATCGACTCACACCACGGTGGCACGTGGGACAGCCCTGTGGGAAAGCCTCGAGGGAAAGCCTAGAGGGAAAACCACAGATCCTTTGATCCACGCGACGAGAAGCGTGACATTGCTGCTACAGCCTGGTTGGAAAGCGCACGTGGATGCCCCCACTCGAGCCGAGGCCTGACTCCCCTGGAGAGACTCCAGAAGTACCCAAAGATCCATGTCAGCCCCTGAGAGGAATCCTCGGTTCCGGCCCTGACTCCACACATGGTTTTTGGCCTCGGTATCGACGGGAGAGGAATCCCGAGAGGTCCCCTAGCAACTTCCATGGGGAATGGCCTTTCCTGAGGCCACCAGGCCGGGTCCCTGAGTTCCCCGTAGTAACTCGAGAACACCTGCCGCAACTCGAGAAAATCCAGGAAGTTCTCCCTTCCAGGCGAGATGAGGCCTATTTCCGATGAGGCGTCTGGAGACTAATGACACCTAACCTCTGGAAATTCGAATGGGTCTTTCACACCCTTGCTGCAACTCAAGAAGTTCACCGCCATACCGGTATCCACTCGAGAGGAAGCACGATGGTCCCGCCCACATCCAGAGGAGCCCCGTTTCCACCTCGTAGCTCGAGATGAGGGATCCTTTCCCTGCTTTCAACGGGAAAGAGTTCCCAGCGTTCCCGTCGCATCTCAAGAGGAGGCACTCTCAACAGGAAAGGCGAGAGGAACTCCATGGTCGTACCACGATGCCAAGAGTCCCCCAGATGTCTCAGTCCATTCCAGAGGAACCTCTTTGCCCTGCACTGGCTCATCTTTCACGCCGAGGATCGACTCACATCACGGTGGCACTTGGGACAGCCATGTGGGAAAGTCTCGAGGAAAAGCCTCGAGGGAAAACCACAGATCCTTTGATCCACGCGACGGGAAGCGTGACATTGCTGCTACAGCCTGGAAGGAAAGCGCACGTGCATGCCCCCACACGAGACGAAGCCTGACTCCCCTGGGGAGACTCCAGAAGTACCCAAAGATCCATGTCAGCCCCTGAGAGGAATCCTCGGTTCCGGCCCTGACTCCACACAGGGTTTTTGGCCCCAGTATCGACGGGAGAGGAATCCCAAGAGGCCCCCTAGCAACTCGCATGGGGACTGGCCTCTCCTGAGGCCACCAGGGCGGGTCCCTGAGGTCCCCGTCGTAACTCGAGAACACCTGCCGCAACTCGAGAAAATCCAGGAAGTTCTCCCTTCCAGGCGAGATGAGGCCTATTTCAGATGAGGCGTCTGGAGTCTAATGACACCTAACCTCTGGAACTTCGAAAGGGTCTTTCACACCCTTGCTGCAACTCAAGAAGTTCACTGCCATACCCGTCTCCACTCCAGTGTAAGCACGATGGTCCCGCCTACAAAGAGAGGAGCCCCGTTTCCCCCTCGTAGCTCCAGATGAGGGATCATTTCCCTGCTTTCCACAGGAAAGAATTCCCGGCGTTCCCGTCGCATCTCAAGAAGAGGCACTCTCAACAGGAACGGCTAGAGGAGCTCCATGGTCGCACCACCATTCCAAGAGTCCCCCAGATGTCTCAGTCCATTCCAGAGGAACCTTTTTGCCCTGTACTGGCTCATCTTTCACGCCGAGGATCGACTCACACCACGGTGGCACGTGGGACAGCCGTGTGGGAAAGCCTGGAGGGAGGGCCTCGAGGGAAACCCACAGATCCTTTGATCCACACGACGGGAAGCGTGACATTGCTGCTACAGCCTGGAAGGAAAGCGCACGTGCATGCCCCCACTCGAGACGAGGCCTGACTCCCCTGGGGAGACTCCAGAAGTACCCAAAGATCCATGTCAGCCCCTGAGAGGAATCCTCGGTTCCGGCCCTGACTCCACACAAGGTTTTTGGCCCCGGTTTCGACGGGAGAGGAATCCCGAGAGGCCCCCTAGCAATTCGCATGGGGACTGGCCTCTCCTGAGGCCACCAGGGCGGGTCCCTGAGGTCCCCGTCGTAACGCGAGAACAGCTGCCGCAACTCGAGAAAATTTAGGAAGTTCTCCCTTCCAGGCGAGATGAGGCCTATTTCCGATGAGGCTTCTGGAGACTAATGACAACTAACCTCTGGAACTTCAAAAGGGTCTATCACACCCTTGCTACAACTCAAGAAGTTCACCGCCATTACCGTCTCCACTCGAGAGGAAGCACGATCGTCCCGCCCTCATCCAGAGGAGCCCCGTTTCCCCCTCGTAGCTCGAGATGAGGGATCCTTTCCCTGCTTTCAACGGGAAAGAATTCCCGGCATTCCCGTCGCACCTCAAGGGGAGGCACTCTCAACAGGAAAGGTGAGAGGATCTCCATGGTCGTACCACCATTCCAAGAGTCCCCCAGATGTCTCAGTCCATTCCAGAGGAACCTGTTTGCCCTGCACTGGCTCATCTTTCACGCCGAGGAACGACTCACACCACGGTGGCACTAGGGACAGCCCTGTGGGAAAGCCTCGAGGGAGAACCACAGGTCCTTTGATCCACGCGACGGGAAGCGTGACATTGCTGCTACAGCGTTGAAGGAAAGCGCACGTGCATGACCCCACTCGAGACGAGGCCTGACTCCCCTGGGGAGACTCCAGAAGTACCCAAAGATCCATGTCAGCCCCTGAGAGGAATCCTCGGTTCCGGCCCTGACTCCAAAAAACTCTTTTGGCCCCGGTATCGACGGGAGAGGAATCCCGAGAGGCCCCCTAGCAACTCGCATGGGGACTGGCCTCTCCTGAGGCCACCAGGGCGGGTCCCTGAGGTCCCCGTCGTAACTCGAGAACACCTGCCGCAACTCGAGAAAATCCAGGAAGTTCTCCCTTCCAGGCGAGATGAGGCCTATTTCCGATGAGGCGTCTGGAGACTAATGACACCTAACCTCTGGAACTTCGAAAGGGTCTTTCACACCCTTGCTGCAACTCAAGAAGTTCACCGCCATACCCGTCTCCACTCGAGAGGAAGCACGATGGTCGCGCCCACATCCAGAGGAGCCCCGTTTCCCCCTCGTAGCTCGAGATGAGGGATCCTTTCCCTGCTTTCGACGGGAAAGAATTCCCGGCGTTCCCGTCGCATCTCAAGAGGAGGCACTCTCAACAGGAAAGGCGAGAGGAACTCCATGGTCGTACCACCATTCCAAGAGTCCCCCAGATGTCTCAGTCCATTCCAGAGGAACCTCTTTGCCCTGCACTGGCTCATCTTTCACGCCGAGAATCGACTCACACCATGGTGGCACGTGGGACAGCCCTGTGGGAAAGCCTCGAGGGAAAGCCTCGAGGGAAAACCACAGATCCTTTGATCCACGTGACGGGAAGCGTGACATTGCTGCTACAGCCTGGAAGGAAAGTGCACGTACATGCCCCCACACGAGACGAGGCCTATCTCCCCTGGCGAGACTCCAGAAGTACCCAAAGATCCATATCAGCCCCTGAGAGGAATCCTCGGTTCCGGCCCTGACTCCACACAAGGTTTTTGGCCCCGGTATCGACGGGAGAGGAATCCCGAGAGGCCCCCTAGCAACTCGCATGGGGACTGGCCTCTCCTGAGGCCACCAGGGCGGGTCCCTGAGGTCCCGGTCGTAACTCGAGAACACCTGTCGCAACTCGAGAAAATCCAGGAAGTTCTCCCTTCCAGGCGAGATGAGGCCTATTTTCGATGAGGCGTCTGGAGACTAATGACACCTAACCTCTGGAACTTCGAAAGGGTCTTTCACACCCTTGCTGCAACTCAAGAAGTTCATCGCCATACCCGTCTCCACTCGAGAGGAAGCACGATGGTCGCGCCCACATCCAGAGGAGCCCCGTTTCCCCCTCGTAGCTCGAGATGAGGGATCCTTTCCCTGCTTTCAACGGGAAAGAATTCCCGGCGTTCCCGTCGCATCTCAAGAGGAGGCACTCTCAACAGGAAAGGCGAGAGGAACTCCATGGTCTTACCACCATTCCAAGAGTCCCCCAGATGTCTCAGTCCATTCCAGAGGAACCTCTTTGCCCTGCACTGGCTCATCTTTCACGCCGAGGATCGACTCACACCACGGTGGCACGTGGGACAGCCCTGTGGGAAAGCCTCGAGGGAAAACCTCGAGGGAAAACCACAGATCCTTTGATCCACGGGACGGGAAGAGTGACATTGCTGCTACAGCCTGGAAGGATAGCGCACGTGCATGCCCCGACTCGAGACGAGGCCTGACTCCCCTGGGGAGACTCCAGAAGTACCCAAAGATCATGTCAGCCCCTGAGAGGAATCCTCGGTTCCGGCCCTGACTCCAAAAAATTCTTTTGGCCCCGGTATCGACGGGAGAGGAATCCCGAGAGGCCCCCTAGCAACTCGCATGGGGACTGGCCTCTCCTGAGGCCACCAGGGCGGGTCCCTGAGGTCCCCGTCGTAACTCGAGAACACCTGCCGCAACTCGAGAAAATACAGGAAGTTCTCCCTTCCAGGCGAGATGAGGCCTATTTCCGATGAGGCGTCTGGAGACTAATGACACCTAACCTCTGGAACTTCGAAAGGGTCTTTCACACCCTTGCTGCAACTCAAGAAGTTCACCGCCATACCCGTCTCCACTCGAGAGGAAGCACGAAGGTCCCGCCCACATCCAGAGGAGCCCCGTTTCCCCCTCGTAGCTCGAGATGAGGGATCCTTTCCCTGCTTTCAACGGGAAAGAATTCCCGGCGTTCCCGTCGCATCTCAAGAGGAGGCACTCTCAACAGGAAAGGCGAGAGGAACTCCATGGTCGTACCACCATTCCAAGAGTCCCCCAGATATCTCAGTCCATTCCGGAGGAAACTCGTTGCCCTGCACTGGCTCATCTTTCACGCCGAGGATCGAATCACACCACGGTGGCACGTGGGACAGCACTGTGGGAAAGCCTCGAGGGAAAGCCTCGAGGGAAAACCACAGATCCTTTGATCCACGCGACGGGAAGAGTGACATTGCTGCTACAGCCTGGAAGGAAAGCGCACGTGCGTGGCCCGACTCGAGACGAGGCCTGACTCCCCTGGGGAGACTCCAGAAGTACCCAAAGATCATGTCAGCCCCTGAGAGGAATCCTCGGTTCCGGCCCTGGCTCCAAAAAATTCTTTTGGCCCCGGTATCGACGGGAGAGGAATCCCGAGAGGCCCCCTAGCAACTCGCATGGGGACTGGCCTCTCCTGAGGCCACCAGGGCGGGTCCCTGATGTCCCCGTCGTAACTCGAGAACACCTGCCGCAACTCGAGAAAATCCAAGAAGTTCTCCCTTCCAGGCGAGATGAGGCCTATTTCCGATGAGGCGTCTGGAGACTAATGACACGTAACCTCTGGAACTTCGAAAGGGTCTTTCACACCCTTGCTGCAACTCAAGAAGTTCACTGCCATACCCGTCTCCACTCCAGTGTAAGCACGATGGTCCCGCCTACAAAGAGAGGAGCCCCGTTTCCCCTCGTAGCTCGAGATGAGGGATCATTTCCCTGCTTTCCACAGGAAAGAATTCCCGGCGTTCCCGTCGCATCTCAAGAAGAGGCACTCTCAACAGGAACGGCTAGAGGAACTCCATGGTCGTATCACCATTCCAAGAGTCCCCCAGATGTCTCAGTCCATTCCAGAGGAACCTTTTTGCCCTGTACTGGCTCATTTTTCACGCCGAGGATCGACTCACACCACGGTGGCACGTGGGACAGCCGTGTGGGAAAGCCTGGAGGGAGGTCCTCGAGGGAAAACCACAGATCCTTTGATCCACACGACGGGAAGCGTGACATTGCTGCTACAGCCTGGAAGGAAAGCGCACGTGCATGCCCACACTCGACACGAGGCCTGACTCCCCTGGGGAGACTCCAGAAGTACCCAAATATCCATGTCAGCACCTGAGAGGAATCCTCGGTTCCGGCCCTGACTCCACACAAGGTTTTTGGCCCCGGTTTCGACGGGAGAGGAATCCCGAGAGGCCCCCTAGCAATTCGCATTGGGACTGGCCTCTCCTGAGGCCACCAGGGCGGGTCCCTGAGGTCCCCGTCGTAACGCGAGAACAGCTGCCGCAACTCGAGAAAATTATGGAAGTTCTCCCTTCCAGGCGAGATGAGGCCTATTTCCGATGAGGCTTCTGGAGACTAATGACAACTAACCTCTGGAACTTCAAAAGGGTCTATCACACCCTTGCTACAACTCAAGAAGTTCACCGCCATTCCGGTCTCCACTCGAGAGGAAGCACGATCGTCCCGCCCTCATCCAGAGGAGCCCCGTTTCCCCCTCGTAGCTCGAGATGAGGGATCCTTTCCCTGCTTTCAACGGGAAAGAATTCCCGGAATTCCCGTCGCACCTCAAGGGGAGGCACTCTCAACAGGAAAGGCGAGAGGAACTCCATGGTCGTACCACCATTCCAAGAGTCCCCCAGATGTCTCAGTCCATTCAAGAGGAACCTGTTTGCCCTGCACTGGCTCATCTTTCACGCCGAGGATCGACTCACACCACGGTGGCACTAGGGACAGCCCTGTGGGAAAGCCTCGAGGGAGAACCACAGATCCTTTGATCCACGCGACGGGAAGCGTGACATTGCTGCTACAGCGTTGAAGGAAAGCGCACGTTTATGACCCCACTCGAGACGAGGCCTGACTCCCCTGGGGAGACTCCAGAAGTACCCAAAGATCCATGTCAGCCACTGAGAGGAATCCTCTGTTCCGGCCCTGACTCCACACAAGGTTTTTGGCCCCAGTATCGACGGGAGAGGAATCCCGAGAGGCCACATAGCAACTCGCATTGGGACTGACCTTTCCTGAGGCCACCAGGGCGGGTCCCTGAGGTCCCCGTTGTAACTCGAGAACACCTGCCGCAACTCGAGAAAATCCAGGAAGTTCTCCCTTCCAGGCGAGATGAGGCCTCTTTCCGATGAGGCGTCTGGAGACTAATGACACCTAACCTCTGGAACGTCGAAAGGGTCTTTCACAGCCTTGCTGCAACTCAAGAAGTTCACCGCCATACCCGTCTCCACTCGAGAGGAAGCACGATGGTCCCGCCCACATCCAGAGGAGCCCCGTTTCCCCCTCGTAGCTCGAGATGAGGGATCCTTTCCCTGCTTTCAACGGGAAAGAATTCCCGCTGTTCCCATCGCGTCTCAAAAAGGAGGCACTCTCAACAGGAAAGGCTAGAGGAACTCCAAGCTCGTACCACCATTCCAAGAGTCCCCCAGATGTCTCAGTCCATTCCAGAGGAACCTCCTTGCCCTGCACTGGCTCATCTTTCACGCTGAGAATCGACTCACACCACGGTGGCACGTGGGACAGCCCTGTGGGAAAGCCTCGAGGGAAAGCCTAGAGGGAAAACCACAGATCCTTTGATCCACGCGACGGGAAGCCTGACATTGCTGCTAAAGCCTGGTTGGAAAGCGCACGTGGATGCCCCCACTCGAGCCGAGGCCTGACTCCCCTGGAGAGACTCCAGAAGTACCCAAAGATCCATGTCAGCCCCTGCGAGGAATCCTCGGTTCCGGCCCTGACTCCACACATGGTTTTTGGCCTCGGTATCGACGGGAGAGGAATCCCGAGAGGTCCCCTAGCAACTTCCATGGGGAATGGCCTTTCCTGAGGCCACCAGGCCGGGTCCCTGAGTTCCCCGTAGTAACTCGAGAACACCTGCCGCAACTCGAGAAAATCCAGGAAGTTCTCCCTTCCAGGCGAGATGAGGCCTATTTCCGATGAGGCGTCTGGAGACTAATGACACCTAACCTCTGGAAATTCGAATGGGTCTTTCACACCCTTGCTGCAACTCAAGAAGTTCACCGCCATACCGGTATCCACTCGAGAGGAAGCACGATGGTCCCGCCCACATCCAGAGGAGCCCCGTTTCCCCCTCGTAGCTCGAGATGAGGGATCCTTTCCCTGCTTTCAACGGGAAAGAGTTTCCAGCGTTCCCGTCGCATCTCAAGAGGAGGCACTCTCAACAGGAAAGGCGAGAGGAACTCCATGGTCGTACCACGATGCCAAGAGTCCCCCAGATGTCTCAGTCCATTCCAGAGGAACCTCTTTGCCCTGCACTGGCTCATCTTTCACGCCGAGGATCGACTCACATCACGCTGGCACTTGGGACAGCCATGTGGGAAAGCCTCGAGGAAAAGCCTCGAGGGAAAACCACAGATCCTTTGATCCACGCGACGGGAAGCGTGACATTGCTGCTACAGCCTGGAAGGAAAGCGCACGTGCATGCCCCCACACGAGACGAAGCCTGACTCCCCTGGGGAGACTCCAGAAGTACCCAAAGATCCATGTCAGCCCCTGAGAGGAATCCTCGGTTCCGGCCCTGACTCCACACAGGGTTTTTGGCACCAGTATCGACGGGAGAGGAATCCCAAGAGGCCCCCTAGCAACTCGCATGGGGACTGGCCTCTCCTGAGGCCACCAGGGCGGGTCCCTGAGGTCCCCGTCGTAACTCGAGAACACCTGCCGCAACTCGAGAAAATCCAGGAAGTTCTCCCTTCCAGGCGAGATGAGGCCTATTTCAGATGAGGCGTCTGGAGTCTAATGACACCTAACCTCTGGAACTTCGAAAGGGTCTTTCACACCCTTGCTGCAACTCAAGAAGTTCACTGCCATACCCGTCTCCACTCCAGTGTAAGCACGATGGTCCCGCCTACAAAGAGAGGAGCCCCGTTTCCCCCTCGTAGCTCCAGATGAGGGATCATTTCCCTGCTTTCCACAGGAAAGAATTCCCGGCGTTCCCGTCGCATCTCAAGAAGGGGCACTCTCAACAGGAACGGCTAGAGGAGCTCCATGGTCGCACCACCATTCCAAGAGTCCCCCAGATGTCTCAGTCCATTCCAGAGGAACCTTTTTGCCCTGTACTGGCTCATCTTTCACGCCGAGGATCGACTCACACCACGGTGGCACGTGGGACAGCCGTGTGGGAAAGCCTGGAGGGAGGGCCTCGAGGGAAAACCACAGATCCTTTGATCCACACGATGGGAAGCGTGACATTGCTGCTACAGCCTGGAAGGAAAGCGCACGTGCATGCCCCCACTCGAGACGAGGCCTGACTCCCCTGGGGAGACTCCAGAAGTACCCAAAGATCCATGTCAGCCCCTGAGAGGAATCCTCGGTTCCGGCCCTGACTCCAAAAAACTCTTTTGGCCCCGGTATCGACGGGAGAGGAATCCCGAGAGGCCCCCTAGCAACTCGCATGGGGACTGGCCTCTCCTGAGGCCACCAGGGCGGGTCCCTGAGGTCCCCGTCGTAACTGGAGAACACCTGCCGCAACTCGAGAAAATCCAGTAAGTTCTCCCTTCCAGGCGAGATGAGGCCTATTTCCGATGAGGCGTCTGGAGACTAATGACACCTAACCTCTGGAACTTCGAAAGGGTCTTTCACACCCTTGCTGCAACTCAAGAAGTTCACCGCCATACCCGTCTCCACTCGAGAGGAAGCACGATGGTCGCGCCCACATCCAGAGGAGCCCCGTTTCCCCCTCGTAGCTCGAGATGAGGGATCCTTTCCCTGCTTTCGACGGGAAAGAATTCCCGGCGTTCCCGTCGCATCTCAAGAGGAGGCACTCTCAACAGGAAAGGCGAGAGGAACTCCATGGTCGTACCACCATTCCAAGAGTCCCCCAGATGTCTCAGTCCATTCCAGAGGAACTTCTTTGCCCTGCACTGGCTCATCTTTCACGCGAGAATCGACTCACACCATGGTGGCACGTGGGACAGCCCTGTGGGAAAGCCTCGAGGGAAAGCCTCGAGGGAAAACCACAGATCCTTTGATCCACGTGACGGGAAGCGTGACATTGCTGCTACAGCCTGGAAGGAAAGTGCACGTGCATGCCCCCACACGAGACGAGGCCTATCTCCCCTGGCGAGACTCCAGAAGTACCCAAAGATCCATATCAGCCCCTGAGAGGAATCCTCGGTTCCGGCCCTGACTCCACACAAGGTTTTTGGCCCCGGTATCGACGGGAGAGGAATCCCGAGAGGCCCCCTAGCAACTCGCATGGGGACTGGCCTCTCCTGAGGCCACCAGGGCGGGTCCCTGAGGTCCCGGTCGTAACTCGAGAACACCTGTCGCAACTCGAGAAAATCCAGGAAGTTCTCCCTTCCAGGCGAGATGAGGCCTATTTTCGATGAGGCGTCTGGAGACTAATGACACCTAACCTCTGGAACTTCGAAAGGGTCTTTCACACCCTTGCTGCAACTCAAGAAGTTCATCGCCATACCCGTCTCCACTCGAGAGGAAGCACGATGGTCGCGCCCACATCCAGAGGAGCCCCGTTTCCCCCTCGTAGCTCGAGATGAGGGATCCTTTCCCTGCTTTCAACGGGAAAGAATTCCCGGCGTTCCCGTCGCATCTCAAGAGGAGGCACTCTCAACAGGAAAGGCGAGAGGAACTCCATGGTCTTACCACCATTCCAAGAGTCCCCCAGATGTCTCAGTCCATTCCAGAGGAACCTCTTTGCCCTGCACTGGCTCATCTTTCACGCCGAGGATCGACTCACACCACGGTGGCACGTGGGACAGCCGTGTGGGAAAGCCTCGAGGGAGGGCCTCGAGGGAAAACCACAGATCCTTTGATCCACGCGACGGGAAGCGTGACATTGCTGCTACAGCCTGGAAGGACAGCGCACGTGCATGCCCCCACTCGAGACGAGGCCTGACTCCCCTGGGGAGACTCCAGAAGTACCCAAAGATCAATGTCAGCCCCTGAGAGGAATGCTCGGTTCCGGCCCTGACTCCACACAAGGTTTTTGGCCCCGGTTTCGACGGGAGAGTAATCCCGAGAGGCGCCCTAGCAACTCGCATGGGGACTGGCCTCTCCTGAGGCCACCAGGGCGGGTCCCTGAGGTCCCCGTCGTAACGCGAGAACACCTGCCGCAACTCGAGAAAATTTAGGAAGTTCTCCCTTCCAGGCGAGATGAGGCCTATTTCCGATGAGGCTTCTGGAGACTAATGACAACTAACCTCTGGAACTTCAAAACGGTCTATCACAACCTTGCTACAACTCAAGAAGTTCACCGCCATTCCCGTCTCCACTCGAGAGGAAGCACGATCGTCCCGCCCTCATCCAGAGGAGCCCCGTTTCCCCCTCGTAGCTCGAGATGAGGGATCCTTTCCCTGCTTTCAACGGGAAAGAATTCCCGGCGTTCCCGTCGCTTCTCAAGAGGAGGCACTCTCAACAGGAAAGGCGAGAGGAACTCCATGGTCGTACCACCATGCCAAGAGTACCCCAGATGTCTCAGTCCATTCCAGAGGAACCTCTTTGCCCTGCACTGGCTCATCTTTCACGCCGAGGATCGACTCACACCACGGTGGCGCGTGACACAGCCCTGTGGCAAAGCCTCGAGGGAAAGCCTCGAGGGAAAACCACAGATCCTTTGATCCACGCGACGGGAAGCGTGACATTGCTGCTACAGCCTGGAAGGAAAGCGCACGTGCATGCCCGCACTCGAGACGAGGCCTGACTCCCCTGGGGAGACTCCACAAGTACCCAAAGATCCATGTCAGCCCCTGAGAGGAATCCTCGGTTCCGGCCCTGACTCCACACAAGGTTTTTGGCCCCGGTATCGACGGGAGAGGAATCCCGAGAGGCCCCCTAGCAACTCGCATGGGGACTGGCCTCTCCTGAGGCCACCAGGGCGGGTCCCTGAGGTCCCCGTCGTAACTCGACAACACCTGCCGCAACTCGAGAAAATCCAGGAAGTTCTACCATCCAGGCGAGATGAGGCCTATTTCCGATGAGGCGTCTGGAAACGAATGACACCTAACCTCTGGAACTTCGATAGGGTCTTTCACACCCTTGCTGCAACTCAAGAAGTTCACCGCCATACCCGTGTCCACTCGAGAGGAAGCATGATGGTCCCGCCCACATCCAGAGGAGCCCCGTTTCCCCCTCGTAGCTCGAGATGAGGGATCCTTTCCCTGCCTTCAACGGGAAAGAATTCCCGGCGATCCCGTCGCATCTCAAGAGGAGGCACTCTCCACAGGAAAGCCGAGAGGAACTCCATGGTCGTACCACCATTCCAAGAGTCCCCCAGATGTCTCAGTCCATTCCAGAGGAACCTCTTTGCCCTGCACTGGCTCATCTTTCACGCCGAGGATCGACTCACACCACGGTGGCACGTGGGATAGCCCTGTGGGAAAGCCTCGAGGGAAAGCCTCGAGGGAAAACCACAGATCCTTTGATCCACACGACGGGAAGCGTGACATTGCTGCTACAGCCTGGAAGGAAAGCGCACGTGCATGCCCCCACTCGAGACGAGGCCTGACTCCCCTGGGTAGACTCCAGAAGTACCCAAAGATCCATGTCAGCCCCTGAGAGGAATCCTCGGTTCCGGCCCTGACTCCAAAAAATTCTTTTGGCCCCGGTATCGACGGGAGAGGAATCCCGAGAGGCCCCCTAGCAACTCGCATGGGGACTGGCCTCTCCTGAGGCCACCAGGGCGGGTCCCTGAGGTCCTCGTCGTAACTCGAGAACACCTGCCGCAACTCGAGAAAATCCAGGAAGTTCTCCCTTCCAGGCGAGATGAGGCCTATTTACGATGAGGCGTCTGGAGTCTAATGACACCTAACATCTGGAACTTCGAAAGGGTCTTTCACACCCTTGCTGCAACTCAAGAAGTTCACCGCCATACCCGTCTCCACTCGAGAGGAAGCACGATGGTCCCGCCCACATCCAGAGGAGCCCCGTTTCCCCCTCGTAGCTCGAGATGAGGGATCCTTTCCCTGCTTTCAACGGGAAAGAATTCCCGGCGTTCCCGTCGCATCTCAAGAGGAGGCACTCTCAACAGGAAAGGCGAGAGGAACTCCATGGTCGTACCACCATTCCAAGAGTCCCCCAGATGTCTCAGTCCATTCCAGAGGAAACTCTTTGCCCTGCACTGGCTCATCTTTCACGCCGAGGATCGACTCACACCACGGTGGCACGTGGGACAGCCCTGTGGGAAAGCCTCGAGGGAAAGCCTCGAGGGAAAACCACAGACCCTTTGATCCACGCGACGGGAAGCGTGACATTGCTGCTACAGCCTGGAAGGAAAGCGCACGTGCATGCCCCCACTCTAGACGAGGCCTGTCTCCCCTGGCGAGACTCCAGAAGTACCCAAAGATCCATATCAGCCCCTGAGAGGAATCCTCGGTTCCGGCCCTGACTCCACACAAGGTTTTTGGCCCCGGTATCGACGGGAGAGGAATCCCGAGAGGCCCCCTAGCAACTCGCATGGGGACTGGCCTCTCCTGAGGCCACCAGGGCGGGTCCCTGAGGTCCCCGTCGTAACTCTGGATAACCTGCCGCAACTCGAGAAAATCCAGGAAGTTCTCCCTTCCAGGCGAGATGAGGCCTATTTCCGATGAGGCGTCTGGAGACTAATGACACCTAACCTCTGGAACTTCGAAAGGGTCTTTCACACCCTTACTGCAACTCAAGAAGTTCACCGCCATACCCGTCTCCACTCGAGAGGAAGCACGATGGACCCGCCCACATCCAGAGGAGCCCCGTTTCCCCCTCGGAGCTCGAGATGAGGGATCCTTGACCTGCTTTCAACGCGAAAGAATTCCCGGTGTTCTCGTCGCATCTGAAGAGGAGGCACTCTCAACAGGAACAGCGAGAGGAACTCCATGGTCGTACCACCATTCCAAGAGTCCCCCAGATGTCTCAGTCCATTCCAGAGGAACCTCTTTGCCCTGCACTGGCTCATCTTTCACGCCGAGGATCGACTCACACCACGGTGGCACGTGGGACAGCCCTGTGGGAAAGCCTCCAGGGAAAGCCTCGAGGGAAAACCACAGATCCTTTGATCCACGCTAAGGGAAGCGTGACATTGCTGCTACAGCCTGGAAGGAAAGCGCACGTGCATGCCCCCACTCGAGACGAGGCCTGACTCCCCTGGGGAGACTCCAGAAGTACCCAAAGATACATGTCAGCCCCTGAGAGGAATCCTCGGTTCCGGCCCTGACTCCACACAAGGTTTTTGGCCCCGGTATCGACGGGAGAGGAATCCCGAGAGGCCCCCTAGAAACTCGCATGGGGACTGGCCTCTCCTGAGGCCGCCAGGGCGGGTCCCTGAGGTCCCCGTCGTAACTCGAGAACACCTGCCGCAACTCGAGGAAATCCAGGAAGTTCTCCCTTCCAGGCGAGATGAGGCCTATTACCGATGAGGCGTCTGGACACTAATGACACCTAACCTCTGGAACTTCGAAAGGGTCTTTCACACCCTTGCTGCAACTCAAGAAGTTCACCGCCATACCCGTCTCCACTCGAGAGGAAGTACGATGGTCCCGCCCACAACCAGAGGAGCCCCGTTTCCCCCTCGTAGCTCGAGATGAGGGATCCTTTCCCTGCTTTCAACGGGAAAGAATTCCCGGCGTTCCCGTCGCATCTCAAGAGGAGGCACTCTCCACAGGAAAGGCAAGAGGAACTCCATGGTCGTACCACCATTCCAAGAGTCCCCCAGATGTCTCAGTCCATTCCAGAGGAACCTCTTTGCCCTGCACTGGCTCATCTTTCACGCCGAGGATCGACTCACACCACGGTGGCACGTGGGACAGCCCTGTGGGAAAACCTCGAGGGAAAGCCTAGAGGGAAAACCACAGATCCTTTGATCCACGGCACGGAAAGCATGACATTGCTGCTACTGCCTGGAAGTAAAGCGCACGTGCATGCCCCCACTCGAGACGAGGCCTGACTCCCCTGGGGAGTCTCCAGAAGTACCCAAAGATCCATGTCAGCCCCTGAGAGGAATCCTCGGTTCCGGCCCTGACTCCACACAAGGTTTTTGGCCCCGGTATCGACGGGAGAGGAATCCCGAGAGGCCCCCTAGCAACTCGCATGGGGACTGGCCTCTCCTGAGGCCACCAGGGCGGGTCCCTGAGGTCCCCGTCGTAACTCGAGAACACCTGCCGCAACTCGAGAAAATCCAGGAAGTTCTCCCTTCCAGGCGAGATGAGGCCTATTTCCGATGAGGCGTCTGGAGACTAATGACACCTAACCTCTGGAACTTCGAAAGGGTCTTTCACACCCTTGCTGCAACTCAAGAAGTTCACCGCCATACCCGTCTCCACTCGAGAGGAAGCACGATGGTCCCGCCCACATCCAGAGGAGCCCCGTTTCCCTCTCGGAGCTCGAGATGAGGGATCCTTTCCCTGCTTTCAACGGGAAAGAATTCCCGGCGTTCCCGTCGCATCTCAAGAGGAGGCACTCTCAACAGGAAAGGCGAGAGGAACTCCATGGTCGTACCACCATTCCAAGAGACCCCCAGATGTCTCAGTCCATTCCAGAGGAAACTCTTTGCCCTGCACTGGCTCATCTTTCACGCCGAGGATCGACTCACACCATGGTGGCACGTGGGACAGCCCTGTGGGAAAGCCTCGAGGGAAAGCCTCGAGGGAAAACCACAGCCCCTTTGATCCACGCGACGGGAAGCGTGACATTGCTGCTACAGCCTGGAAGGAAAGCGCACGTGCATGCCCCCACTCGAGACGAGGCCTGTCTCCCCTGGCGAGACTCCAGAAGTACCCAAAGATCCATGTCAGCCCCTGAGAGGAATCCTCGGATCCGGCCCTGACTCCACACAAGGTTTTTGGCCCCAGTATCGACGGGAGAGGAATCCCGAGTGGCCCCCTAGCAACTCGCATGGGGACTGGCCTCTCCTGAGGCCACCAGGGCGGGTCCCTGAGGTCCCCGTCGTAACTCGGGAACACCTGCCGCAACTCGAGAAAATCCAGGAAGTTCTCCCTTCCAGGCGAGATGAGGCCTATTTCCGATGAGGCGTCTGGAGACTAATGACACCTAACCTCTGGAACTTCGAAAGGGTCTTTCACACCCTTGCTGCAACTCAAGAAGTTCACCGCCATACCCGTCTCCACACGAGAGGAAGCACGATGGTCCCGCCCACATCCAGAGGAGCCCCGTTTGCCCCTCGTAGCTCGAGATGAGGGATCCTTTCCCTGCTTTCAACGGGAAAGAATTCCCGGCGTTCCCGTCGCATCTCAAGAGGAGGCACTCTCAACAGGAAAGGCGAGAGGAACTCCATGGTCGTACCACCATTCCAAGAGTCCCCCAGATGTCTCAGTCCATTCCAGAGGAACCTCTTTGCCCTGCACTGGCTCATCTTTCACGCCGAGGATCGACTCACACCACGGTGGCACGTGGGACAGCCCTGTGGGAAAGCCTCGAGGGAAAGCCTCGAGGGAAAACCACAGATCCTTTGATCCACGCGACGGGAAGCATGACATTGCTGCTACAGCCTGGAAGGAAAGCGCACGTGCATGCCCCCACTCGAGACGAGGCCTGACTCCGCTGGGGAGACTCCAGAAGTACCCAAAGATCCATGTCAGCCCCTGAGAGGAATCCTCGGTTCCGGCCCTGACTCCACACAAGGTTTTTGGCCCCGGTATCGACGGGAGAGGAATCCCGAGAGCCCCCTAGCAACTCGCATGGGGACTGGCCTCTCCTGAGGCCACCAGGGCGGGTCCCTGAGGTCCCCGTCCTAACTCGACAACACCTGCCGCAACTCGAGAAAATCCAGGAAGTTCTACCTTCCAGGCGAGATGAGGCCTATTTCCGATGAGGCGTCTGGAGACGAATGACACCTAACCTCTGGAACTTCGAAAGGGTCTTTCACACCCTTGCTGCAACTCAAGAAGTTCACCGCCATACCCGTGTCCACTCGAGAGGAAGCATGATGGTCCCGCCCACATCCAGAGGAGCCCCGTTTCCCCCTCGTAGCTCGAGATGAGGGATCCTTTCCCTGCTTTCAACGGGAAAGAATTCCCGGCGTTCCCATCGCATCTCAAGAGGAGGCACTCTCAACAGGAAAGGCGAGAGGAACTCCATGGTCGTACCACCATTCCAAGAGTCCCCCAGATGTCTCAGTCCATTCCAGAGGAACCTCTTTGCCCTGCACTGGCTCATCTTTCACGCCGAGGATCGACTCACACCACGGGGGCACGAGGGACAGCCCTGTGGGAAAGCCTCGAGGGAAAGCCTCGAGGGAAAACCACAGATCCTTTGATCCACGCGACGGGAAGCGTGACATTGCTGCTACAGCCTGGAAGGAAAGTGCACGTGCATGCCCCCACTCGAGACGAGGCCTGACTCCCCTGGGGAGACTCCACAAGTACCCAAAGATCCATGTCAGCCCCTGAGAGGAATCCTCGGTTCCGGCCCTGAATCCACACAAGGTTTTTGGCCCCGGTATCGATGGGAGAGGAATCCCGAGAGGCCCCCTAGCAACTCGCATGGGGACTGGCCTCTCCTGAGGCCACCAGGGCGGGTCCCTTAGGTCCCCGTCGTAACTCGACAACACCTGCCGCAACTCGAGAAAATCCAGGAAGTTCTCCCTTCCAGGCGAGATGAGGCCTATTTCCGATGAGGCGTCTGGAGACTAATGACACCTAACCTCTGGAACTTCGAAAGGGTCTTTCACACCCTTGCTGCAACTCAAGAAGTTCACCGCCATACCCGTCTCCACTCGAGAGGAAGCACGATGGTCCCGCCCACATCCAGAGGAGCCCCGTTTCCCCCTCGGAGCTCGAGATGGGGGATCCTTTCCCTGCTTTCAACGGGAAAGAATTCCCGGCGTTCCCTTCGCATCTCAAGAGGAGGCACTCTCAACAGGAAAGGCGAGAGGAACTCCATGGTCGTACCACCATTCCAAGAGTCCCCCAGATGTCTCAGTCCATTCCAGAGGAACCTCTTTGCCCTGCACTGGCTCATCTTTCACGCCGAGGATCGACTCACACCACGGTGGCACGTGGGACATCCCTGTGGGAAAGCCTCGAGGGAAAGCCTCGAGGGAAAACCACAGATCCTTTGATCCACGCCACGGGAAGCGTGACATTGCTGCTACAGCCTGGAAGGAAAGCGCACGTGCATGCCCCCACTCGAGACGAAGCCTGACTCCCCTGGGGAGACTCCAGAAGTACCCAAATATCCATGTCAGCCCCTGAGAGGAATCCTTGGTTCCGGCCCTGACTCCACACAAGGTTTTCGGCCCCGGTATCCACGGGAGAGGAATCCCGAGAGGCCCCCTAGCAACTCGCATGGGGACTGGCCTCTCCTGAGGCCACCAGGGCGGGTCCCTGAGGTCCCCGTCGTAACTCGAGAACACCTGCCGCAACTCGAGAAAATCCAGGAAGTTCTCCCTTCCAGGCGAGATGCGGCCTATTTCCGATGAGGCGTCTGGAGACTAATGACACCTAACCTCTGGAACTTTGAAAGGGTCTTTCACACCCTTGCTGCAACTCAAGAAGTTCACCGCCATACCCGTCTCCACTCGAGAGGAAGCACGATGGTCCCGCCAAATCCAGAGGAGCCCCGTTTCCCCCTCGGAGCTCGAGATGAGGGATCCTTTCCCTGCTTTCAACGGGAAAGAATTCCCAGCGTTCCCGTCGCATCTCAAGAGGAGGCACTCTCAACAGGAAAGGCGAGAGGAACTCCATGGTCGTACCACCATTCCAAGAGTCCCCCAGATGTCTCCGTCCATTCCAGAGGAACCTCATTGCCCTGCACTGGCTCATCTTTCACGCCGAGGATCGACTCACACCACGGTGGCACGTGGGACAGCCCTGTGGGAAAGCCTAGAGGGAAAACCACAGATCCTTTGATCCACGCCACGGGAAGCGTGACATTGCTGCTACAGCCTGGAAGGAAAGCGCACGTGCATGCCCCCACTCGAGACGAGGCCTGACTCCCCTGGGGAGACTCCAGAAGTACCCAAAGATCCATGTCAGCCCCTGAGAGGAATCCTCGGTTCCGGCCCTGACTCCACACAAGGTTTTTGGCCCCGGTATCGACGGGAGAGGAATCCCGAGAGGCCCCCTAGCAACTCGCATGGGGACTGGCCTCTCCTGAGGCCACCAGGGCGGGTCCCTGAGGTCCCCATCGTAACTCGACAACACCTGCCGCAACTCGAGAAAATCCAGGAAGTTCTACCTTCCAGGCGAGATGAGGCCTATTTCCGATGAGGCGTCTGGAGACGAATGACACCTAACCTCTGGAACTTCGAAAGGGTCTTTCACACCCTTGCTGCAACTCAAGAAGTTCACCGCCATACCCGTGTCCACTCGAGAGGAAGCATGATGGTCCCGCCCACATCCAGAGGAGCCCCGTTTCCCCCTCGTAGCTCGAGATGAGGGATCCTTTCCCTGCTTTCAACGGGAAAGAATTCCCGGCGTTCCCATCGCATCTCAAGAGGAGGCACTCTCAACAGGAAAGGCGAGAGGAACTCCATGGTCGTACCACCATTCCAAGAGTCCCCCAGATGTCTCAGTCCATTCCAGAGGAACCTCTTTGCCCTGCACTGGCTCATCTTTCACGCCGAGGATCGACTCACACCACGGTGGCACGTGGGACAGCCCTGTGGGAAAGCCTCGAGGGAAAGCCTCGAGGGAAAACCACAGATCCTTTGATCCACGCCACGGGAAGCGTGACATTGCTGCTACAGCCTGGAAGGAAAGCGCACGTGCATGCCCCCACTCGAGACGAGGCCTGACTCCCCTGGGGAGACTCCACAAGTACCCAAAGTTCCATGTTAGCCCCTGAGAGGAATCCTCGGTTCCGGCCCTGACTCCACACAAGGTTTTTGGCCCCGGTATCGACGGGAGAGGAATCCCGAGAGGCCCCCTAGCAACTCGCATGGGGACTGGCCTATCCTGAGGCCACCAGGGCGGGTCCCTGAGGTCCCCGTCGTAACTCGAGAACGCCTGCTGCAACTCGAGAAAATCCAGGAAGTTCTCCCTTCCAGGCGAGATGAGGCCTATTTCCGATGAGGCGTCTGGAGACTAATGACACCTAACCTCTGGAACTTCGAAAGGGTCTTTCACACCCTTGCTGCAACTCAAGAAGTTCACCGCCATACCCGTCTCCACTCGAGAGGAAGCACGATGGTCCCGCCCACATCCAGAGGAGCCCCGTTTCCCCCTCGGAGCTCGAGATGAGGGATCGTTTCCCTGCTTTCAACGGGAAAGGATTCCCAGCGTCCCCGTCGCATCTCAAGAGGAGGCACTCTCAACAGGAAAGGCGAGAGGAACTCCATGGTCGTACCACCATTCCAAGAGTCCCCCAGATGTCTCAGTCCATTCCAGAGGAACCTCTTTGCCCTGCACTGGCTCATCTTTCACGCCGAGGATCGACTCACACCACGGTGGCACGTGGGATAGCCCTGTGGGAAAGCCTCGAGGGAAAGCCTAGAGGGAAAACCACAGATCCTTTGATCCACGCCACGGGAAGCATGACATTGCTGCTACAGCCTGGAAGGAAAGCGCACGTGCATGCCTCCACTCGAGACGAGGCCTGACTCCCCTGGGGAGACTCCAGAAGTACCCAAAGATCCATGTCAGCCCCTGAGAGGAATCCTCGGTTCCGGCCCTGACTCCACACAAGGTTTTCGGCCCCGGTATCGACGGGAGAGGAATCCCGAGAGGCCCCCTAGCAACTCGCATGGGGACTGGCCTCTCCTGAGGCCACCAGGGCGGGTCCCTGAGGTCCCCGTCGTAACTCGACAACACCTGCCGCAACTCGAGAAAATCCAGGAAGTTCTCCCTTCCAGGCGATATGCGGCCTATTTCCGATGAGGCGTCTGGTGACTAATGACACCTAACCTCTGGAACTTCGAAAGGGTCTTTCACACCCTTGCTGCAACTCAAGAAGTTCACCGCCATACCCGTCTCCACTCGAGAGGAAGCACGATGGTCCCGCCCACATCCAGAGGAGCCCCGTTTCCCCCTCGGAGCTCGAGATGAGGGATCCTTTCCCTGCTTTCAACGGGAAAGAATTCCCGGCGTTCCCGTCGCATCTCAAGAGGAGGCACTCTCAACAGGAAAGGCGAGAGGAACTCCATGGTCGTACCACCATTCCAAGAGTCCCCCAGATGTCTCAGTCCATTCCAGAGGAACCTCTTTGCCCTGCACTGGCTCATCTTTCACGCCGAGGATCGACTCACACCACGGTGTCACGTGGGACAGCCCTGTGGGAAAGCCTCGAGGGAAAGCCTCGAGGGAAAACCACAGATCCTTTGATCCACGCGACGGGAAGCGTGACATTGCTGCTACAGCCTGGAAGGAAAGCGCACGTGCATGCCCCCAATCGAGACGAGGCCTGACTCCCCTGGGGAGACTCCAGAAGTACCCAAAGATCCATGTCAGCCCCTGAGAGGAATCCTCGGTTCCGGCCCTGACTCCACACAAGGTTTTCGGCCCCGGTATCGACGGGAGAGGAATCCCGAGAGGCGCCCTAGCAACTCGCATGGGGACTGGCCTCTCCTGAGGCCACCAGGGCGGGTCCCTGAGGTCCCCGTCGTAACTCGAGAACACCTGCCGCAACTCGAGAAAATCCAGGAAGTTCTCCCTTCCAGGCGAGATGTGGCCTATTTCCGATGAGGCGTCTGGAGACTAATGACACCTAACCTCTGGAACTTCGAAAGGGTCTTTCACATCCTTGCTGCAACTCAAGAAGTTCACCGCCATACCCGTCTCCACTCGAGAGGAAGCACGATGGTCCCGCCCACATCCAGAGGAGCCCCGTTTCCCCCTCGGAGCTCGAGATGAGGGATCCTTTCCCTGCTTTCAACGGGAAAGAATTCCCGGCGTTCCCATCGCATCTCAAGAGGAGGCACTCTCAACAGGAAAGGCGAGAGGAACTCCATGGTCGTACCACCATTCCAAGAGTCCCCCAGATGTCTCAGTCCATTCCAGAGGATCCTCTTTGCCCTGCACTGGCTCATCTTTCACGCCGAGGATCGACTCACACCACGGTGGCACGTGGGACAGCCCTGTGGGAAAGCCTCGAGGGAAAGCCTCGAGGGAAAACCACAGATCCTTTGATCCACACGACGGGAAGCGTGACATTGCTGCTACAGCTTGGAAAGAAAGCGCACGTGCATGCCCCCACTCGAGACGAGGCCTGACTCCGCTGGGGAGACTCCACAAGTACACAAAGATCCATGTCATTACGTGAGAGGAATCCTCGGTTCCGGCCCTGACTCCACACAAGGTTTTTGGCCCCGGTATCGACGGGAGAGGAATCCCGAGAGGCCCCCTAGCAACTCGCATGGGGACTGGCCTCTCCTGAGGCCACCAGGGCGGGTCCCTGTGGTCCCCGTCGTAACTCGACAACACCTGCCGCAACTCGAGAAAATCCAGGAAGTTCTCCCTTCCAGGCGAGATGAGGCCTATTTCCGATGAGGCGTCTGGAGACTAATGACACCTAACCTCTGGAACTTTGAAAGGGTCTTTCACACCCTTGCTGCAACTCAAGAAGTTCACCGCCATACCCGTCTCCACTCGAGAGTAAGCACGATGGTCCCGCCCACATCCAGAGGAGCCCCGTTTCCCCCTCGTAGCTCTAGATGAGGGATCGTTTCCCTGCTTTCAACGGGAAAGAATGCCCAGCGTCCCCGTCGCATCTCAAGAGGAGGCACTCTCAACAGGAAAGGCGAGAGGAACTCCATGTTCGTACCACCCTTCCAAGAGTCCCCCAGAAGTCTCAGTCCATTACAGAGGAACCTCTTTGCCCTGCACTGGCACATCTTTCACTCCGAGGATCGACTCACACCACGGTGGCACGTGGGACAGCCCTGTGGGAAAGCCTCGAGGGAAAGCCTAGAGGGAAAACCACAGATCCTTTGATCCACGCCACGGGAAGCGTGACATTGCTGCTACAGCCTGGAAGGAAAGCGCACGTGCATGCCCCCACTCGAGACGAGGCCTGACTCCCCTGGGGAGACTCCAGAAGTACCCAAAGATCCATGTCAGCCCCTGAGAGGAATCCTCGGTTCCGGCCCTGACTCCACACAAGGTTTTTGGCCCCGGTATCGACGGGAGAGGAATCCCGAGAGGCCCCCTAGCAACTCGCATGGGGACTGGTTTCTCCTGAGGCCACCAGGGCGGGTCCCTGAGGTCCCCGTCGTAACTCGAGAACACCTGCCGCAACTCGAGAAAATCCAGGAAGTTCTCCCTTCCAGGCGAGATGAGGCCTATTTCCGATGAGGCGTCTGGAGACGAATGACACCTAACCTCTGGAACTTCGAAAGGGTCTTTCACACCCTTGCTGCAACTCAAGAAGTTCACCGCCATACCCGTGTCCACTCGAGAGGAAGCATGATGGTCCCGCCCACATCCAGAGGAGCCCCGTTTCCCCCTCGTAGCTCGAGATGAGGGATCCTTTCCCTGCTTTCAACGGGAAAGAATTCCCGGCGTTCCCATCGCATCTCAAGAGGAGGCACTCTCAACAGGAAAGGCGAGAGGAACTCCATGGTCGTACCACCATTCCAGGAGTCCCCCAGATGTCTCAGTCCATTCCAGAGGAACCTCTTTGCCCTGCACTGGCTCATCTTTCACGCCGAGGATCAAATCACACCACGGTGGCACGTGGGACAGCCCTGTGGGAAAGCCTCGAGGGAAAGCCTCGAGGGAAAACCACAGATCCTTTGATCCACGCGACGGGAAGCATGACATTGCTGCTACAGCCTGGAAGGAAAGCGCACGTGCATGCCCCCACTCGAGACGAGGCCTGACTCCCCTGGGGAGACTCCAGAAGTACCCAAAGATAGAAGTCAGCCCCTGAGAGGAATCCTCGGTTCCGGCCCTGACTCCACACAATGTTTTTGGCCCCGGTATCGATGGGAGAGGAATCCCGAGAGGCCCCCTAGCAACTCGCATGGGGACTGGCCTCTCCTGAGGCCACCAGGGCGGGTCCCTGAGGTCCCCGTCGTAACTCGACAACACCTGCCGCAACTCGAGAAAATCCAGGAAGTTCTCCCTTCCAGGCGAGATGAGGCCTATTTCCGATGAGGCGTCTGGAGACTAATGACACCTAAACTCTGGAACTTCGAAAGGGTCTTTCACACCCTTGCTGCAACTCAAGAAGTTCACCGCCATACCCGTCTCCACTCGAGAGGAAGCACGATGGTCCCGCCCACATCCAGAGGAGCCCCGTTTCCCCCTCGGAGCTCGAGATGAGTGATCCTTTCCCTGCTTTCAACGGGAAAGAATTCCCGGCGTTCCCGTCGCATCTCAAGAGGAGGCACTCTCAACAGGAAAGGCGAGAGGAACTCCATGGTCGTACCACCATTCCAAGAGTCCCCCAGATGTCTCAGTCCATTCCAGAGGAACCTCTTTGCCCTGCACTGGCTCATCTTTCACGCCGAGGATCGACTCACACCACGGTGGCACGTGGGACAGCCCTGTGGGAAAGCCTCGAGGGAAAGCCTCGAGGGAAAACCACAGATCCTTTGATCCACGCCACGGGAAGTGTGACATTGCTGCTACAGCCTGGAAGGAAAGCGCACGTGCATGCCCCCAATCGAGACGAGGCCTGACTCCCCTGGGGAGACTCCACAAGTACCCACAGATCCATGTCAGCCCCTGAGAGGAATCCTCGGTTCCGGCCCTGACTATACACAAGGTTTTCGGCCCCGGTATCGACGGGAGAGGAATCCCGAGAGGCACCCTAGCAACTCGCATGGGGAATGGCCTCTCCTGAGGCCACCAGGGCGGGTCCCTAAGGTCCCCGTCGTAACACGAGAACACCTGCCGCAACTCGAGAAAATCCAGGAAGTTCTCCCTTCCAGGCGAGATGAGGCCTATTTCCGATGAGGCGTCTGGAGACTAATGACACCTAACCTCTGGAACTTCGAAAGGGTCTTTCACATCCTTGCTGCAACTCAAGAAGTTCACCGCCATACCCGTCTCCACTCGAGAGGAAGCACGATGGTCGCGCCCACATCCAGAGGAGCCCCGTTTCCCCCTCGTAGCTCGAGATGAGGGATCCTTTCCCTGCTTTCAACGGGAAAGAATTCCCGGCGTTCCCGTCGCATCTCAAGAGGAGGCACTCTCAACAGGAAAGGCGAGAGGAACTCCATGGTCGTACCACCATTCCAAGAGTCCCCCAGATGTCTCAGTCCATTCCAGAGGAACCTCTTTGCCCTGCACTGGCTCATCTTTCACGTCGAGGATCGACTCACACCACGGTGGCACGTGGGACAGCCCTGTGGGAAAGCCTCGAGGGAAAGCCTCGAGGGAAAACCACAGATCCTTTGATCCACGCGACGGGAAGCGTGACATTGCTGCTACAGCCTGGAAGGAAAGCGCACGTGCATGCCCCCAATCGAGACGAGGCCTGACTCCCCTGGGGAGACTCCACAAGTACCCAAAGATCCATGTCAGCCCCTGAGAGGAATCCTCGGTTCCGGCCCTGACTCCACACAAGGTTTTTGGCCCCGGTATCGATGGGAGAGGAATCCCGAGAGGCCCCCTAGCAACTCGCATGGGGACTGGCCTCTCCTGAGGCCACCAGGGCGGGTCCCTTAGGTCCCCGTCGTAACTCGACAACACCTGCCGCAACTCGAGAAAATCCAGGAAGTTCTCCCTTCCAGGCGAGATGAGGCCTATTTCCGATGAGGCGTCTGGAGACTAATGACACCTAACCTCTGGAACTTCGAAAGGGTCTTTCACACCCTTGCTGCAACTCAAGAAGTTCACCGCCATACCCGTCTCCACTCGAGAGGAAGCACGATGGTCCCGCCCACATCCAGAGGAGCCCCGTTTCCCCCTCGGAGCTCGAGATGGGGGATCCTTTCCCTGCTTTCAACGGGAAAGAATTCCCGGCGTTCCCGTCGCATCTCAAGCGGAGGCACTCTCAACAGGAAAGGCGAGAGGAACTCCATGGTCGTACCACCATTCCAAGAGTCCCCCAGATGTCTCAGTCCATTCCAGAGGAACCTCTTTGCCCTGCACTGGCTCATCTTTCACGCCGAGGATCGACTCACACCACGGTGGCACGTGGGACATCCCTGTGGGAAAGCCTCGAGGGAAAGCCTCGAGGGAAAACCACAGATCCTTTGATCCACGCCACGGGAAGCGTGACATTGCTGCTACAGCCTGGAAGGAAAGCGCACGTGCATGCCCCCACTCGAGACGAAGCCTGACTCCCCTGGGGAGACTCCAGAAGTACCCAAAGATCCATGTCAGCCCCTGAGAGGAATCCTTGGTTCCGGCCCTGACTCCACACAAGGTTTTCGGCCCCGGTATCCATGGGAGAGGAATCCCGAGAGGCCCCCTAGCAACTCGCATGGGGACTGGCCTCTCCTGAGGCCACCAGGGCGGGTCCCTGAGGTCCCCGTCGTAACTCGACAACACCTGCCGCAACTCGAGAAAATCCAGGAAGTTCTCCCTTCCAGGCGAGATGAGGCCTATTTCCGATGAGGCGTCTGGAGACTAATGACACCTAACCTCTGCAACTTTGAAAGGGTCTTTCACACCCTTGCTGCAACACAAGAAGTTCACCGCCATACCCGTGTCCACTCGAGAGGAAGCACGATGGTCCCACCCACATCCAGAGGAGCCCCGTTTCCCCCTCGGAGCTCGAGATGAGGGATCCTTTCCCTGCTTTCAACGGGAAAGAATTCCCAGTGTTCCCGTCGCATCTCAAGAGGAGGCACTCTCAACAGGAAAGGCGAGAGGAACTCCATGGTCGTACCACCATTCCAAGAGTCCCCCAGATGTCTCAGTCCATTCCAGAGGAACCTCTTTGCCCTGCACTGGCTCATCTTTCACGCCGAGGATCGACTCACACCACGGTGGCACGTGGGACAGCCCTGTGGGAAAGCCTCGAGGGAAAGCCTCGAGGGAAAACCACAGATCCTTTGATCCACACGACGGGAAGAGTGACATTGCTGCTACAGCCTGGAAGGAAAGCGCACGTGCATGCCCCCACTCGAGACGAGGCCTGACTCCCCTGGGGAGACTCCAGAAGTACCCAAAGATCCATGTCAGCCCCTGAGAGGAATCCTCGGTTCCGGCCCTGACTCCACACAAGGTTTTTGGCCCCGGTATCGACGGGAGAGGAATCCCGAGAGGCCCCCTAGCAACTCGCATGGGGACTGGCCTCTCCTGAGGCCACCAGGGCGGGTCCCTGAGGTCCCCGTCGTAACTCGAGAACACCTGCCGCAACTCGAGAAAATCCAGGAAGTTCTCCCTTCCAGGCGAGATGAGGCCTATTTCCGATGAGGCGTCTGGAGACTAATGACACCTAACCTCTGGAACTTCGAAAGGGTCTTTCACACCCTTGCTGCAACTCAAGAAGTTCACCGCCATAACCGTCTCCACTCGAGAGGAAGCACGATGGTCCCGCCCACATCCAGAGGAGCCCCGTATCCCCCTCGGAGCTCGAGATGAGGGATCCTTTCCCTGCTTTCAACGGGAAAGAATTCCCGGCGTTCCCGTCGCATCTCAAGAGGAGGCACTCTCAACAGGAAAGGCGAGAGGAACTCCATGGTTCTACCACCATTCCAACAGTCCCCCAGTTGTCTCAGTCCATTCCAGAGGAACCTCTTTTCCCTGCACTGGCTCATCTTTCACGCCGAGGATCGACTCACACCACGGTGGCACGTGGGACAGCCCTGTGGGAAAGCCTCGAGGGAAAGCCTCGAGGGAAAACCACAGATCCTTTGATCCACGCCACGGGAAGCATGACATTGCTGCTACAGCCTGGAAGGAAAGTGCACGTGCATGCACCCACTCGAGACGAGGCCTGACTCCCCTGGGGAGACTCCACAAGTACCCAAAGATCCATGTCAGCCCCTGAGAGGAATCCTAGGTTCCGGCCCTGACTCCACACAAGGTTTTCGGCCCCGGTATCGACGGGAGAGTAATCCCGAGAGGCCCCCTAGCAACTCGCATGGGGACTGGCCTCTCCTGAGGCCACCAGGGCGGGTCCCTGAGGTCCCAGTCGTAACTCGAGAACACCTGCCACAACTCGAGAAAATCCAGGAAGTTCTCCCTTCCAGGCGAGATGAGGCCTATTTCCGATGAGGCGTCTGGAGACTAATGACACCTAACCTCTGGAACTTTGAAAGGGTCTTTAACATCCTTGCTGCAACTCAAGAAGTTCACCGCCATACCCGTGTCCACTCGAGAGGAAGCACGATGGTCCCGCCCACATCCAGAGGAGCCCCGTTTCCCCCTCGTAGCTCGAGATGAGGGATCCTTTCCCTGCTTTCAACGGGAAAGAATTCCCGGCGTTCCCGTCGCATCTCAAGAGGAGGCACTCTCAACAGGAAAGGCGAGAGGAACTCCATGGTCGTACCACCATTCCAAGAGTCCCCCAGATGTCTCAGTCCATTCCAGAGGAACCTCTTTGCCCTGCACTGGCTCATCTTTCACGCCGAGGATCGACTCACACCACGGTGGCACGTGGGACAGCCCTGTGGGAAAGCCTCGAGGGAAAGCCTCGAGGGAAAACCACAGATCCTTTGATCCTCGCCACGGGAAGCGTGACATTGCTGCTACAGCCTGGAAGGAAAGCGCACGTGCATGCCCCCACTCGAGACGAGGCCTGACCCCCCTGGGGAGACTCCAGAAGTACCCAAAGATCCATGTCAGCCCCTGAGAGGAATCCTCGGTTCCGGCCCTGACTGCACACAAGGTTTTTGGCCCCGGTATCGACGGGAGAGGAATCCCAAAAGGCCCCCTAGGAACTCCCATGGGGACTGGCCTTTCCTGAGGCCACCAGGCCGGATCTCTGAGGTCCCCGTCATAACTCGAGAACACCTGCTGCAACTCGAGAAAATCCGGGAAGTTCTCCCTTCCAGGCGAGATGAGGCCTATTTCCGATGAGGCGTCTGGACACTAATGACACCTAACCTCTGGAACTTCGAAAGGGTCTTTCACACCCTTGCTGCAACTCAAGAAGTTCACCGCCATAACCGTCTCCACTCGAGAGGAAGCACGATCGTCCCACCCACAACCAGAGGAGCCCCGTTTCCCCCTCGTAGCTCGAGCTGAGGGATTCTTTCCCTGCTTTCAATGGGAAAGATTTCCCGGTGTTCCCGTCGCATCTCAAGAGGAAGCACTCTCAACAGGAAAGGCGAGAGGAACTCCATGGTCGTACCACCATTCCAAGAGTCCCCCAGATGACTCAGTCCATTCCAGAGCAAACTCTTTGCCCTGCACAGGCTCATCTTTCACGCCGAGGATCGACTCACACCACGGTGGCACGTGGGACAGCCCTGTGGGAAAGCCTAGAGGGAAAACCACATATCCTTTGATCCACACGACGGGAAGCGTGACATTGCTGCTACAGCCTGGAAGGAAAGCGCACGTGCATGCCCCCACTCGAGACGAGGCCTGACTCCCCTGGGGAGACTCCAGAAGTACCCAAAGATCCATGTCATCCCCTGAGAGGAATCCTCGGTTCCGCCCCTGACTCCACACAAAGTTTTTGGCCCCGGTATCGACGGGGGAGGAATCCCGAGAGGCCCCCGAGCAACTCGCATGGGGACTGGCCTTTCCTGTGGCCACCAGGCCGGTCCCTGAGGTCCCCGTCGTAACTGGAGAACACATGCCGCAACTCGAGAAAATCCAGGAAGTTCTCCCTTCCAGGCGAGATGAGGCCTATTTCCGATGAGGCGTCTGGAGACGAATGACACCTAACCTCTGGAACTTCGAAAGGGTCTTTCACACCCTTGCTGCAACTCAAGAAGTTCACCGCCATACCCGTGTCCACTCGGGAGGAAGCACGATGGTCCCGCCCACATCCAGAGGATCCCCGTTTCCCCCTCGTAGCTCGAGATGAGGGATCCTTTCCCTGCTTTCAACGGGAAAGAGTTCCCGGCGTTCCCATCGCATCTCAAGAGGAGGCACTCTCAACAGGAAAGGCGAGAGGAACTCCATGGTCGTTCCACCATTCCAAGAGTCCCCCAGATGTCTCAGTCCATTCCAGAGGATCCTCTTTGCCCTGCACTGGCTCATCTTTCACGCCGAGGATCGACTCACACCACGGTGGCACGTGGGACAGACCTGTGGGAAAGCCTCGAGGGAAAGCCTCGAGGGAAAACCACAGATCCTTTGATCCACGCGACGGGAAGCGTGACATTGCTGCTACAGCCTGGAAGGAAAGCGCACGTGCATGCCCCCACTCGAGACGAGGCCTGACTCCCCTGGGGAGACTCCAGAAGTACCCAAAGATCCATGTTAGCCCCTGAGAGGAATCCTCGGTTCCGGCCCTGACTCCACACAAGGTTTTTGGCCCCGGTATCGACCGGAGAGGAATCCCGAGAGGCCCCCTAGCAACTCGCATGGGGACTGGTTTCTCCTGAGGCCACCAGGGCGGGTCCCTGAGGTCCCCGTCGTAACTCGAGAACACCTGCCGCAACTCGAGAAAATCCAGGAAGTTCTCCCTTCCAGGCGAGATGAGGCCTATTTCCGATGAGGCGTCTGGAGACGAATGACACCTAACCTCTGGAACTTCGAAAGGGTCTTTCACACCCTTGCTGCAACTCAAGAAGTTCACCGCCATACCCGTGTCCACTCGAGAGGAAGCATGATGGTCCCGCCCACATCCAGAGGAGCCCCGTTTCCCCCTCGTAGCTCGAGATGAGGGATCCTTTCCCTGCTTTCAACGGGAAAGAATTCCCGGCGTTCCCATCGCATCTCAAGAGGAGGCACTCTCAACAGGAAAGGCGAGAGGAACTCCATGGTCGTACCACCATTCCAAGAGTCCCCCAGATGTCTCAGTCCATTCCAGAGGAACCTCTTTGCCCTGCACTGGCTCATCTTTCACGCCGAGGATCGATTCACACCACGATGGCACGTGGGACAGCCCTGTGGGAAAGCCTCGAGGGAAAGCCTCGAGGGAAAACCACAGATCCTTTGATCCACGCGACGGGAAGCATGACATTGCTGCTACAGCCTGGAAGGAAAGCGCACGTGCATGCCCCCACTCGAGACGAGGCCTGACTCCCCTGGGGAGACTCCAGAAGTACCCAAAGATCCAAGTCAGCCCCTGAGAGGAATCCTCGGTTCCGGCCCTGACTCCACAGAAGGATTTTGGCCCCGGTATCGACGGGAGAGTAATCCGAAAGGCCCCCTAGGAACTCCCATGGGGACTGGCCTTTCCTGAGGCCACCAGGGCGGATCCCTGAGGTCCCCGTCGTAACTCGAGAACACCTGCCGCAACTCGAGAAAATCCAGGAAGTTCTCCCTTCCAGGCGAGATGAGGCCTATTTCCGATGAGGCGTCTTGAGACTAATGACATCGAACCTCTGGAACTTTGAAAGGGTCTTTCACACCCTTGCTGCAACTCAAGAAGTTCACCGCCTTACCCGTCTCCACTCGAGAGGAAGCACGATGGTCCCGCCCACATCCAGAGGAGCCCCGTTTCCCCCTCGTAGCTCGAGATGAG
Source organism: Capricornis sumatraensis (assembly GCF_032405125.1). Classification (NCBI taxonomy): domain Eukaryota; kingdom Metazoa; phylum Chordata; class Mammalia; order Artiodactyla; family Bovidae; genus Capricornis; species Capricornis sumatraensis. Next base: position 5,871,990 of record NW_027184615.1, on the reverse strand, counting down.
GTTTCCTTTCCCTGCTATCAACGGGAAATAATTCCCGGCGTTCCCGTCACATCTCAAGAGGAGGCACTCTCAACAGGAAAGGCGAGAGGAACTCCATGGTCGTACCACCATTCCAAGAGTCCCCCAGATGTCTCAGTCCATTCCAGAGGAACCTCTTTGCCCTGCACTGGCTCATATTTCACGCCGAGGATCGACTGACACCACGGTGTCACGTGGGACAGCCCTGTGGGAAAGCCTCGAGGGAAAACCACAGATTCTTTGATCCACGCGACGGGAACCGAGACATTGCTGCTACAGCCTGGAAGGAAAGCGCACGTGCATGCCCCCACTCGAGACAAGGCCTGACTCCCCTGGGGAGACTCCAGAAGTACCCAAAGATCCATGTGAGCCCCTGAGAGGAATCCTCGGTTCCGGCCCTGACTCCACACAAAGTTTTTGGCCCCGGTATCGACGGGAGAGGAATCCCGAGAGGCCCCCTAGGAACTCGCATGGGGACTGGCCTCTCCTGAGGACACCAGGGCGGGTCCCTGAGGTCCCCGTCGTAACTCGAGAACACCTGCCGCAACTCGAGAAAATCCAGGAAGTTCTCCCTTCCAGGCGAGATGAGGCCTATTTCCGATGAGACGTCTGGAGACTAATGACACCGAACCTCTGGAACTTCGAAAGGGTCTTTCACACCCTTGCTGCAACTCAAGAAGTTCACCGCCATACCCGTCTCCACTCGAGAGGAAGCACGATGGTCCCGCCCACATCCAGAGGAGCCCCGTTTCCCCCTCGTAGCTCGAGATGAGGGATCCTTTCCCTGCTATCAACGGGAAATAATTCCCGGCGTTCCCGTCGCATCTCAAGAGGAGGCACTCTCAACAGGAAAGGCGAGAGGAACTCCATGGTCGTACCACCATTCCAAGAGTCCCCCAGATGTCTCAGTCCATTCCAGAGGAACCTCTTTGCCCTGCACTGGCTCATCTTTCACGCCGAGGATCGACTCACACCACGGTGTCACGTGGGACAGCCCTGTGGGTTAGCCTCGAGGGAAAGCCTCGAGGGAAAACCACAGATCCTTTGATCCACGCGACGGGAAGCGTGACATTGCTGCTACAGCCTGGAAGGAAAGCGCACGTGCATGCCCCCACTCGAGACAAGGCCTGATTCCCCTGGGGAGACTCCAGAAAGACCCAAAGATCCATGTCAGCCCCTTAGAGGAATCCTCCGTTCCGGCCCTGACTCCACACAAGGTTTTTGGCCCCGGTATCGACTGGAGAGGAATCCCGAGAGGCACCCTAGCAACTCGTATGGGGACTGGAGTTTCCTGAGGCCACCAGGGCGGGTCCCTGAGGTCCCCGTCGTAACTCGAGACCACCTGCCGCAACTCGAGAAAATCCAGGAAGTTCTCCGTTCCAGGCGAGATGAGGCCTATTTCCGATGAGGCGTCTGGAGTCTAATGAGAGCTAATCTCTGGGACTTCAAAAGGGTCTTTCACACCCTTGCTGCAACTCAAGAAGTTCACCGCCTTACCCGTCTCCACTCGAGAGGAAGCACGATGGTCCCGCCCACATCCAGAGGAGCCCCGTTTCCCCCTCGTAGCTCGAGATGAGGGATCCTTTCCCTGCTTTCAACAGGAAAGAATTCCCGGCGTTCCCGTCGCATCTCAAGAGGAGGCACTCTCAACAGGAAAGGCGAGAGGAACTCCATGGTCGTACCACCATTCCAAGAGTCCCCCAGATGTCTCAGTCCATTCCAGAGGAACCTCTTTGCCCTGCACTGGCTAATCTTTCACGCCGAGGATCGACTCACACCACGGTGGCACGTGGGACAGCCCTGTGGGAAAGCCTCGAGGGTAAACCACAGATCCTTTGATCCACGCGACGGGAAGCGTGACATTGCTGCTACAGCCTGGATGGAAAGCGCACGTGCATGCCCCCACTCGAGACGAGGCCTGACTCCCATCGGGAGACTCCAGAAAGACGCAAAGATCAATGTCAGCCCCTGAGAGGAATCCTCGGTTCCGGCCCTGACTCCACACAAGGTTTTTGGTCCTGGTATCGACGGGAGAGAATTACCGAGAGGCACCCTAGCAACTCGAATGGGGACTGGCCTTTCCTGATGCCACCAAGGCGGGTCCCTGAGGTCCCCGTCCTAATTCGAGAAAACCTGCTGCAACTCGAGAAAAAACAGGAAGTTCTCCCTTCCAGGTGAGATGAGGCCTATTTCCGATGAGGCGTCTGGAGACTAATGACACCTAACCTCTGGAACTTCGAAAGGGTCTTTCACACCCTTGCTGCAACTCAAGTAGTTCACCGCCATACCCGACTCCACTCGAGAGGAAGCACGATCGTCCCACCCACAACCAGAGGAGCCCCGTTTCCCCCTCGTAGCTCGAGATGAGGGATCCTTTCCCTGCTTTCAATGGGAAAGAATTCCCGGTGTTCCTGTCGCATCTCAAGAGGAGGCACTCTCAACAGGAAAGGCAAGAGGAACTCCATGGTCGTACCACCATTCCAAGAGTCCCCCAGATGTCTCAGTCCATTCCAGAGGAACCTCTTTGCCCTGCACTGGCTCATCTTTCACGCCGAGGATCGACTCACACCACGGTGGCACGTGGGACAGACCTGTGGGAAAG